>NC_072384.2:34555192-34858222 GCF_028885625.2 Pongo pygmaeus | reverse complement strand
AATCCCAGCACTTTGGGAGGCCAAGGCAGGAGGATCCCTTTAGGCCAGGAGTTCGCGACCAGCCTGGTCAAAAGAGTAAGATCCTATCTCTCCCCCTCCAAAAAAAAAAAAAAAAAAAAAAAAGCCAGGTGTGGTGATGCACGCCTGTAGTCCCAGCTACTTGCGAATCTGAGGTGCGAGAATCACCTGAGCCCAGGAATTTGAGGCTGCAGTGAGCTATGACTGTGCCTCTGCACACCAGCCTGGGCAACAGAGTGAGACCTTGTCTCTAAAAAAATCAAAAATAAAAAAACAACAAAGACAAAAATAGAAAAAATACCTACAGGAAAATCCTGAAATGAGACCAGTAAATGACTTGGGCATGGTTTACCCTTTCGATGGAGAAAACCCATTAGTTTAAACATTTAATTAAAGATTTTAAAATTTTACTTTACTTTTTTAAAGGGAAGATAAAATAGATGCATCTTGATATACTCTAGGATACTAAGCTCTAGAGGTGAACAGGTGAAATACTCAGCTTTACCATTCTCACCAGAATGCTGGTCAAGCAGTAAGCCCCTAGTCCCCTTCCTCACACTGGTAAAAGGTCACACTTTGGGAGTGAAAAGTAAAGCTTATGAGTGTATGTGTATGCATATACACAATGTACTCATTCATCTTTGGGAAAAATCAAGTTACTGTCTATATATGACTCAAGAAATTAACAGCACCCAAAGTACCTGGGTGTATAATTCCAAGCAATAAGTACCAATTAATTATATTGGGCTCTAACTGGACCAAATGTATAAAAAGAAGCAGGATTGTTAGGAGATAGCAGGGACTACCTGTCTATGGGCTGCAGATTGGTAGGATACTGCTCAGTTACTGCAAAAAATTCATACATTCATCTGTATCCCAAGCACTATTACAGACACTTTTGAAATTAAAAACAAATTCTTTCACACTTGAAAACGCTGAAAACTTGACCACAAAGACGTGTAGTAGAGCCAGTAGTGCCAATAACAGCAAGGTAGAAAGCATCTCGCTGGGGTTTACATTTTTTTTTTTCTGAGACGGAGTCCCGCTGTTTTGCCCAGGCTGAAGTGCAATGGCACTACTCGGCTCAGTGCAACCTCCGCCTCCCAGGTTCAAGTGATTCTTCTGCCCCAGCCTGCCAAGTAGCTGGGATTACAGGTACCCGCCATCATGCTGGCTAATTTTGGTATTTTTGTAGAGACGGAGTTTCACCATGATTACAGGCGTGAGCCACCACGCTGGGCTTACAGTTTTGATCATTTCCTTCCCTAGAACCATCCAAACGACTAACAAACCTTAATCTGAACTTCTTGCTCACCAAACAGCCTTCTAATTAATGGTTTGGATTTCCATGCAGATTAACCTGACGAAGAAAATATACTGGTAATGCTGACAGAAGCGCTACTCAACTTTCACAGTAAATTAATAATCTGGCATTCAGATTTATTCAGTCTCTGCAAACATCATTAGCATATATAACCTGAGCTTATTTTATGTGAATCTACAAAAACAAAATTTCTGAGTTCTCAAAGTTGAGGCCACAAGCACTGTATTTCAATAATGTAAACGATGCCTTGTGAGATCTCTGGGCAGTATCACTCTTACTCCCTAACTTACCCCTTTTCACGTAAAGACGCTATGTAAGATAGTACAAAAGAGTTTTACATATATTCTAGATTAGTATTACAAAACAATTACCAAGATTTTTTAAAGAAAAAAAACTCCCCTGTTTCACCCCTCAAAACCCCTAGCCTTCTATCTGCTTCAAAAGGGTGTGTCTAGCTCAGGTAAGGTAGAAGTTGTTCAGGGTAGACAATCAGATAAAATAAGATGCAAACATAATATATGAATCATAAGTTATTTTAATAAGTTTTCAATTTCACTATATGTATATATGAAGTTAAGTTTCAAATATATCTGTTGGGAGAAAAGCTGAGTGTTGGGAGAGAAGCTGAGGCAGGGCTTGCATGTTGGCTAGACTTGCTAGCTCCTTGCTTCTAGCACTCCCATTACCTCAAGTAGCCATAGGTTTCTCATTCACTTGATACACCGTTTCCTTTGAACCCCCACATCCTCACCACCTGTTTCTTTGTTTGATCACCAATAAACAGCGTACACTCCCAGAGTGGCCCCCTGGTCCCACTTTCTCTCTCAAACTGTCTTTTTCTCATTCCTCTGACTCCACCGGACTCATCGCCCCCATGACCTGGTGTTGGGTCTGATCACCCCAACATAGATCTTTTTATTGTACAAGGCACTTTTTATTGTTGAAACTGCAAAAAAAAAAAAAAAAAAAAAAAGAAAATCAAGTCTGGCTCTGAGCAGTAATTTCTACCAATTAAAATTCAATAATTACTATTAAGTTATATTTTTAATTTTGCAAGTAAAGAAGAAAAATATGAACATACCTGAAACAGCCAAAGAAATGAAGAGCAGTCCAAGGCAAAGAAATTACAGATTTTTGATTAAAGAAAAGCAATTTTTAAAACAGCATTTTTGAACTAGATGCAATGGCACGTGCCTATAGTCCCAGTTATTTAGGAGGCTAAGGCAGAAGGATTCCTTGAGCCCAGTAGTTCAAGTCCAGTCCAGGCAACATAATGAGATCTTGTCTCTTAAATTAAAAAATAATAATAATAATAATAATATTTTTTTCATTGGCAAGGACAGGAGAGAATTTTGCCAAGTGCAAGGAAGGCTCAGCAAATGTACACTCTCATAAACTGTTGTGAAAAATGGTCCAAACTCTTTGGAGGTCAGTTTACCACTATGAAAGCCTTACACTGAATACATCTTTGATCCAGGAAGACCAGGAAGACCACTTAGAGAAAGTTTATCCTTAAGAAAAAATTACAGCATATATCAAAGTGTTGTTTTAGGCTGAAAAACTGTACACACTAGAACTGGCTGTGTTAAATGGAAATACGGTACATTCAATAAAATCAGAAATGTACTTACTGGCAGCAAAAGAAGATGATGGCATTTTAGGTGAAATAAAAAAGTAGACCATAAAATGGTATGTACAGGATGATCTGATTTTTAGTTAAAATAAGAAAAAGGAATACCTTATCCATTTTGTGATAACTACTTGCCAGGCAATGTGGAAAATATACTTTTAAAAGTTTGGAAGGTTATACACCAAATGTTAACAGTAAATAGTAATTTATTGGTGGCTAGTTTTCATATTTTTGCTTATCTGTATTTTGTCCTCTATTAATGTGTATTACATATTTATTTATAAAAATATAAAGAAAATCTATGAGCTAGGACCTACACATATGGGAAATGTGACTCGTTGAGACCAATCTTACTCTACTCTGCACTATAGAAATTTTTCTGCAACATTTAGGCTGGGCCTGGTGGCTCACGCCTGTAATCTCAGCACTTTGGGAGGCAGAGGCCGGGTGGATCACCTGAGGTCAGGAGTTTAAGACCAGCCTGGCCAAACGCTGAAACCCCATCTCTACCAAAAATACAAAAATTTGCTGGGCGTGATGGTGCATACCTATAATCCCAGATACCTGGGAGGCTGAGGCAGGAGAATCGCTTGAACCTGGGAGGCGGAGGTTGCAGTGAGCCAAGATAGTGCCACTGCACTCCCGCCTGGGCAACAGAGTAAGACTCTGTCTTAAAAACAAAACAACAAAAAAAGGATATTTTTCTGCAACATTTAAATTCACCATTTGCAGAATGCACATTTCATATATCTCATTTCTAAGTACAATATTACACATGGTAAGAAAGAAGCTGCATATAACTTACTGTCTAGGTAGAGGTACAAAATATACAGTAATATAGTTTGGATGTTTGTCTCATTCAAATTTCATGTTGAAATGTAATCCCCAATGTTGGAGGTGGGACCTGGTGGGTGGTGTTTGGGTCATGGGGGCAGATCCCTCATGAATGGCTTGGTGCTGTCCTTGTGATGGTGAATGAGTTTTTGCTCTGAGATCATAGAGGATGTGATTCATGCGGCACCTCCCCACTCTCTCTTGTTCCTCCTCTTGCCATGTGATGTGCCTGCTTTCCCTTTACCCTCCCTATGATCGTAAGCTCCTTGAAGCCCTCACCAGGAGCAGAAGCTGGCATCACGCTTCCTGTACAGCCTGCAGAACACTGAGCCTAAACAAACCACTTTTCTTTATAAATTACCCATGCTCAGGTATTCCTTTATAGCAATGCAAGAATGGACTAACACATATAGAATAATACATAAGAGCTAAACTGTAACCACAAAAAAATGAAGGCTGGTGTTGTATAGCTAGCTTATTTTTAGTGGTTGGTCTTTTCCTCCCATAACAGGATTATAAAAGTATTCCACTGGGCTTTGGGTATTTACCGCACCCTCGTCCCAACTTATTTAAATAGTAATGGCTATCATTATGGAGTCCTAAAAAGATACTTGTTATGATTTTATAACAAATACCTTGCCAAAAATTTTAAATGGCTACTAAAGAGCCAGAAAGTATACAATAAAATCAAATAAATCACCCTTACCAAAAGGAAGACATATGCTAACCAAAAATGCTGATGCAGAATTGACAGTGGATCAAATCTGGACCTAGAAGTCGTGGCAGCAAGAGCAAAATGGAACAAGATATGTACACAGTTCTCATTCTCAGCAAATCAGGAAATGCACCAAAGTTTTTAGAACAAAGAAGATTTTTCTTGCTTTAAATTAAAAGGCAATTCTTAAGTTTGCTTTGGCAGTGCATAAGCAAAAATTATATTATATGGCCCCAGCACAAGAGTGACACACATGCACGCATTTATTCCCCATGCTAAGGATTTCAGAGTGCCTGAGTATGATCTCATAGACTACTTGTTAGTTGTAAGGGGTAAATGAAAAAATTAGGTTATCAGCCAAATGAAACGAAACACTCACATAAGACATTTCTGCCAATCATTGCCAAAAATGGTAAACAACAGTAAGGATGACCAAGTAACTTATCCAAACTGGAATACTTTTCATAATGAAAGGGGATACTATTATTTTTGCTGGACAACAGGTAATATGGTCGCCCTGGTTATCAACCTGACAGCAAACAGTAAAGGCACAAAGTAAAAGGATAAAATGGTCCATTTATTTTCATAAGAAATGAAATAAAAGAAACAGTTAACATTTACTGAGGTTGAAACAGGAAGTTTTCCTTTGCTAAAGATGAATTTATCCCAACCAGATAAGGTTAGTTGACTTAGCGTAGTTGGCTTTAAAAAGATACCTGATAAAGTATGGGACTAAAGTAGGAATGTAAAGATGAAAGCACCTGGCCACTTAAAATAAGTTCAGCTGTGCAGGTCTTCATGAACCTGAAGGTGTAAATAAATTTGAGAAGGAAAGTTTTATTCAGTTAAGGAGATAAGATTTTTCAAGTCTAGATATTGGTAAGTGAACTCTCAATTTGCAACAAATGGTGTAAGTTTAAGACTTATGGCTTAGTATATCTGATGCCAGATCCTTCCAAAATTATAGTCTAGATTACTAGAAGAAATGCAACTAGAAAAAAAATAATAAGCGACCAAATAATTAAGAACTGGCATTGACAGAATAAGTCATATCATCTAATACTCAACTTTATATTCTTTTTTGATAGATTAGTATGTTGTTAATATACTACAGACTATATGCTGTATGATTTCAGAAAAGTTCTTGACCAAATATCCTATAGAAGCTTTGGGGATGATGGTCAAACACATAACTGAAAGATGCTGGCTAGAAAGATCAAATGTAAAGCCTGGATGCCCATACGCCTCATTCCTACCAACAGCTATTAGTCATCTGCCGTGAAGATAGAGAAAGAAAATTAATAAAAGACAGATTTCATTGTAATTATCTGCGATCATGAGATATTGTTCAATGGGCTGTTTCTCTTTAAGTATCTCTAATTCCTTCAGCCTTTCATTGTGTTTACGGTATCTAGACTTTTGTTGAGACATTCTGGTGACCATTCCTCTAGACTAACTTTGTCAATTTTTCCTTTAAACTTGGTTGCCTCTAATGTAATAGATGGCTGGACTCGTTCACAGTACAGGAGAGAAATATTTGCCATAAACAAAATGCCAAGCCTATAATTCAGTTAATTCTTTAATGGTCATTTTATTGTTTTGTACTAAGCTGACAGTTTTTTTCTCAGAACTGGGTCAAATCTTTTTACCACTTGTGTAGTTAATTTTTCTAAAGTTAAATGTAGTTTATTATATTCTAGTTAATACAACTTTTATTTTAAGCTTGGTTTTTTGTTTTTTTGTTTTTGAGACAGAACCTCACTTTCGTCACCTAAGCTGGAGTGCAGTGGTTCTATGGTGGCTCGCTACAGCCTCGACATCTTGGGCTCAGGTGATGCTTCCAACTGAGCCTCCTGAGAAGCTGGGACCACAGGCACATGCCACCACAATCAGCTAATTTTTTATATTTTTAGTGGAGACGGGTTTTCGCCATGTTGCCCAGACTGGTCATGAACTCCTGGGCTCAAGTGATCCGCCTGCCCTGGCCTACCAAAGCACTGGGATTTCAAGTGTGAGCCACCACGTCCCGCCAAGCTTAACGTTTTTTAAAATGTCATTTGCTATTTTATTCTGTTTTCTCCTACGTTAACAGACCAGGGAGACCTGAAAACTATCTTTGGATAATGAAAAGCTGCCACAAAATATAAAACTTATCTGGAGGCAAAATTGGAACCAACAGATAAAATGGACTCAGGACTTTGGCTCACTAAAAAGAGAAAAATTTGTTACAGACAAAGTTGTCCATCAATGGAATAGGTCATCTCACAGAATGTACAGTGCAGAGATTCCTGGTATCAGAAGCACTCTTTAGAAATCTGGTGGGAGTCAGACAGTTAGATGAGATCACCTGTGATCTAGTAAGTCAAGTAATGCTGTGATAATTAACCCTTAAAACGTACTGGATTAACAGAAAGACTTTTGTCTTGGTTGCACCATACATTTGTTACCACTCAGGTGACAAGCACAGAAGTTAGTAAACTAGGGCCTGTGGCCTGTTTCTGTATGTCTCTTGCACTAACAACAACTTTTATATTTATATTTATTATCTGCCTTCCATGTCATGACTCAGAGACTCAGGATGCTTTAAGTCTGGGGTTCCTGGCTTCTTTCTGTAAGTGGCTCTGCCATTTTAACATACAGCCTCCACGACAGTCTCTCCTCACACTCCAGAATGAGTCACCTGGTACCAGCTAAGTGCAATGGTACTGGAAAGTGTACTGTTCTAGATGCCCAGAAAGCAGAACTGAGTACAGATAAGCACCTCAAGTCTCTACCACAACTTGTATATTTTTTATTCTTATCCAAAGATTCTATGATTCTAAATATTTCAACTATAATTTTCATTTTTAGTGAAATGGTTTAAATGAAGGATTCTGAAAGAGCTTGTAATCCCAGCACTTTGGGAGGCTGAGGTGGGCAGATCACGAGGTCAGGAGATTGAGACCATCCTGGTCAACGTGGTGAAACCCATCTCTACTAAAAATACAAAAATTAGCCAGGTGTGGTGGTGCGTGCATGTAGTCCCAGCTACTCGGGAGGCTGAGGTGGGAGAATCACTTGAACCCGGGAGGCAGAGTTTGCAGTGAGCCGAGACAGCGCCACTGCACTCCAGCCTGAAAAAAGATTCAGAAAGAAATGTGTCAAAATATCATAGATTGTGGTAAAGTAAAAATGCTTCATGTTTGAGTTAGAACTGAGACAAAGGGAATCTAAGTATCACCTGCAGCATGTTTAAATTCTTTGGTTTACACAGCCTTCAATTTTTAGTATGCTCACGATGTTACTAATAAATCCTAAAAACTTGAAATTTTAAACATTAAGTGGTTTAGAGTGGAAAAATCAATAGGTCCTGCAGAATAATATATACATGTGCCAACTTTGTAAACAAAGACCAAGTGATTTCCATGCCATCGCTGCAGGGAAAATTTGTCATTTGGTCATTTCAAAATCTCAGCCCTCTCACTGAATTGATTTAGTAAGTTATGGAACAGATGCGAACTGAATTATACATGATGATAGTGAAATACTTAAAAGTTTTGTTCAACTCTATCTACTGTGCATAGCATAAATTAAGAGTATCTCTTTTTCCTTTAATTTAGTAAGTGAATGTTTCATTACTTAGACGAATTTATTACTAAGAGAAAGCTACAGTCAGCTCCACATTCCAAAAACAAAGAGCTCTGCCAGGGCATACTTCAAACATTCATGGAGACAGACAGTTCCTTCAATCAGCTAGTGATAAGAGACAACCAACTACTAAACAATTGTCTAAAATACTGAATTACAGACAGTAGTAAATAGTTGGATCCTACTGCAGGAAGGAGGGAAATGAGATGGTCCAAGGGGCTCAGCACAAGTATCTAGTAATTGATAATACAGAGATTAAGGCATATAAATATACTTCTAGCCAAGGGTTGATATTTTAAAAGCCACAAAAATAATATAAATTAGAAGAAATGCAGGATGGACCTGGTGATTTTCTACCATTCCAAAATATCTCAGGGGACAAAATAACACTCTAGTAAGGAATGCAAGAAGCTAATATATTTTGTGGGCCAAGTATGGTGACTCATGCCTGTAATCCCAGCACTTTGGGAAGGTGAGGTGGGAGGATTGTTTGAGCCCCGGAATTTGAGACCAGCCTGGGCAACATGGTGAGACCCTATTTCTACAAAAAAAAATTTTTTTTTAATTAGTTGGATGTGGTGGCATGTGCCTGTAGTCCCAGCTGTGTGGGAGGCTGACACAGGAGGATCACTTGAGCCTGGAAGGTCGAGACTGTAGTGAGTCGTGATCATGCCACTGCACTCTAGCCTGGGAGACCAAGCGAGGCCCTGTCTCCAACAACAACAACAAAACCACACACACACACACACACACACACACACACACACACACTTTGTGGAATCAACCACACACACACACACACACACACACACACACACACACACACACTTTGTGGAATCATAAATACCAGTGATAAGGTATTTTAGTTTTAAGGTTTCGTAAAACAATTTTAAAGCTAAGACAGGCTAAAAAGTAGTAACCTTTTAAACTTTTTAAATTACATTTTGACTTTCAGAGAAGAAAACCCTTAAGGAATCCTAAAAGGAGATGATTATCATTTTAAACGTTTAAAAATACATTTAACCACCTTAGAAACAAAATACTAACCAAATCACCATGAAATATGTACAGAAACCTTTGATAAAAATTTTAAATTGCCAAGACAGTACTGAAATGTTTATCCCTAAATCTCCCCAAACTACATTTTCTGTACTCAGTCTATAATAATATACACATTAATAAATTGTTCAACTGCTATAGCTCCACAGATGTTCCATAAAATTTTTAACTGTTGGATTACTGGCTACTCATTTCTTTAGCTCCCATTCTAAGGTAGTGATATAACAATGACAATAAAGACTAACACTTAAATGCTAAATGCTAGGTGAGTGCCAAGCACATTCATATGGATTAAGTCATTTAATCCTCAAAATAATCCACTAAGGTTATTTATTATAAGATATTTACTCTCATTTTACAAATGGGAAAACAACAGCAAGCAAGGTTTGTAAAACTCCCCAATATCTTAAATTAAATATAGGAGGCAGGATATTGATCAAGTTGTTCCAGATTTAGACAGCTGTGCTGTCTAATAAGGTAGCTACCAGCCACACACGGCTGTTTAGTACTAAATAAAATTAAAAATTCAGTTCTTTAGTTACACTAGACACATTTCAACTGCTCAGCAGGCATATATGGCTAGTGGCCACCATGTTGAGCAGTGCAGATACGAAACAATTCCATCACTGTATAAAACTCTATTGGATGGTACCAATGTGTGAAAACTAATGTTTTCATACCAGCTGCTTATGATGTGTGCTTAAAGAATTGGCATTACACTTGAACCAATTAATCTATAACTCAATATTTCTAATGTTTTATTACTTTTCTCCCCACTATCATTTATCATTATGCACTGTATCTCTTAAAATACGTACTTCTCTAGCACTGTGGGCTCCATGCAACTCAAAGAATTACATAGTTTTAATGTATTCTAAGATCTGATGTCATTCCTTTGTACATGGGCCCATGTTTTTTGTTCAATGTATACTAACTACACTGACTAGCCTCTATTATTTTTGTCTCTTGATTGCCTTGTTCCTCCACCTCTCCTGGTAATAATATCACTCAATGTCAGCAGCCTTGCCTGGCAGTTAAGTTCCACTTCCAGCCCCAGGGGTGAGAACATGACCTAGACATGAACTATACTCCAGTCCCTGGCCACAGTTCGATGTTGAACATGTGACTTAAGCTGGGTCATTCAGAATATGCCATATGATCTTCCTTGCCACTGGCTCATTGCTATTGGGCCATAAGGACCAAGTAAGTCAGGATTTATAGCAACCAATTTTTCCTGGCAACATGAATGAAGCTGTCTACAGAATACCTGTGGAGAAGAAATAAGACTCGATTATACCATCTGAAACCTGAACCTAGCTGCCTCTTAACTTCTGGACCTGGCATTCAGATGAATTTAGTAAATTCTCCGACTCCTGTTTTGTTGAGTTTGTATGCTTTGGATTTGTATCATTTGCAATTTAAAGTGCAGGAGTAGAATAATCAGAGATAAAGAGTTTTAAGACCCTTGGTATAGTATGGGAAGAAAAAGATACAAAGGATATACTTAAGTTAAATATGGACAGTAAAAAGAAAAAAAAAGTAAAATTAGTAGAGAAAAAAAAGAGCAATAAACTAACAACAAAATACTTCCTTAAGGTTACTAAATTGCTAATTACCACTGTAGAATAAGTAGAACCACAAGGGCAGGGCACTTGTCCTAGAATTCTAGATCTGGATCTTCGCAGAGGCTTAAAAGTCACTGATTAAGAAAGAAAAAAGGCAGTAAGATCCCACGTTTCAGTCTTCATCTTATGCTCTTCCATCTTTAAAGAGCAGTACCTTTCTTACAAGTAAAGCTAAAAATATTTCTAAAATAAGCTAGATCAGTGAAGAATTCTTTGGGTTTTTTAAAAAAAAGGATGCTAGAGCAATATGATGTAGGTAAACAGGTAGCTGATAAAGTTGTAAGACCTAGAGAATCTAAGCAGAGGAATTTTAACAGGTTTTTTTTTCTGTATGAATTCTAGTAAGTGTTGCTTCAAAATGACAGTTTTGGGCTGGGCACGGTGGCTCATGCCTGTAATCCCAGCACTTTGAGAGGCCGAGGTGGACAGATCACGAGGTCAGGAGATTGAGACCATCCTGGCTAACACAGTGAAACCGTGTCTCTACTAAAAATACAAAAAATTAGCCGGGTGTGGTGGCGGGTGCTTGTAGTCCCAGCTACTCGGGAGGCTGAGGCAGGAGAATGGCATGAACCCGGGAGTCAGGGCTTGTAGTGAGCCAAGATTGCGCCACTGCACTCCAGCCTGGGGGACAGAGCAAGACAATATCTCTATCAACTTCCTCCAAAGCCGCCCTTAATTAATATACTATCTAAATAAATATAGTATTTTTGCTATGAAAAAAGTACCTAGGGTCAACTATCAGATTGTCACTCTCAAGTTACTCATTAGAAATTCTGAAGCTATGACTGGTTGTTGACTTAGTCTATACTGTGAAGAATTTAAATTCTGGATTAGGCTGGGTGTGGTGGCTCATGCCTGTAATCTCAGCACTTTGGGAGGCTGAGGCGGGTGGATCACTTGAGGTCAGGAGTTCGAGACCAGCCTGTTCAACACGGTGAAACCCCGTCTCTACTAAAAAGACAAAAATGAGCCAGGCGTGGTGGTGTGTGCCTATAATCCCAGCTATTTGGGAGGCTGAGGGGGGAGAATTGCTTGAACCCCAGAGGCAGAGGTTGCAATGAGCCGAGATCATGCCAATGCACTCCAGCCTGGGTGAGAGAGCAAGACCCTGTCCCTCCCCGCACCCCCCCAAAAAAGAAAAAAAAATTCTGGATTAGGTCAAGCCATAAGTTAAAAGAGATGTAGGTATGCTTTCATAATTATTACAGCATATATTTTATTATTAAATCTTACAATGCTGAAAGCAAAATCCCTTGCATAGTAGACACAAAAACTTCTTTACTAAATAAACTGAAATTATTTTTCATTTATATGATGGATAATTTATGCTAACTTTTCAATTTTGCAATTAGACTCTAAGCAGCTCATGTTAATTTATGATACAGTCATAAATACTAGCATCAACAAACGAACTATCATTTTCATATTAAAATAAACATTTGCCTTCAAGGTAATACTGAGTTAAACAAAATCTGAAGCTTAATGAATCAGATAATGAAAACAACTCTCAAATCAGTTTACAATAATTTTTGACATTTCACTCAAAAAATTTAAAAAGCTATAGAACCAGAAAGAAACCAGAAAGATACACCCCCCCGATCTCAAACAGCAATCACTCTAGCAATTCCATTTGAAAAGATTCTCCTAATACCCCACAATGTAAAAGGACAAAACTATAAATTATATACTATTTCACTAATGTGAGTTTGAAATAACTATCAGTGCTCATATGCAATTCAACGTGATTTAACTTTTAATGCACACTCAATTATTTTGTAATATCTTAATTACTTGGCATAGTCAAAGAATAAGTATATTTTCTAGATGACTGTTGCACTGGTTTTTTTTTTTTCATTATTCTTTTAAAAACAAAATACCAGAGTGCAATAGAATAAGCTTGGCAGTTTTTCATTCTAGTGGGTACGTGGACAATTTATCCTATGCTAAATGGTCCTGCATAGTTTTAAACTACTTAATACCTTTTATAGTTCTCTTTTCTTCTTTGATTTTAGTTATCAGTTCCTGCTGCTAGTGCAGCTACAGAGGGCAGCCTCTCCCACTTCTAATTTTGTTTCTAATTTTCTATGAGGAAAAAGAAACCTGTCAGTCTGCCTGCATCTCCTATTAACCTACTGCCATGCATTGGCTAGATAAAAGTGTTAATGATAGAATGGCAGGGAATCACTACTCTGTGTCTATGATCTTAAAACTATTATCAATGAGGAAATTATAGATTTCCTCAGCCAACCTGTCCATAAATAACTTACAAATTTGGATTACATGGTATAGGTCCCTTGTCCACTGGTGGATGGATTTATTTTTTTCTTAACCTTCATGACTTGAGTCAAGACAGAAGGTCTTCTAAGTGCATATGTAATTTGCTGTAAGCAACTAACAATTCTAAGAACATTACAAAGTCTGAACAAAATACGAAGTATAATTGTAGTATGCCTGACAAGCTATCCATTTTGAAAATTTCCCTAATAAACCCATTAAATTTTGGGGATAAAGGCACATTAATTGACTTGATTCCTAAAATGATTTATAGTTGATACAAGCATAAAGTTGAACTTTTATAAGAGGAGGACAAGCAGAAAGAGGAGAAAAAAGAAAGAAGGTACAATATTTTATATTGAAATTTTGACTCAAATAGATCTCCACTAAGTCATGAGCAGAAGTTTATCTTTGATGATGGAAACAATTTAATTAGTAGCCATTTCTGTGATCTTGGTGTGACTTTCAAAAACAAGAACACCAATTACCCCTTATCGTAGGACCAGTATTTCTGTAAGCATTTTCACAAATGCCACATAAGCCAAGAAAAAAATGACATGAGAAAAGATAAGCCCTTTCTAAAATTACAGTATAGGTGTTAAATGCTAATGAAGTACAAGTGATACAAACTTAACATTTAAATCAATTCTCTTAAACTGCCACCTATTTTACCATTGGGTTCTCCATTTCAGTAGCAAGGTAAATGCAACAAAAACATGGTAGAGCAGCTGTATGAAAGCTGCTTGTCTAAGAAAAGGCATAAAGAAATTTCCATATACCACAAATAAAACTTAAATGCTAGACTAAAAACACGCTTTACCCTTTCCTTGCTTTAATTTTCAAAATCAGCATTCATTAAAAAGAAAATCAACACTCACAAAAAGCTGTGGAGTGTGTAAAAGAAATAGTTCCTGTAACATAGAATGACAACCAAAAAATTTCATTTGTAATTTATCATATGGACTTAACAAAACTTCAGCTGGAAAAGACATTCCAGATCATGAAAAGATTTTAAACTTGGGTCTTATGAATATAAACTGCCATTCCCAAAGCTATGAAAAGTAGAACTGACAATAATCTTTACCAAAGAACAAAGAAAAATTTATAACTACAAAAGTTACACATCTTTGTGTCAAGGGCAATACATATGTAATGTATTCTTATTTAAATGAGGTGAAAATCAAACAATTGACCATTTTAAAGGTACATTTCAGTGGTATTTAGTCTATTCACAATGTTTGTCTCTACCAGCTATCTCTAGTTTGAAAACTTTTTCATTACCCTGTAAAACACCCATTCCATTTAAGGAATAACTATTTTTCCCTTCCCCCAACTCCTGGTAAACTCTAACCTGTTTTCTGTCTCTGGATTTGCCCACTGTGAATATATCATATAAAAGGAACTATATAAGCTGGGCATCCCTTGAGCCCAGGAGTTTCAGTTCAGCCTCAGCAATATAGCAAGACCCCATTTTTTTTTTTTTTTTTTGAGGCAGAGTTTCACTTGTCACCCAGGCTGGAGTGCAATGGTGCAATGTCGGCTCACTGCAACACCCGCCTCCCGAGTTCAAGGGATTCTCCTGCCTCAACCTCCATCTCCCGAGTAGCTGGGATTACAGGCACCCACCATCATGCCCAGCTAATTTTTGTGTTTTTAGTAGAGACAGGGTTTCATCATGTTGACCAGGCTGGTCTAGAACTCCTGACTTCAGGTGATCCACCTGCCTCAGCCTCCCAAAGTGCTGAGATTATAGGCGTGAGCCACCGTGCCTGGCCAAGACCCCATTTAAAAAAAAAAAAAAAAAACCCAAAACAAAACCAAACCATACAATATGTGTTCTTTAAAATTAAATGACTTCATATACTGCATATGCATATAAATGCATTCTAGGAAAGATACATACTTAATTACACCTAATTAATATAAACACCTATTTACCTAAAGTCAATTAAGAGTTACAAAGGTTAATTCTAGTTTCAATACAAATGTTCAAAACTTTTTAAAAAAGGGGATGACTTTAAATAATCTTCTTCCTGCTCTTATTATTACTGAGAACAAGAAATCATAAAAAGTTTGACAGTATTAAATTGACTGAATTTTGTATTAACAAAATTTCAAAAACTAGGAATAAAGAAATGTAGGACTAAGAAGTAGATTTTTGTGCACTGCATGTTAGCAGGTATTTCTTATTCGAAGATTTAAAACATTCTTAAATTACTAAATAGAAACAATACCGGAAGCCATCAACAGAAAGGAAAAATTAACTGTGTATTTATATAATAAAAGACTATTCTGTAATAAAAAGGATATTCATATGTGCAATAAAATGGATAAATCTGAAAAACATGTTGAGCGGAAGAAGCCCTACACAGAGTATATACTGTATCATTTCACTTATGTGAATCCTAGACAGCCAAATATATGATGGAAAAGAATTGGAAATTTTGATTGTTGCCTCTTGGGGTATGGGGTTGGGGTGGGGGTGATGACTGGGAAAGAGAATGAGGGAATTTTCTTCAGTGACAGCAATGTTCTATATCTCGATGGATGTATGGGTTGTAGAGATGTATACAATTTTCAAAAACTAATTGAATGACATATTTATGATTTGTGCATTTTTCTGAATGCATATGTACCTTTAAAAAGCAATCAAACATTGAACTCTAGTTAATGATATGCATGCCCAAGTGTTTGGGGGTGATGTATACTATTATAATACCTGCAACTTAATTTAAAATGCATAAAACATGGATTAATATGGCAGAAAGTAAAAAGAGCAAAAGGTTAACAACTGTAAAATTGAGTAATTTATCAAATTTTGTGTACATTTGGAAAATTTCAAAATAAAATGAAATATCAGATTGCCAATAGGTCTCTCAACAGCAATCTAGATGTTAGAAGACACTAGAAATATGTCTAAGTACAAAAGGAACATGATTCTGTACTTAGCATTCTATGCATCAATCAAGTCTGATGTCAGAAAAAAGACTTCAGGCTGGGGCGGTGGCTCACACCTGTAATCCTAGCACTTTGGGAGGCTGAGGAGGGTGGATCATGAGATCAGGAGATCGAGACCATCCTGTCTAACATGGTGAAACCTTGTCTCTACTAAAAATACAAAAATTAGCTGGGTGTGGTAGCATGCACCTGTAGTCCCAGCTACTCAGGAGGCTGAGGCAGGAGAATCACTTGAACCCGGGAAGTGGAGATTGCAGTGAGCCGAGATCGTGCCACTGCACTCCAGCCTGGGCGACAGAGCAAGACTCCATCTCAAGAAAAAAAAAAAAAAAAAAGAAAAGAAAAGAAAAAAGACTACAGACATATAAGTTCTCAGAAGGTTTATTTCCTAAGCAACCTTCCTCGGGAAAATATCTCAGACTATTACCTAGACAAATTAATGTAAAAAACAAGAGAAGGATCCATAATATTCAGCAAACAGTTGATTCAACCTAATAGGGCAGTGAAGGAAGGAGACCTGTGAGCAGAACGTAAGATTCCAGGAGAAAAATCTCATGGAAACACAGACTGGATAATCTTGAGGATATGCTGATGGTGCACTATTGTTTGTCAACCAGAAAAAAAAAAGAGAGACAATTAGAAACTCCAGAAAAAAAAATTGAAGACAGTCATAACAAGTAACAATGTGACATAATTCTGATAAACTGATGGAAGCATTAAAGAAATTCATTTGATTTTTGGTGCTAGAAACATTCTCTTCAAATAACTCATGAATCCTGATAATAAAACAGAGGATGAGAATGATAGTCAAATGCAGACCCACCATACTGATTTCTACATGCATGTACTGTTTTGATTTTTAAAAATGCTACTTAAAAAAAGTTCTAAAAAATTAATTCAATTTTAGAAATGTAGTTAAGTTCTACACAGGCTCAGTTTTCTATTCCATGCCTTCCACCAAAATGTTTATAATTTGTCAAGCATACTGAACAATATGATAGGTGTTTGAGTTCAAAAGATGCAGGAGTTATCAAAATTACTCCAGATAAAACCAATTTGACCATCTTCTTTCTCAAATCAACTTATAAAATGATCTTAAAAAAAGGTTTTAAAAATGTCCTTCAAAACATTTCTTGGCTGGGCGCAGTGGCTCATGGCTGTAATCCCAACATTTTGGGAGGCCAAGGCAGGCAGATCACTTGAGGTCAGGTGTTCGAGACCAGCCTGACCAACATGGTGAAACTCCATCTCTACTAAAAATGCAAAAATTAGCCAGGCGTGGTAGCACACGCCTGTAATCCTGGTTACTCAGGAGGCTGAGGCAGGAGAATGTCCTGAAACCGGGAGGTGGAGGTTGCAGTGAGCGAAGATAGTGACAACTGCACTCCAGCCTAACCATTTCTTTTCTGCGGTCAAACCATCCTGAGTAAGACAAAAACTAAAATCACAAAGATAACATCATGGTCTGGTTGCCTGGCTCTGTGATAACATCTCATGTGCTTTGGGTACTGGATCTAGCATCTTAGTCAGCAACAATATGTAATACAACCTGGTAAGCCTAAGAAGGGTGCCAAAACAGCCAAGGGGAATATAAAGGGGAGATAATTACTTACTGAGGACATTTATAGAATTACTCGTCCACCATTTCCCCTTTTTAGCACAACTGAGCCAGGCTGGAGGGTCTTAAGTGCAAACAAAGTCTCCCATCCCTATTCCCATCCCATCTATTCTATTCTCTTCAGGGTGGAGAGGAAGGGAAGGAAGAGGGCACAGGTGACATTGATACTGATGCAATTTTAGGATAACATCTCACTTGTGTCTGGGACCAGGTGGATTTCCTCTCCCCTGCCTATCCCCTTCCTCCCTATGGCCAAAAAAAGAACAAAAAAGAGAACAGAACAAAAATTTATCTGGTAATCTTCAGACCCTGAAACAAAGAAATACAATGTCGAGACAAACATTCTCTTAGGAATGTGCTCTTGTCACTAGAATAGTTCAAGCAAAGAATAAAAACATTATCTGCCCGATTTCAGATACCCACAGGCACTTGCTCGAAAGGCATGAGCCAGGCATCTCCTCTTCCCCTATTCTGATATCCCCTGGAAGAAGACAGACAAGGAAAAGCAGACAATTTTAGGAAAAGCTGCCCAGGTGATTGCCCCTGGATGTGTCCCACACCAATGAGGTTGGATCGGATGACTTCTCACATTCTAATAGCTAAGATTTATCAGTCTGTCTAAACGCAGGTAATTTTGTTTAAGAAAAACTATGGCATTTTTTGTTTAAACACTAAGAAGACAGGAAATCCTTGATATATGGAGATTAAAGATTGGGGTTTAGACATCACAAGTGTCCCCCCAAATCTACATTTGGGATGAAGAGACTACTGTGGGAATGATTCACCTAACTAATGAATACACCTAGCTGACAGCCCAGAACCACATCTCCAGTATTCTTTCTGTACTTTTTATTTTAATTCCCAATTGTCTACAGGAAAACACTGCTGAACTTCAGTAAACAAGTGTACTTGCAACTTCATCCAAATGTGTACTTCTTTCATGGCCTTTGTACTTTCTGTTCCTTCCATCCAAAATATTCTTCCCTGATATATCTCATGGCTTTTTCCTTCATTTCATTCAAGTGTTTGCTTGAATGTCAAGAGATGTTGCTCTGACTACCCTGTGTAAAACAGGCCCTCCACTCCATTCTATCATGTTCTAACCTCTCAACCTCCTTTTTTAAAATCATTGCAGTAGTTTCTATCTGACACTATATTATACATAAATATTTCATTCTTTGTCTCACTCACTAGAAAATAAAATCCATAAGGGCATGTACTCTCTGCTTTATATAGGCAGTACAGGGCACACAGTAAATTATCAACAAATATTTCACGAATGAATGCTGAGTGAATCCATAATGTCCTGGGTGGGCAACAATCCTATCACTTTAGTTTTGCAGGTACATTCAAAATTAAAATTACCATTGGAATAATACAGAGTTTTAACCACAGGAATTTATTTTTTAGAACTTTGTATATGATTTGGGCCAGTATTTATGGAATCATTAAGGAGGTGGGGTTATTTACATTTTATTAATTTCAACAGGGAAAATACATGCTAAAGCACTATGTTCTATTTTTTTTTTTTTTAAGACAGTTTTACTCTATCACCCAGGCTGAAGTGCAGCGGCGTGATCTCAGCTCACTGCCATCTCTGTCTCTGGGGTTGAAACGAATCTCACGCCTTGGCCTCCCCAGTAGCTGGGACTAACAGGAGTGCACCACTATGCCCAGCTAATTTTTTTGTATTTTTAGTAGAGACGAGGGTTTTGCCAGGTTGCCCAAGCTGGTCTCGAGCTCCTGGCCTCAAGTATTCCGCCCGCCTCAGCCTCCCAAACTGCTGGGATTACAGGCGTGAGTGAGCCACCGTGCCTGGCCCTGTGCTGTAATTTAATGGAGAATTTTTGCAGTTTCTTTCATTCTTCAACAGTTGATAGTGGGATTAGAGTGAGTGGCAAATGGTTTTAAAGGTGCTACTAATTTTATTCCTCCATTTCTGGAAATTTTTACCTTTTTTTGTTAGCCCTTCCCTTTCCTTTACTTGTTCAATATCATTTGTAGTAAAAAGTCCGGATAATAGGAAACTATATGAATACAGCTCAGCTCACTGTAAATACCACTACAAAAAACTAAAGTTTTCATGTTGAGACTACTAAGAGTTTGTCAAGTTGTGTTTGCCCCTACTCCAGTAAATCTAATAAATACAACTTTGATCAACACATTTTTTCTGGTGTCCTTTTTTGGGAATCAACAATTGACAGCTGAATGTCTATTTGATGTGTTTTTACTACATAAGTATATTTAAAATTCCAACTTCTCTCATTTCCCAACTATTTGTACCTTTCACTGGAAAAAAATTAGCTAATCCTATAGCGAGAGGTTGACAAGTATAAACGAATGAAAACAGCATAATTTCTTTAGCGGCTTCCACATACCAAAACGTTTACAGGCATTATCTTGTTTCCTCCTTACAAAATCCCTAAAAGGAGATGTCATTATCTTCATTTTATAAATGAAGAAACAGACTGAGAGGCTAAGTAACTTAACTTGTTCAGTTGTTAAGAGGCAGAGCTGTGAATTTCAATTAGGTCTCTGAGTTTCCAAACACATACTTGTTTCCTTTCAACACGTGGTTCTTTAAGTGTGGTCTGAGGACCACTGCAGGGTCACCAAGATCCTTTCAAAGGGTTCATGAGGTCCTCCCCTTTTTATCTTTGTATCTACGTTTGGCCAAAATTGTCTTCTTGTATTTCAACCCAAACCACGTATATCAGAGTGAATGCAAAAGCAGGTATGTGAACCCAGCCATCTTCTTCGGTTAAGCCAGACATTAAGGAAATTTGCAAAAATGTTAAAACAATGGGATTCTTCTTTTTTAAGAAGAATCTTTTCTTTTATTTTGTATAAAATATGGTATTATGTAAACTTGCAATAAGTTTATCATTCTTATTAATCATTAAATATTTTTTAAAATTTCTCATTTAATATTTTTTAAATGGCAATACTATCCACATTGACTTACATATTTGACATAATCCCCATTAAAATCCAAGCTGGCTTCTTTGCAGAAACTGGCAACCTGACCCTAAACTATATAGAATAATAAACGGGATCTGGAATAGCCAAAGAAAGACAAAAAGAAAAAAAAAACTCGAAAAAGAAGAACAGAATTGGAGCTCTCATTTCAAAACCTGCTACAAAGGTACATAATCAAACAGTGTGGCACTGGCATAAAGACAGACATATGAATCAATGAAACCGAATTGAAAGTCCAGAAATAACCACATTTTTTGATCAATCGATTTTCAACCACAGTGCCAAGACAATTCAATGGGGGAAAGAACAGTCTTTTCAACTAATGGTGCAGAAAACTAGATATTCACGTATAAAAATAAATCTGAACCCCTATCTCACACCATAAACAAAAATTAATCATCCATTTTACATATTACAGAGACTGTATCCTCCCCAAGTTGGTGGTCTTTTACTTTTTATCGCCTCACATTCCATTCCCATTGCTTTAAAACATTCAGACCAGGCACAGTGGCTCACACCTGTAATCCCAGCACTTTGGGAGGCTTGAGGCAGGCAGATCACTTGAGATCAGGAGCTTCAGACCAGCCTAGCCAACATGGTGAAACCCCATCTCTACTAAAAATATAAATACTAGCAGCATGGTGGCACACACTTGTAATCCCAGCTACTCCGGAGGCTGAGGCAGAAGAATTGCTTGAACCTGGGAGGTGGAGGTTGTGGTGAGCCAAGACTGCAGCACTGCACTCTAGCCTGGGCTACAGAGTGAGACTCCGTCTCATGGTCATATAGTAACCATAGCGTAACTTAAGCATTTACATTACCCTCTTCCCTCAAATTAGTTATCATCTGCCAGTTTGATGCTTGGTATGTCATTATAGGGGATGAAGTCTTTTATTTCATCTTACAGATAATATGCTTACAATATAAATATCTGGTTGAATAATGCCTCTTGACAAAACCATATTATAGCAACTGGACAATGAAAAATACAGATAACAGATTCTTTTTAGTTAAATGAAGAGGAGTTAAAAAATGAAAGAACAGCAAGACCTAAAAAAAGGAGAATGAGAAAAGAACTGACATTTAGAAAAAAACAAGGTATACAAAGTGAAAACAAAAACTGTAACTTGGATTTGTTTAGTGTTAAGAGGTATTTCTATTGTGCTCTATACATGTGAACATGGCTTAGTAAAAATAACACAATTGAACTATGTTAAATGTATGAATGGTATTTTGCAGAGGATATTCATTTAAAAATAGGTACTTTTCCCCCTTAGTACTATACAGGAACACACAGGTTGTGTATACCTAATCTGAAAATGTGAAATCCAAAATGCTCCAAAATCCAACAGTTTTGAGCACCAACATAACAATACAACTAGAAAATTCCACACCTGACCTTACGTGATGAGTTGCAGTCAAAACTTTGTTTTATGCAAACAATTATTTAAAATAGTGTATAAAATTCCCTTTAAGCTATGAGTATATGGTACACATGAAACAAATAAATTACCTGTTTAAATTTGGGTCTCATCCCAAAGATATTTCAATATTCCAAAATCTCAAAAAATCCAATACACCTCTGGTCTCACACATTTTGGGTTAAAAATACTCAACCTGTATGCACTTCAGAGACATTGTTTTTCTTTCTTTTTTTAAACAAATTGAAGGTTTGTGGCAACTCTTGAGTCAAGCGTATCGATCAGTACCATTTTCCCAACATGTGCTCACTTCATGTCTCTGTGTAATAGTTTGGTAATTCTTGCAATATTTCAAACTCTTTCATTATTATGTCTGGTGATGGTGATCTGCAATCAGTGATCTTTACCACTGTAATTGTTTTAGGGGACCACAAATCACACCCATATAAGACAGTGAACTTAGTTGATAAATGCTGCAGGTGTTCTGATTGCGCCACCAACTGGCTGATACCCCATCTCTTCTCCCTCTCTTTGGTCCTCCCTATTCACTGAGACAAAACAGTATTGAAATTAGGTCAACTGGCTGGGCGCGGTGGCTCACGCCTGTAATCCCAGCACTTTGGGAGGCCGAGGCGGGCTGATCACGAGGTCAGGAGATCAAGACCATCCTGGCTAACACGGTGAAACCTCGTCTCTACTAAAAATAAAAAAAATTAGCCGGGCATGGTGGCGGGCACCTGTAGTCCCAGCTACTCAGGAGGCTGAGGCAGGAGAATGGTGTGAACCCAGGAGGCGGAGCTTGCAGTGAGCCGAGATTGCGCCACTGCACTCCAGCCTGGGCGAGAGTGAGACTCTGTCTCCAAAAAAAAAAAAAAAGAAGCTAATGCAGATACTTAACTTTAAGTTGAAGCCAGCGCTCACTTAACATTCTGAAAATCCTAGGGCCATTAAGAACTATGCTAAAAGTACTCTGCCTGTGCTCTATAAATGAAACAAAGCCTGGATGACAGCACATCTGTTTACAACAGAAATGCTATTTATGAATACTTAAAACCCTCTGTTGACACCTACTCCTCAGAAAAAAAAGACTCCTTTTAAAAAACTTACTGTTCGTTGATAATTTACCTTGTCACCCAAGAGCTCTGATGGAGATGTAAAAAGAATGAATGTTCTTTTGACTGCTAACACATGTATTTTTCAGCCCATGTATCAAGGATTAATTTCTATTTTTAAGTCTCATATTTATGAAATACATTTTGTAAGGCTACATGGCTGCCAAACATAGTAATTCCTCTGATGCAACTGGGTAAAGTAAGCTGAAAACCTTCTGGAAAGGATTCATCACGCTAGATGCCATTAACAACATTTTTGGGCATGGTGGCTCATGCCTGTAATCCCAACACTCTGGGAGGCTGAGGCAGAAGGATTGCTTGAGGCCAGGAGTTTGAGAACAGCCTGGGCTACGAGCAAGACCCTGTCCCTGCAAAAATAAATAAATAAATAAAAATAGACAGATGTGGTGGCATACACCAGCACTGAGGTGGAGAACTGCTTGAGCCCCAAAGTTCAAGGTTACAAGGAGCTATGACGGCAGCACTACAGTCCAACCTGGGCAACAGAGCAACACCTCCATCTCTTAAAAGAACATTTGTGATTCATGGGAGGAGGTCAAAATATCAACTTTAAAAAATTTTTATTTTTTGACCACCTACGCATCTGTGTAGTTACAAAATATCAACAAAAGTCTGGAAGAAATCGATTTCAACCTTTATGGATGACTTGGAGGGGTTCAAGACTACCCTAGATAAAGTAACTACAGATGTGGCGGAAATAGTAAGAGAACTAGAATCAGAAATGGGGCCTGAAGATGTGCTTGAATTGCTGCTCATGATATCATTATTTGTTCATGATTATGGATGAGCAAAGAATGTGGTTTCTTGAGATGGACTCTACTCCTGGTAAGTCTATTTCTGTTAGCATTGTTGAAATAGCAACAAAGGATTTAGAATATTATACAAACTTAGTTGTAAATTAGTAGGAAAATTGGAGAGGACTGACTACAACTTTGAAAGAAGTTCTACTGTGGGTAAAATGCTTTCAAACAGCAGCACATGCTATCGAGAAATCTTCCATGAAAGGAAGTGCCCATCAACGTGGACATTGTTTTCATTGTTGTCTTATTTTCAGATATTGCCACAGCCACTCCAACCTTCAGCAACCACCATCTTGATTGGTCAGCAGCCACCAACACTGAAGCAAGAATCTCCACCAGCAAAAAGATTACAACCTGCTGAAGGCTCAGATGATTAGAATTTTTTAGCAATATTTAAAAATTAAGTTATGTGCATTTTTTAGACATAATGCTCTTACTTTAAATAGACTACAGATTGTATAAAACTCTTTTTTTTTTTTAAATTGATAACGTCAGTAGTAAACCTAACTTTCAAATGCACCGGGATACCCAAAAATGTATATGACTCGCTTTTTCATGGTTGTCTGGAACTGAACTCGCAGTATCTCCTAGGTGTGCCTGCAATTCTTTTGGGATCCATTCTAGTTGCTGTATTAATACAATCATGCACTGCATAATGACATTTCAGTCAACAATGGACTGCATAAATGACAGTGGTCCCATAAGACTATGTTGGTGAAAAATTCCTAGCACCTAAGGATTATCACAGCCTTCATAACACAACACATTACTCATGTGTTTATGGTGATGCTGGTGTAAACCTACTGCACTGCTATATGCATATGACTATATGAAAGTATAGCACACACATATGTACAGCACGTAATACTTGATAATGGTAATAAATGACTATGATACTGATTTATGCATTTACTACACTTCTTATCATTATTTTAGAGTGTATTCCTTCTACTTATTTAAAAAAGAAAAAATCAGAAGTTAACTGTCAAACAGCTCAGGGAGGTCCTTGAAGAGGTATTCCAGAAAAATACATTAACATCAAGATGATAGATTCATGTGTGTAATTGTCTCTGAAGACCTTCCGGTGGGACAAGATACAAAGATGGAAGACAATGATACTGATGATCCTGACCCTGTGCAGGCCTAGGCTAATGCATGTGTTTACATCTTGGTTTTTAACAAAAAATTTTGAAGGAAAAACAACAACAAAAACTTTTAAGCCAGGCGAGGTGGCTCACGTCTGTAATCCAAGCACATTGGGAGGCTGAGGTGGGTGGATCACCTGAGGTCAGGAGTTCAAGACTAGCCTGGCCAACATGGTGAAACCCCGTCTCTACCAAAAATACAAAAATTAGCCGGGCATGGTGGTGGGCACCTGTAGACCCAGCTACTTGGGAGGCTGAGGCAGAAGAATCGCTTGAATCCAGGAGGTGGAGGTTGCAGTGAGCCAAGATCGTACCACTGCACTCCGGCCTGGGTGACGGCGACGAGAGCAAAACTCCGTCTCAAAAACAAACAAACTCCAAAAACTTTTAAAATAGAAAAATGCTTATAGGGCATGGATATAAAGAAAAAATATTTTTGTACAGCTATACTATGTCTATTTTAAGCTGTTACTAAAAAAGGGTCAAAACTTTAAAAATTTTTTTAAATTTATAAGTAAAAAGTTACTGCAAACAAGTTAATTTTTTCAGATAGAAAAATATTTTATAAATTTAGTGGAACCCAAGTATACAGCATTTATAAAGTTTACAATGGTGTACAATTATGTCTGAGGCCTTTGCATTCACTCACTGGCTCACCTACCATAACTTCCAGTGCTGCAAGCCACATTCATGGTAAGTGCCTTAGGTATACCATTTAAAAATATTTTACACCTTATTTTTACCATACCTTGTCTTTATTTACATATACAGATACTTAACCATGGTGTTAGAATTGTCTACAGTATTTAGTATAGTAGCATACTGTATAGGTTTGTAGCCCAGGAGCAACAGGCCATACATATCATATAACTTAGATATCCATAAGGCTATATACAATGTAGGTTTGTGTAAGCACACTCCATGATGTTGGCACAACAAAACTTTTTTTTTTTTTTTTAACAAAACTCTTTAATGACACATTTCTCAGAAGTTATCCCTAATGTTAAACAAGGTGTGACTGCAGTTTGTTCCTTTTTAAAGGCAGTATAGTATTCCATGGTATGGATGTATCACAGTTCAAGAATTCACGCAGCGAAGGACATTTGGGTTGTTCCCAGTAAAAAGCAAACAGATACACAGTAGTTCTGTATGAAGGAAGCTTCTTTCCCAAGAGCATTTTTAAAATGAGAGCCCACCGGGCGCGGTGGCTCATGCCTGTAATCCTAGCTACTAGGTAGGCTAAGGCAGGAGAATCGCTTGAGCTCAGAAGGCAGAGGTTGCAGTGAGCCGAGACTGCGCCACTGCACTCCAGCCTGGGCGACAGAGTGAGACTCTGTCAAAATAACATAACATAACACAACATAACATAACATAACATAACATAACATAACATAACATAACATAACAACATAACATAACATAACATAACATAACATAACATAACATAACATAAGGGCTCACTAAAATGAAGGCCTAGGCTGGGCATGGTGGCTCACGCCTGTAATCCCAGCACTTTGGGAGGCTGAGGTGGGCGGATCACTTGAGGTCAGGAGTTCAAGACCACCCTGGCCAATACGGCAAAATCCTGTCTCTACTAAAAATACAAAAATTAGCTGGCATGATGGCTCGTGCCGATAGTTCCAGCTACTTGGGGGGGGGGGGGCTGAGGAAGGAGAATTGCTTGAAACTGGGAGGTGGAAGTTGCAGTGGGCCGAGATTGTGCCACTGCACTCCAGCCTGGTGACAGAGCAAGACTCTGTCACAAAAAAAAAAAAAGAAAGAAAGACTAATGCTCACTGTAGCTATTGTTTTGTATACATGTTGCATACATGTACAAAGAATTTTGATTTCACAACAATAAGACTTTTTTTTTTTTTTTTTTTTTTTTTTTAATTCCAGAGCTGCTCTCCCTACTGAGGGGCAAGGTAACAAAGTAAATACACAGTTAAGCTACCTCATACTGTAAGGTGATATTTTACTCTAGTTATGGAACTTCTTTCTTTCTCTCCTAAGAGCAGCAGTCCCCAACCTTTTTGGCACCAGGGATCTGTTTGGTGGAAAATAATTTTTCCCCAGATGGTGCAGGCGGTAAGGAGGATGGTTATGGGATGAAACTGTTCTATGTCAGATCATCAGGCATTAGATTCTCATAAGAAGCACACAACCCAGATCCCTTGCATGCACAGTTCACAGTAAGGTTTGCAATCCTATGAGAATCTAACGCCACCGCTGATCTGACAGGAGGCAGAGCTCAGGTGGTGATGTTCACCGGTCCACTGCACACCTCCTGCTGTGTGGCCCAGTTCCTAAGGGTTGGGGACCCCTGCCTTATAGGACAGGTTAGCAAAGTTAATTGTACAACTAACCCACAAAAGTAATTTATATTTGTCTTTCATCAAAGTAATGTTGTGACAAGTCAAATTCACTATTTTAAATGCTTAGATCAGACAATATCAAGTTATTCCCTCTCGAGAATGGTCAAGAATAAAAACAAATGTAGTTTATTTTCTCTACCTAATTTCTTTTGCAGATGAAGTCGTTATAGGGAGTTGTAGATAAAAACTTTAGTAAAGCAAACATCATTTAAACATGCTGTGCAATCTACTATTTATGAAATAGGCTGGGTGCAGTGGCTTATGCCTGTAATTCCAGCACTTTGGCAGGCCAAGGCAGTAGGACTGCTTGAGCCCAGGAGGTGGGAGACCAGCCTGGGTAACACAGTAAGAACCTGTCTCTACTAAATGAAAAAATTAGCCATGTGCCTGTAGTCCTAGTGACAAGCTTGTAGTCCTAGTTACTTGGGAGCATAAGATGGGAGGCTCCCTTGAGCCTCAGAGTTCAACGCTGTGGTGAGCTATGATCCTGTCGCTGCACTCCAGTCTGGGTGACAGGGTGAAACCTGTCTGTTAAAAAAAAAAAAAATGAAATAAGGGGGCTCAAAAACCTTACAACTTGCCTAAAGAAGTGAGCTGACAGGTAGAAATTTGGAAAAAACTCACAAATATAAAATTCACAAGGCAAAGAGGGAAAAAAGATCATAAACTATAGGGCTTTCAAAATTCTCAGAAAAACAAATTTAAGTTAATAGGTGTGTATGGAGACTAAGAATGGGTAAGATGAGGGAAAATATTAAAGATAAAATCTAGATATAAAAAAACCAAATTGCTGGAAAATAAGGTACAAAACTAGTTTTGGGCCAGGATTTAGTTTCATCTCTATTTCATCCCTCAGCCAATAACTAATTGAATTAAATTCTGGAAATGATATACATTCATGTTGATGCTAATGTCTCATTAGGTACAAGCAAAGGTGTTTAATTATATAACTTCCTTATTTGAGAAGCAAAGTTAACCTGACAAAATTTTATTTAATTATATGATTTAATTCTTTGCACATGTCCGTATTATTAAACATTATGGGAAGTCTCAGGGATTAAGTGGAAGATGATTTAATTTTTTTTAAAGTTTACAATTATACTGGGAAAAAACTGAATTCCTTCTCTTCACAACAGCCATCTCATATTTATTTATTTATTTATAGGACAAAGTCTTGCTCTGTCGCCAGGCTGGAGTGCAGTGGTGCAATCTCAGCTCACCGCAACCTCCGCCTCCTGCGTTCAAGTGATTGTCCTGCCCCAGCCTCCTGAGTAGCTGGGACTACAGGCACCTGCCAAGAAGCCCTACTAATTTTTGTATTTTTAGTAGAGATAGGGTTTCACCATACTGGCCAGGCTGGTCTCGAACTGCTGACCTTGTGATCCGCCTGCCTCGGCCTCCGAAAGTGCTGGGATTACAGGCGTGAGCCACCTCACCTGGCCCTTCATTTTAGTTATCTTAAGTTATAAGAAATAAATTATTATCCCTATATGCAAATGTGGTTATAAAGACAGAGTATTGATTCTGTGGTTTGGTGCTGCAATAGCTATTTGAAAATTACATTACCATTTGTTACCACACCTCCTTGACACACTAATTCCCCAACTTATTTACAATAGAATATAGAAAGTCAATAGTGAAATTTTCTAATTCAAATAGCAATAGTATTTTACAAACCTATCAAGCCTTGTTTATCACTGTAATATTTTCAAGAATGGGAAAAACAAAACTGCTACCAATTTTCAATACTTTATTTCTGAGAAATTAAAACTTAATACTAACTCAAATGGATGTAATTAGGTATACTAAAGTAGCAGTTCAAAAAAGAAGAAAAAAAGCCTATTACTTGCAAGGCACGGCAATGCACATCTTCTGCATAATATCTGACAAAGCTTATTTCAAGTTTATATAATTTTCTATTGCTACTGTCATGTAAGACCTCCTTGGAGAAGCACCCATTTGTACAAGGTCCAATGACTTGGGAGGCCCACCATATATACCTCAGCTAGTTATTTTGCATAAGGTGCAGCTTGTCTTGAACCCTGACTGGACATTCCTGTCAGAAAGACTTCACAATATAACTGTCTTCATGCTAACCTTAAATTTGTTTAACTATACAAATTCCAAGAACACTATTATGTGTGAAGACTCAGTAAATTTTCAGAAATGTCTCTGAAGAGAAAGGAATAGCATCTCTCACAAGTGTTTCACAGAAAAGAAACACTCAAGTGTTGATAAATAAGGAGAATTGAAAAGAACAGCAACAAAACTGTAGTCACATATGGTCATAACAATTTCAAATGATTTGCTTAATCTTAACTCTGTATTAAACAGTTCAAATGTCATCTGGCAGCACAATGAATATGGATAGCAAGTATATAAACTAGAGCTTGAAACATGTAACAGCTAAATAAAATTTAAAA
Organism: Pongo pygmaeus; assembly: GCF_028885625.2. Lineage (NCBI taxonomy): Eukaryota > Metazoa > Chordata > Mammalia > Primates > Hominidae > Pongo > Pongo pygmaeus. The sequence goes on along the minus strand of NC_072384.2, from coordinate 34,828,261 downwards.
GATATTACAATAGTTAACCACTACATGGAGTACACTAATTTTTATTCCCAATAATCCATTTGAAATGTATTCCACAGACACTTGCATTTTAATTCAAAGTCAAAAAAACCTCCATAAGCTAATCAAAAATAGCCGCAAACTGTGCTTAAGTCACTATATAAATTAATACACCCATGGTACTCTTCAGTAACAGAACGTGTTCTAAGGCTGCAACAACACCCTCAGCATATGAACAACAAACCCATTCTCTAAATATGCATGAAAATAACAACAGTTAATATTTAATTGCACAAACTGTGTCAGGCACAATGCTAGGGGATTTACATACTTCATCTCTAATTTTCTGTTTTCTTTATTTTTAAGATGGAGTTTCGCTCTTGTTGCCCAGCCTGGAGTTCAATGGCCTGATCTCGGCTCACGGCTGCCTGCCAGGTTCAAGCGATTCTCCTGTCTCAGCCTCCCGAGTAGCTGAGATTACAGGTGCCCGCCACCACTCGCGACTAATTTTTTGTATTTTCAGTAGAGACGGGGTTTCTCCATGTTGGTCAGGCTGGTCTCCAACTCCCGACCTCAGGTGATCCGCCCGCCTCAGCCTCCCAAAATGCTGGGATTACAGGTGAGCCACCGCGCCCGGCCGTTATTATACATTTATCTCTAATTTTCATAACTCCCTAAGTTAAGCATTATCATCCTCATTTTACAGACGAGGAAACCGAACTGAGGTTCATGGAGGGATCCAACAGCCAGGAAGAAAATGTAGAAGACTCCTAAATTTTCAACAGCCCTTTCTCTATATAAATCACCCAAGATCTGAAAGTATCGGTTGCATAATTTATCAATTAACTCTTAAGTTTTGGAAAATACTATGCTGGCAGCTGGCAATATATGTTACAGTAACTTTGTGGGGATCTCAGGGGACTTGCCTTCCAAGGCTATGTATTTATTTCTTTATTTTTTTGAGACGATGTTCTGCTATATTGCCTAGGCTGGCCTTGAACTCCTGGGCTCAAGTGATCCTCTCACCTCACACTCCTGAGTAGCAGGGACTACAGGTGACTACTACATGGCTGGCAATTTTCATTTTTTTAATAGATACCCAAATTTCCTCCAGGACCTGAATGTATCTATGTCAGTTCTGTATCTAGGTGTACTAGTTATGGAATATAGAAGATCATTAAGCCATCATAGTCTTCTCAGACCCTGAAGAAATGAACAAAACTCAGATATTTCTTCAGAACCCAAGTTTATTCTGCTAACAAGTAAACCTCAGAAACGGGCCTAGAATTTTATCTCTGATCACAGTTATGTCTACTACAGACTATAGAATCCATGATTTAAAGACATATTCTTCCAGGCATAAAAGCAGAGTGGTATTTGAAAAGACGAGCACTCCATCAAAATGTGATGAAGAAATCATTACAGAATGCCCTAAAAATAGCCAAATATGCCAAATTTTTAGAAATTGAGACGTGTCCAATTATTCCTGTCAGACTGGTATCCTATTACTTAGAAGATCTTGTTTCACATATTATAAATGGGTACACTTTCAGTTTGACTTTAACCATCTTTTCATTTAAAAGTTTTTGTCATCAATGACATTTAAGCTGAAAAGGGGTTCTTACAGTTACAATTAGGTAAACTATAACTATGAATATATATATATACATATATTTAGAAAATTTTATTAGAAAAACCATTTGCTGTTCACTAATCCTAATTTGGAAAGCACCTCTTCACCTTTTACTTAGTTAACTTACTATCCCAGGACAATTACACACGGAGCATGATAGTGCCAATAATTTAAGTTTCTTTATGAAAAGAAGCTCAACAGAGTCACCCTTTGCACCTAGTCACAACAACAAAAGAAAACAAAACACCAAAAAACTTCAAGGCACACAAAGATTTGTTGGCAGCCTAAGGCTCAGGCATCAAAACGTGTGTAAATCTGATCCCGGGGGACCGTGGCACTGACAGTCATTCAACTTTCTTTTTAATATTTCCATTGTGCTTTTTCTGGTACCACAGGGAAAATGTACCTACATTTTACCAACCAGGCGAAGCTGAAAATTCTCTTGGTGCAAGGCCAAGGGATGCGCCCGTGGGGCGGCCGGGGGAGCCCGGGGCACCGGCGCCAGCCACCCGAGAGAGCAGTACCACGCTCCTGGCAGGCCTGCTGTGGCTGGCTCCCGAGTCCCTGGGGCTGCAAGAGCAGCCGCGGAGGCAGCAGCAGCAGCCATGGCAGGGACTCGGGAACCTTTCCCCTGCCTCCTCCGCTAGGCCTCGAGGGGTTTGCTTTTCACATGGCCCCCGGGTGGGGGCGGTGGGCACAAGGTAGTGGCTGCAGCTGCAGCTGCAGCCGCAGCCGCAGCCGCGGGCCAGGCGAGCCTGGCTCACTCGGAACCCGACCTAACGGCGGGCTGGCAGCAGCGGGACCTCAGAAGGCCCTGGCTGAAGCGCCGACGACCCGACGAGCAAGGCCACCTTTTCACACACCACATCTCTCCCCTGCCTGCCTCCTTCTCCGTTAGCGCTACCGGTTGGCGGGCGGGGGAGGGGAGCGAGGCGCGTTATTCCCGGGGAGCTGGACGGGGGAAGGGAGGGCATCTCTTACCCGCGTTACTGAGGAGGAGGAGGCGGTTGGAGCGCGGCGCGGCGGGGCGACGGCGGGGCTGGGTGGGTGCAAGTAAGAGTCTTACGAAAGGGAATTAACCCCATCACCAGCCCGGACACCGGCTCCAGCGGCAGCCGCGGCTGGCAGAATCCCGCCCCTTCCCACCACGCACTAGCCCCGCCTCTTCGTTCTCTTTGAGCGGCAGCCGACTATTCATAGGTTGTACGTCCCCGGAGTGACATGAGTTTTGCCCAATAAAGCTTGAAAAAATTGTCTTCTCTCCACCCCTTTACCTCCTCCCAGGCCGCGGAGAGCCGTGCCAAATCTTCCTCCAACCTCAAGAGAAAAAGAACCAATCCGTGGTAAGTAACCGCCCTTGAAGGACGCAAAAGCCAACCAATGGTAAAACTAGGAGGACAGCCATTTTGCCCACTTGTAAAAGAGCTACCTTTTCCCACGAGTTGGAGCCTGAGGTGAGCGAGTTTCGTGAGTTTTTACTGACTCGAGGTATTTAAAAGACAACCATATCTCCTCAGGGGGTATTTATAGTGCTTTTTAGGGATAAAGGAAAATTATCCTCCATGTGGGGCGAAGTGAGGCATGCTGCTTAAGGGCTTGGCTCCTCCTCTTAGCGCTAACGGGTTCTGAAACGAACACCTGGTTTCTCCAGCTTCAGTGGCGGAGGGCGGGGAGATTGCTCTTTTCGGCCTGGAGCGGACTACAATTCCCAATAAGCTTTTCCCCTACTTAAAACCTCTCCTCCGTTCACTTGTCGCGGTGCTTGGCTGGAATTGTAGTTCCTGAGAGGTACCCATGCCGCCGCTTCAGCCAATGAAAAGGGACAGAGTTTTGAATGACTTGGAATTAGGGCGGAGAACGAGTTGTCGCGAAGCTGTACAGAGCCCTTTTCGCAACCCTAACGGGAGAGATGATGGAAGAAGGGTAGCCAGAAGAGTTTCTTCAAAATACCATAGGGGTTTTAAATTATTAGTACGTATTTAAACTCATCTACTTTCACGTTGTCCCGTTCAACGTCACTTCCGCTTAGGGGCGGACACGTCCCAAACCTGTGGCGGGAGTTGGAGATTCTGCGGCGAATACGCCAGGTGTGACTGTCTGGAAGTGGCGTGGCTGGCAAGTCGCTAGTTTCTTGTATGGGAGATAAAAAGTTGAACGGAATTTAATGGCATTTTAAGAAAGAGTGGGTGACATGGGATGGGGGTAATTTCCAGGGCCCTCATACTTTCTCCACCCCGGCCTTCAATCGCGGGCGTCTCGGCCTGCTCACTATTAGATTGCACGGCTAAATTTGTAGAAAGTACCTCTAATGCCTTTAGTCTTCGCGTGGTCAGTTTGAACTGTAAAGACAGGCCTCCGAAGTTCTGAACTACATTTACAGACATACTTTTTTTTTCTTTGAGACGGAGTCTTGCTCTGTCGCCAGGCTGGAGTGCAGTGGTGGGATCTCGGCTCACTGCAACCCCCGCCTCCCGAATTCACGCCATTCTCCTGTCTCAGCCTCCGGAGTAGCTAGGATTACAGGCGCGCGCCACTCTGCCCAGCTAATTTTTTGTGTTTTTAGTAGAGATGGGGTTTCACCATGTTGGCCAGGATGGTCTCGATCTCCTGACCTCGTGATCCGCCCACCTTGGCCTCCCAAAGTGCTGGGATTACAGGCGTGAGCCACCGCGCCCGGCCACAAACACACTTATAAAGTCAGCTTTGAAGGAAAAAAGTCACAGAAAAGGGCTTTTCTGTTTGAAGGATTGATAATCAAGAGTGGCCCCATCACCATTCTTTGAGTAACGACCATTTATTAAACGAGTGGCAGACAGGCGCGGTGGCTCAGACCTGTAATTCTAGCACTTTGGGAGGCCGAGGCGGGAGGATTACTTGAGGTCAGGAGTTCGAGACCAGCCTGGGCAACATGGTGAAATCTTGTGTCTACTAAAAACTCACACACAGACATTAGCCGGACGTGGTGGCAGAGATCTGTAGGATCTGTAGTCCCAGCTACACGGGAGGCTGAGGCAGGAGAATCGCTTGAACTTGGGAAGTGGTTACAGTGACCCGAGATCGCGCCACTGCACTCCAGCCTTGGGTGACAGAGCGAGACTCCGTCTCAAAACAAAAAAAAAAAAAAAACGTGTGACTACAGGGTGCCAACTATAATACACCAATGAATAAAGGCATCACTAAAAAGATGCCTTTATTCATCGGCCACATGGAGCCCACAGCCTAATAATCTTAGCACCTCAGGCCCTGGTTTATGCCTTCTTCAGTGTTCAAGGGCGACTGCATGTATGCTTTTGGACATTCCATTTAAGGTACCCAGGAAAACTGATTGAATAAAGGAGATACAAGTTACAGAAAAGGCTTTTTCCCTCCCTATGCATGTGCCCTTTATTCTTAAACTCTTTGCTTTATTATTTTGACTGAGACTTTCTCAGATAAATTCTAATTCAGTTTACTCCATGATTTTACTGAGATTTTCTCTTATAAATCCTCTTGTATTTATGGTATGAGCGCTTACACTGTATTGGGTACTATACCAGACTTTGTGGGTAGAGCAGTGCCTAAAAAGACAGGCTCCTTGTCCAAAAGTTGTGAGGAAGAGAGAGGCTAAACAAAATTGTAATGTCACTTACTCTTTTAATCTCTAAGTCAAGTCTTCTTTAGTCACATTTTGTATGTTTATTTGGTCCCTTCTTTACATTCTACCTTTGGATTAAAATAAGCACGTTTTCCTCTGCATTGTTTTTACTAAAGCACTAATAGATCTGTGTCCAATACTCATGAGTAATGTTTGTATACAAAGTAGATGGTAAATTTTATGGTGTAATCCTGCTAGATATAGGAATGTAACCATACCTTGCAGCAAGACATTTTTGTAGATCTACCAGGCAAAGTGTTGTCTCCTACTTTTTAATGCAATTAGGATATTCAGTGATAATTTAGCAATGCAGTCTACTGTAGATGCTTAGGTTTTTTTTTTATTTGTTTGTGTTAGGAGTTCTTCCAGTGTAAATCGAGTCACTAAATAGTAATGATGGCCATCATTTTATTGAGTTTCATCTGAGCCAGAAATGATGTTATGTGTGATAAGTACATTTTCCTTGTGACAAACTGTAAGTCTTCTTGACATTTTTATATTTGAAGAAAATGAGGCTCAATGAAGGTAAATAAGACTTGTAGAGGTCTGACCTGGTGGCTCACAGCTGTAATCCCAGCACTTTGAGATGTCAAGGCAAGAGAATCATTTGAGTCTAGCAGTTCTAGACCAGCCTGGGCAACATAGGAAATTTCAGTCTCTACAAAAAATAAAAAAATTAGCTGGGCGTAGTGGTGCACAATTGTGGTCCAGCTACACAGGAGGCTGAGGTGAGGGAATCGCTGGGGCCCAGGAGGTCAAAGCTGCAATGAGCTGTGATTGAGCCACTGCACTCCAGCCTGGGGCAACACAGGAGACTCTGTCTCAAACAAACAAACCAAAAAAAAAAAAAAAAAAAGGAGCTTTAAGGTCTGAGGCCCCTGTTAAATAAATTTGAGTTGAGATTCATATCCAGGCCTGTCTGATTCCTGAACTCTTAACCACTGTTCATCTTGCCTCTCAAATTTTTATTAATCCTTCAACATGTGCCAGACACATAGTGATGAGGGAAACAAAATTCCGTTCCAGGATTCTGGAGCCAATGGTGGCAGTCACTTCCTCTTTTAAGCCATCTTTTGCCATGTACATAATACTTAGTCCACACAGGAAAATGTAAAAAGAAAGTAAAGGTCATCTGCAATTCTGTTACCAAGAGATGCCACTGTTTATACATATCTCTGTCTTTAGTTACAGGTATGGACACATGTTTTAATGATATAATGCTTTGCTTTTTTTAAATTGAAAAAACTTGCAACAATGGGCTATGGGTGTGGCTGAATAGATACCAGTATTATCATTTTTGATGGCTACTTTATTGTATAGCTCTAGCATAACCAGTTCCCTGCTGATGAATATTTACATTGTTTTCAGTTAATAATTTATTTTTTATTGTGTTAAAAACGCATAGCACAATTTATCATCTTAACCATCTTTTTTTTCTTTTTTTATTTTGAGACAGAGTCTTGCTCTGTCTTCCAGGCTGGAGTAAGGTGGCTCACTGCAACCTCTGCCAGCTGGGTTCAAGTGATTCTCCTGTCTCAGCCTCCTGAGTAGCTGGGATTACAGGCGTGCACCACCATGCCTGGCTAACTTTTGTATTTTTAATAGAGACGGGGTTTCACCATGTTGCCCAGGCTGGTCTCGAACTCCTGACCTCAAGTGATCTGCCCACCTCGGCCTCCCAAAGTGCTGGGATTACAGGTGTGAGCCACCGTGCCTGGTCATCTTAACCATTTTTAAATGTATAGTGTGATCCTGAGTCTTCTCTGAGGCCCCATGTGTGGGTGCCAGATGGTTGTTGACAAAAAGAGTCAAACTGTAAAATATGAGGAGATTTATGCTGAGCCAAATATGAGTGACCATGGCCCATGACACAGCCCTCGGGAGGTCCTGAGAACATGTGCCCAAGGTGGTTGGGGTACAGCTTGGTTTTATGTATTTTAGGAAGGCATGAGACATCAATCAAATACATTTAAGAAATGTGTTGGTTTGGTTTAGAAAGGCGGGACAACTCAAAGTGGGGACTTCCAGGCTATAGGTAAATTTAAACATTTTCTGGTTGACAATTGGCTGAGGTTGTCTGAAGACCTGGGATTGACAGAAAGGAATGCTCAGGTTAAAGATAAAGGATTGTGGAGACCAAGTTTTATTGTGCAGAGGAAGCTCTTAGCAGACTTCAGAGACAGCAGCTTGTAAATTGTTTTTTATCGGACTTAAAAGGGTGTCTGGCTCTTAGTTGATTATCTGCTGGATTTGGGAAGGAAGGTGGGAAACCAAGGGGGAAGGGGATTCACTATAGAATATGGATTTTTCCCACAAGAGACTTTGCAGGAGAATTTTAAGGTATGGCAAGGAAATATATTTTCGGGTTAAATATTTCTTCCTTGTCTCATAATGTTATGCCACAGTCAGATTGAAAAGTAAATCACAATATATAGTGTCAAATAAAGCCCACCTGATGAGAATTTATGGTTTGTAGGACATGACTCCCTAGACCCCTTAGGTAGGAATTTGGGTAAGATAAAAAAATCAGGTTGGGCTCATTGGCTCATGCCTGTAATCCCAACACTTTGGGAGGCCAAGGCAGGCAGATTACTTGAGGTCAGGAGTTCAAGACCAGCCTGGCCAACATGGTGAAACCCTGTCTCTACTCAAAATACAAAAATTAGCTGAGTGTGGTGGCGGGCGCCTGTAATCCCAGCTACTCGGGAGGCTGAGGCAGGAGAATGGCTTGAACCTGGGAGGTGGAAGTTGTGGTGAGCCGAGATAGTGCCATTGTACTCCAGCCTGGGCGACAGAGTGAGACTCCATCTCAAAGAAAAAAAATCAGAGCTTAGTCCTCAAGTACAATTAAATGTACCTTATGCAATAGCTATCTAGAACTTTTTCATCTTGCAAATGTGAAATTCTATACTTATCAAACAACAACTGCATCTCCCCTGTATCCTTTGCACCACAGCCACCATTCTACTTTCTGTTTCTGAATTTGACTACATACTTTAGATACCTCATGTAAGTGGAATCATGTAGTACACTATTTCACTTTTTGTGGCTAATTTATTTCACTTTCCATAATGTCTTCAAGGTTCATCTGTGCAGAGCATGATAGGATTTCCTTTTTTTTTTTTTTTTTTTTTTTTTTTTTTGAGACAAGAGTTTTGCTCTTGTTGCCCAGGCCAGAGTGCAATGGTGTGATCTCAGCCCACTGAAACCTCCTCCTCCCGGGTTCAAGCGATTCTCCTATCTCACCGTCTCGAGTAGCTGGGATTACAGGCACGCACCACCATGACCGGCTAATTTTTTTATTTTTAGTAGAGACGGGGTTTCGCCATGTTGGCCAGGCAGGTCTGGAGCTCCTGACCTCAGGTGATCCGCCCACCTCGGCCTCCCAAAGTGCTGGTATTACAAGGCATGAGCCATCGTGCCCGGCCCAATCCTGTTTTCAGTTCTTTCAGATATATACCCAGAAGTATGATTGCTGAATAGACTAGGTTTTATAGGTAATGCTGTCATGTGCACTCTCTTTGTATGCTTTCCTGATTATCCCTTGAAATTAACCTTTTAGAAGTAGGTTTATTTAGCCACAAATACTCTGTGATTTCTAAGTTGCTCTTCAGAAAGGATGTTCCCATTTTCTTTCCTACTAATGGTGTTTGAGAGCACCCATTTTCCATGTTTTACTCTATTCAATCTGATCGTAAAAGGTGATGGTTCATTATATTTCATTTGTATCTAGTTGAATTCTATTGATGTGGAGCATCTTTTTTATGTTTATTATCCTTTGGTGTTTAGTCTCTTTTGTGTAGCCTGTTGCTGTCATTGTCTCTTAATATTTTTAAAAAATTACTTCATAGGCTGTTAATTCTTTGTCATATTTCTCACATCTTTACTCCCATTTTGAAATATCTTTTAACTTTTTAATGTTTTTTTCCTATGGCTAGAAGTTTAAATTATTTTAGTGTCCAAATCTATCCATCTTTTTTTATAGCTTCTAATTTATTTGTGATGCTTAGAAATGCTTTCCCCACCCCAGATTAGTAGAAAATATTATATATCTAATTAAAACATTTTTGTATTTTATAATTTATCTGTAATTTTTTTGGTATAAGGAACAAAATAAAAATTAATCTTTTTTAGGCTAAACCCAATACCATTTGTTAAATAATTCATCTCTCCACACCCATTAATTTAAAATATAATTTTATCATATTCACAATTCTCATTTATACGTGGTTCTCTTTGGACGCTGTTCTTTTTCATTGTTCCTCTTTTCTTTGACTTGTACCATACCCATTATCTTAATTTCTGTAACTTTATAATATGTTTTGGTGTCTAGAGGTAAGGTGTGTTCCCGCTCTTCTTTTTCAGTCATTTTCTTGTTATTTTCAGCTTTTCTTGTAATCTATTAGTTAGATTTTTGTCAAGTTAAAAATCTCTGCACTTTTATATTTTAACAAAATGAAAGTTTGACATTTATATATATTCCAAATATGACTTCTTAAAGCCAAGTATTTCATTTCATAATAACAATACAGAAGTTTTCATGGGTGTCATCGAGAATCAATGGGTCATTCTATGCTTTGTTAAAACATATTTCTATTATAGAATTCTACAGGATGGTCGTGGTGGCTTAAGCCTGTAATCCCAGCACTTTGGGAGGCTGAGGTGGGTGGATCACCTGAGGTCGGGAGTTCGAGACCAGCCTGACCAAAATGGTGAAACCCCGTCTCTACTAAAATACAAAAAAAGTAGCCAGCCATGGTGGTGCATGCCTGTAGTTCCAGCTACTCAGGAGGCTGAGGCAGGAGCTTGAACCCGGGAGGCCCAGGTTGCAGTGACCCGAGATTGTGCCATTGCACTCCAGCCTGGGCAACAAGAGCGAAACTCTTTCTCAAAAAAAAAAAAAAAAAAAGAATTTGACCAATTTAAAAGCCCATCTTATTTTTTAAATTATATAATCACTTTTTAAATATAGATACTTGTATTTTGTAGATGGCTTCCAGGAGAATCTGATAACTTCTAAATGCTTATCTGCAACTTACAACTGTTTATCCCACTGTACTTCACAGCCTTCTCCAAGTACTTCAAATTCAGCATGTCCCAAATCATGGCCCATAATCTTTACCCCTAAATCTGTTCTACCATCTGTATTATCTCATGTGTTTATTTGTTCAGGGAATATTTATTGAGCATCTACTGAAAGAGGTACTGAATAATCAAGACTATAGGCTGGAGTCTGCCTAGGTTTGATTCTTTGTTGTGTCATTTACTTGTGTTACCTTGGGCAGATTAGTTGACCATCTGTGTCTCAGTTTCCTTATTTGTAAAATTGAGATAATAAGAATACCTACCTTAGAGGCCTTTGTGAGGATCAAATGACTTAATACATAAAATACTTAAAATAGTACCTGATACATAATAAGTGTGTGTTGCTTTTTTATTAATAGTTTCCATTAATCAGGCTGATGCTAGATGCTAGAGTCCTGAAATAAAACCATAAGAAAGTCTATGGTCCCTGATTTATGAAGGCATTCTAACAGAAGTGAGAAACAAAATTTAAGGAAACAGAGAAGAATAATTGCCGATTACAATAAGTACTTTAAGGAAACCAAGTGGTATTAAGGGAAATTTAGAGGAGTCCAGTTGGGAGCTGTTGTACTAATCCTGTTGAGCGGTGATGATGGCTTGGGTTTGGTGATAGCAGTGGAACTGGGGGGAAAAAAGGATAGACTTGAGATACATTAATATTTTGGGAATAATGAATAATAAGTGGATTCAACTTGGTGGTTTAGGGAAAGGGAGAAATCAAGAATGAAACCCAGTTTGAGTAACTTGCATGGTTATCCTATTTACTGAGACTACAGGGGCACACAAATTTGGTAAGAAATCAAGACTGGTTTTGGACATTTAAGCTAAAAATGTCTGTGAGATATCCAAAATGGCAGGTAGGTAATTAGATATAGGAGTCTATGAAGAGATTATGAATTGTATTACCTGGACTATTTGTGGTAGCCTTCTGAAAGGTTATCCCTGCCCCCACATTCATTTTTCTAAACTTGACAAGGTAATCTTTGTAAAATAGCAACCTGATTACACTTTAAAAATTGCTTCCAATTCCTTACAGAAAAAAGTCCAAACTCTTAGCATGGCACCTCTTTGACTTGGCTTGTTTTTACTTCTTTACTACATGTCACAAGGATCTTATTCTTTAGCTATACTAAACTGCTTAGAATTTTCTAAAACTTTTTTTTTCTTTTTCTTTTGAGATGGAGTCTCACTTTGTCACCCAGGCTGGAGTGCAGTGGCGTGATCTCGGCCTGGCAAATTTTTGTATTTTTAGTAGAGACAGGGATTCACTATGTTGGCCAGGCTGATCTTGAACTCCTGACCTCAGGTGATCTGCCTGCCTCGGCCTCCCAAAGTGCTGGGATTACAGGCGTGAGCTACCGTGCATGGCCAGATTTTCTAAAACTTTATGCCTTTGCAACTGTGGCTTCTTTCTCCCTGTTGGGGAAACCAGCCCCACACCACCCGGCGGGTACCCCAAGTCCAGCAGAAACAAAGGAATTAGAAAGAGACAGAATAAGAGTTTAAAAGGCGGGTCCAGGGGACTGGAGCATCGGAGGCTTGCTCATAGCCTCAAGCTCTCGGCCTCTACCCAATTTATTGGTTTACAAGCTCTTTGTTCTTAGGGCAAATGGGAGGAATAGGAAGGGAAGAGGAAAAGGATTAATCAGTGAAGGAGAACTTGTGAGTCATTCAATAAGATGTATAGCAGTGGTGGTTTCTGTGAATTTCCTCTAGCAAAGGCGTGTGTCTAAACTACTTAAGATCTTTAACTTGGTGGGAGTGGGTTTCAGGAGAATCCAAGATGTTTGATTATACTCCCCTGCTTCAAGGGAGTGTTATTTTCCTGAGCAACCTGTGGCATGCCGTGGAGCTGTTATGCTGTAGGGGCATAAAGACATGAAGGCAATAAGGAGACTTTTCTCCTCAGAGGCCGCCCACGGTTTCCCGTGGGTGTCTCACACAGGGGAGACCAACTCATCTGGCACCCAGAAACTGTCTTTCCCACACTCTCTGGAATATCCTTATCATGATTCTCTGTCTGCAGACACCACTCTTCAAGTTTTAGCGTGAGTGGCATCTGGTATTTAAGTAAGGGGTACCATACCAAGCATTTTTTCTCACAAGTGAAGGCTTCTTTGATTACTTGCTACCGTATAAAGTCAATGTTCCCTCTTATGTGTAGTGCCTTATATATATTCTACTTTCGTAGCAGTTATCGCATTGTGTTGTGTTGTTTACAGCTGTCATTTCCCCTGGGCTTGGAGGTGAAGCTACAATGGCACAAATTCATCTTTGTTTACCCAATATCTTCTGTAATGTCTGACACATAGTAGGTATTTATTTATGTATTTATTTATTTATTATTTTTTTTGAGACGAAGTTTGCTGTTTTTGCCCAGGCTGGAGTGCAGTGGCACGATCTTGGCTCACCGTAACGTCTGCCTCCCGGGTTCAAGCGATTGTCCTCTGTCAGCCTCCCAAGTAGCTTGCCACCATGCCCGGCTAATTTTTGTACTTTTAGTGGAGACAAGGTTTCACCATGTTGGCGACGCTGGTCTCGAACTCCCGACCTCATGATCTGCCTGCCTTGGCCTCCCACAGTGCTGGGATTACAGGCGTGAGCCATCATGCCCGGCCATAATAGGTACTTCTTAAGTATTTCTTGAGTGAGTGATTTGGAGAGGCAATGTTGCATAATGGCAAAAATTCAGACTTTTAAATTAGACCAACCTGAGTTCTAGGCCTAATATCACCAGTTGCTAACTCTTAAACCTCGTGTAAGTTATATAACATTTCTGAACTTTTAAATTTTCTTGTCCTTAATGTGAGGATAATTATATTTATCTTGTGAGTTGTTTTGAGAATTTCAAGAGATCTTCTAAAATTTCTTAGTGTAGTGGTTTGCAGAAAGAGGTCACCCAATAAGTGGGAATTATTTTATCATTAATCTGAAAACAGTTGCCTATAGAAAGAAAGATTGTAATATTCTTGCTTTTAAAGTAATTGGAGGCTGAGGTGAAAGGATTGCTTAAGGCCAGGAGTTCCAGACCAGCCTTGGCAATGTAATGAGACCCTATCGCAACAGAAATTACAAAAAAAACAATTAGCCTGACCAAGATGGTGTAACCCCGTCTCTACTAAAAATACAAAAATTAGCTGAGCACAGTGGCAGGCACCTGTAAGCCCAGCTCCTCGGGAGGCTGAGACAGGAGAATCGCTTGAACCCAGGAGCCGGAGGTTGCTGTGAGCCGAGAGCGCACCACTGCACTCTAGCCTAAGTGACAGAGCAATACTCCGTCTCAAAAAAAAACAAAAAAAACAATTAGCCAGGTGTGGTGGCAGATGCCTGTAGTCCAAGCTGTTTGAGAGGCTGAGGCAGGAGGATTGTGTGAGCCCAGGAGTTTGAGGTTACAGTGAGCTAATATTGCACCCCTGTACTCCAGGCAGAGTGACAGAGCAAGACTTTGTCTCAAAAAAAAAAAAAAAGAAATCCTTTTTTCTCTTTGAGGTGGAGTCTTACTCTGTCACCCAGGCTGGAGTGCAGTGGCATGAACTTAGCTCACTGTAACCTCTGTCTCCTGGGTTCAACCGATCTCCTGCCTCAGCCTCCCCAGTAGCTGTGATTACAGGCAAGGCACCTGCCACCATGCCTGGCTAATTATTTTTATTTTTATTTTTAGTAGAGATGGGGTTTCACCATGTTTGCCAGGCCGGTCTTGACCTCCTTACCTCAAATTATCCACCCGCCTCGGCCTCTCAAAGTGCTGGGATTACAGGCATGAGCCACCATGCCTGACCAAAAAAAAGAATTTAAGTGGAAAAAAAGATATAATGAAGAGGGAGTGATTACTGATAGGTCCAGTAAGATGAAGACTGAGAATTCCTTACTGCTTGCTTCCTTCCTTTTACCTCCGATTCACAGCCTTTATATATACCATATCCTCTTCCTAAAACACTCTTTGATCCTTTCCTCTCTGGTTAATGTTGTTGAAGTATCAACTTTGATGTATGTATATTTAGAAGCCTTCCAAACACTCTAATCTCAAAAATTAGTCCCGTTTGTATGCTCCCTTAACACCCAGTACTTCCCCTGTAGTCTTTCTTCAGAACTGCATGTAATAATATATTTACTATTATATATCTAGAGCCTAGCGCAATGTCTGCTACATGTGAACAACTGAATACATATTTGTTGAATGCATGAAAAAATGAAATTCAGGGAGTTGGATGATTACTTTTTATAGGATATAACTGTTTATAGGACCAGTATATTAATATTTAAAATAGATATTTTCAGTGGGATTTAGCCCTGAAGTAGAGATGGAACATTCATATGATAAAAAGGGATGAAAGACCCAAATATAGGTCTTACCTCTGCTGTTAGCTACATGATCTTGAAGTTTTATCTTTCTGGGTCTTGCTCTGTTTAGCTCACTGCAGCCTGGACCTCCCTGGCTCAAGTGATCTTTCTGCTGCTGCCTCCCAAAGTTCTGGGATTACAGGTGTAATCATCATGCCCAGGCCAGGGTGTTTTATTTTTTTTAATCTAAAAAAGATCATACTTTTTGAGTTCATTGTAAATTCACGGGAAATTGTAAGAAATAATGTGGAGAGATACTGTGGACCTTTCCCTAGTTTCCTCCAGTGGTAACATCTTAGAAAACTACAGTACAACCAGGATACCGACACAGTCGAAATAGAGAACATTTCCATCCCAGGAGGATCCCTCATGTTGCCTTCTTATAGCCACAACCACTTCTATCCCACCCCAACCTAACCACTAATCTATTATCCATTTCTAAAATTTTGTCAAGTAGGTTGTGTAAATGGAATAAAATAATACATGGAATTAAAAATAATAAATGGGCTTTCCCTGATGAACCACCTAATCTGAGGGGACAGAAACAGTTTCCCCTGTCCAACAATCAGCCCCAAATTCTCCCTCCTGAACCCTATTATTTTGGAATTTTTGATAGCAACAAACAGAAGTAGGAAGCAAGATTAAGCAAACAAGGAAATAACATGCTGCAGTGCCTCCCAGCAGATAGATCTTCTCAGTAGGGAAAGCATATAGAATAGCAGCTAAAAGCGTGGCATCTGACATCTGTAGCCACATGACCTGAGTTTGTGACCCAGCTCCATAACTACAAGTTACAGGACTATGGTGGCTGGCAAGATGGCTGAATAGGAACAGTTCCAATCTGCAGCTCCCAGCGAGATCAACTCAGAAGACTGGTGATTTCTGCATTTCCAATTGAGGTACTTGGCTCATCTCATTGGGACTGGTTAGATAGTGGGTGCAGCCCATGGAGGGCAAGCCAAAGCAAGGTGGGGCGTTTCTTCATCCGGGAAGTGCAAGGGGTCAGGGAACTCCCTCCCTTAGCCAGGGGAAGCTGTGAGGGACTGTACCGTGAGGAATGGTGCGTTCCAGCCCAGATACTATGCTTTTCCCATGGGCTTCGTAACCCGCAGACCAGGAGATTCCCTAGGGTACCTACACCACCAGGGCCCTGGGTTTCAAGCACAAAACCAGGCAGCCCTTTGGGCAGACACCAAGCTAGCTGCAGGAGTTTTTTTCATACCACAGTGGCTCCTGGAACACCAGGGAGACAGAATCGTTCACTCCTCTGGAAAGGGGGCTGAAGCTAGGGAGCCAAGTGTTCTACCTCAGCAGATCCCACCCCATGGAGCCCAGCAAGCTAAGTAGATCCACTGGCTTGAAATTCTCACTTCCAGCACACAGTCTGAAGTCTATCTGGGATGGTTGAGCTTGGTGGGGGGAGGGGCATTTGCCATTACTGAGGCTTGAGTAGGCGGTTTTCCCCTCACGGTGTAAACAAAGCTGCTGGGAAGTTCAAACTGGGTGCAGAACCCACCGCAGCACACAAAGCCACTGTAGCCAGAATGCCTCTCTAGATTCCTCCTCTCTGAGCAGGGCATCTCTGAAAGAAAGGAGCCCCAGTCAGGGGCTTATAGATAAAATTCCCATCTTTCTGGGACAGAGCACCTGGGGGAAGGGGCAGCTGTGCTCACAGCTTTAGCAGACTTAAACGTTCCTGCCTATCAGCTCCGAAGAGAGCAGCATATCTCCCAGCACAGCGCTCAAGCTCTGCTAAGGAACAGACTGTCTCCTCAAGTGGGTCCCTGACGCCCATGCCCCCTGACTGGGAGACATCTCCCAGCAGGGGTCAACAGATACCTCATACAGGAGAGCCCCAGCTGGCATCTGGCAGTGCCTCCTCCCAGAGGAAGGAACAGGCAGCAACCTTTGCTGTTCTGCAGCTTCTGCTGGTGATACCCAGGTAAACAGAGTCTTGAGTGGACCTCTAGCAAACTCCAACAGACCTGCAGCAGAGGGGCCTGACTGTTAGAAGGAAAACTAACATACAGAAAGGAGTAACATCAGTATCAACAAAAAGCACACTCACACAAAAATCCCATCTGAAGGTCACCAACATCAAAGACCAAAGGTAGATAAATCCATGAAGATGAGGAAGAAACAGCACGAAAAGGCTGAAAATTCCCAAAACCAGAATGCCTCTTCTCCTCCAAAGGATCACCACTCCTCGCCAGCAAGGGAACAAAACTGGACGGAGAATGAGTTTGATGAATTGACAGAAGTAGGCTTCAGAAGGTGGGTAATAACAAACTTCTCCAAGCTTAAAGAGCATGTTCTACTCCAATGCAGGGAAGCTAAGAACTTCGAAAAAAGGTTAGAGGAATTGCTAACTAGAATAACCAGTTTAGAGAAGAACATAAATGACCTGATGGAGCTGAAAAACACAGCATGAGAACTTTGTGAATCATACACAAATATCAATAGCCAAATTGACCAAGCAGAAGAAAGGATATCAGAGATTGAAGATCAACTTAATGAAGTAAAGCGTGAAGACAAGATTAGAGAAAAAAGAATGAAAGGAAATGAACAAAGCCTCCAAGAAATATCGGACTATGTGAAAAGACCAAACCTATTTTTGATTGGTGTACCTGAAAGTGACAGGGAGAACAGAACCAAGTTGGAAAACACACTTAAGGATATTATCCAGGAAAACTTCCCCAACCTAGCAAGACAAGCCAACATTCAAATTCAGGAAATACGGAGAACACCGCAAAGATGCTCCTTGAGAAGAGCAACCACAAGACACATGATTGTCAGATTCAGCAAGGTTGAAATGAAGGAAAAAATGTTAAGGGCAGCCAGAGAGAAAGGTTGTGTTACCCGGGTAACAAAGGGAAGCTCATCAGACTAACAGTGGATCTCTCAGCAGAAACCCTACAAGCCAGAAGAGAGTGGGGTCCAATATTCAACATTCTTAAGGAAAAGAATTTTCAACCCAGAATTTCATATCCAGCCAAACTAAGCTTCAAAAGTGAAGGTGAAATAAAATCCTTTACAGACAAGCAAATGCTGAGAGATTTTCTCACCACCAGGCCTGCCTTACAAGAGCTCCTGAAGGAAGCACTAAACATGGAAAGGAACAACCGGTACCAGCCACTGCAAAAACATACCAAATTGTAAAGACTATCAACACTGTGAAGAAATTGCGTCAACTAATGGGCAAAATAACCAGCTAGTATCATAATGACAGGATCAGATTCACATATAACAATATTAACCTTAAATGCCCCAGTTGAAAGACACAGACTGGCAAACTAGATAGAGTCAAGACCCATCAGTGTACTGTGTTCAGAAGCCCCATCTCACGTGCAAAGACACACATAGGCTCAAAATAAAGGGATGGAGGAATATTTACCAAGCAAATGGAAAGCCAAAAAAAAAAAAGCAGGGTTTGCAATCCTAGTCTCTGGTAAAACAGACTTTAAACCAACAAAGATTAAAAGAGATAAGGGCATTACGTAATGGTAAAGGGATCAGTGCAACAAGAAGAGCTAACTATTTTAAATATATATGCACCTAATACAGGAGCACCTAGATTCATAAAGCAAGTTCTTAGAGACCTACAAAGAGACTTAGACTCCCATACAATAATAGTAGGAGATTTAATGCCCCACTGTCAATATTAGATTAATGAGACAAAATTAACAAGGATATTCAGGACTTGACCTCAGCTCAGGACCAAGCAGACCTAATAGACGTCTATAGAATTCTCCACCGCAAATCAACAGAATATACATTCTTAGCACCACTCACACTTATTCTAAAATTGACCACATAATTGGATGTAATGCACTCCTCAGCAAATGCAAAAGAATGGAAATCATAACAAACAGTCTCTCAGACCACAGTGCAATCAAATTAGAACTCAGGATTAAGAAACTCACTCAAAACCACACAACTACATGGAAACTGAACAGCCTGCTCTTGAATGACTACTGGGTAAATAACGAAATGAAGGCAGAAGTAAATAAGTTCTTTGATACCAATGAGAACAAAAACACAACATACCAGAATCTCTGGGACACAGCTAAAGCAGTGTGTAGAGGGAAATTTATAGCACTAAATGCCCACAGGAGAAAGCGGGAAAGATCTAAAATCAACACCTTAATATCACAAACAAATTCAAAAGCTAGCAGAAGATAAGAAATAACTAAGATCAGAGCAGAACTGAAGGAAATAGAGAACTATTAATAGCCTACCAACCAAAACAGTCCAGGACCAGACATTCACAGCCGAATTTGTACCAGAGGTACTAAGAGGAGCTGGTACCATTCCTTCTGAAATTATTCCAAACAGTAGAAAAAGAGGGACTCCTACCTAACTCATTTTATGAAGCCAGCATCATCCTGATACCAAAACCTGGCAGAGACACAACAAAAAAAGATGATTTCTGGCCAATATTTCTGATGAACATCGATGCGAAAATACTCAATAAAATACTGGCAAACTGAATCCAGCAGCACATCACAAAGCTTATCCACCAAGATCAAGTCAGCTTCATCCCTGAGATTCAAGGCTGGTTCAACATATGCAAATCAGTAAACATAATCCATAACATAAACATAACCAATAACAACACATGATTATCTCAATAGATGCAGAAAAGGCCTTCCATAAAATTCAACACCCCGTCATGCTAAAATAAACTGTCAATAAACTAGGTATTGATGGAATGTATCTCAAAATGATAAGAGCTGTTTATGACACACCCACAGCCAATATTATACTGAATGGGTGAAAGCTGGAAACGTTCTCTTTGAAAACCGGCACACAAGGATGCCTTCTTTCACCACTCCTATTCAGCATATTATTGGTAGTTCTGGCCAGGGCAATTAGGCAAGAGAAAGAAATAAAAGGTATTCAGATAGGAAGAGAGGAAGTCAAATTGTCTGTTTGCAGATGACATGATTGTATATTTAGAAAACCCCATCATCTCAGCCCAAAATCTTCTTAAGCTGATAAGCAACTTCAGCAGAGTCTCAGGATACAAAATCAGTATGCAAAAATCACAAACATTTTTATACACCAATAATAGACAAACAGAGAGCCAAAACATGTATGAACTCTTATTAACAATTGCTACAAAGAGAATGAAATACCTAGGAATACAACTTAAAATGGAGGTGAAGGACCTCTTCAAGGAGAACTACAAACCACTGCTCAAGGAAATAAGAGAGGGCACAATCAAATGGAAAAACATTCCATGCTCATGGATAGGAAGAATCAATACTGTGAAAGTGGCCATATTGCCCAAAGTAACTTACAGATTCAATGCTATCCCCATCAAGCTACCATTGACTTTCTTCACAGACTTAGAAAAAACTACTTTAAAGTTCATATGGAACCAAAAAAGAGCCCGTATAGCCAAGACAATCCTAGGCAAAAAGAACAAAGCTGGACGCATCACGCTACCTGACTTCAAACTATGCTACAAGTCTACAGTAACCAAAGCAGCATGGTACTGTTACCAAAACAGATATATAGACCAATGGATCAGAACAGAGGCCTCAGAAATAACACTACACATCTACAACCATCTGCTCTTTGACAAACCTGACAAAAACAAGAAATGGGGAAAGGATTCCCTGTTGATTCCCTATTTAGTGAATGGTGTTGGGAAAACTGGCTAGCCATATGCAGAAAACTGAAACAGGACCCCTTCCTTACACCTTATCCAAAAATTAACTCAAGATGGATTAAAGACTTAAACATAAGACCTAAAACCATAAAAACCTTAGAAGAAAACCTAGGCAATACCATTCAGGACATAGGCATGTTCAAAGACTTCATGTTTTTGCTTTTAGTGTTGTTGTCTAAAACCATACCATAACCCAAGATTACAAAGGTTTACTCTTGTGTTTTCTCCTTGAAGTTTTATAGTTTTAACTGTTATGTTTTAATCTTTGATCCACGTTAATTTTCATACGCAGCATGAGGTGGGGGTTTAATTTCATTCTTTTATATGAACATCTAGTTGTCTCAGCACTATTTGTTGAAAAAGTTACTCTTTTCCTATTGAATCCTCTTAGCACCCTTGTCAAAAAATTGACTGTAAATGTAAGGGCTTATTTCTGGACTTTCAGTTCTGTTCCATTGACCTAGCTGGTTGTCATTATGCTAGTAGTGCTACACTGCCTTGATTATTGTCACTTTGTAGTAAATTTTACAACCAGGAAGTAGCAGTCCTCTAGCTTTGTTCATTTTCAAGATTGTTTTGGCTATTCTGGGTTCCTTGCATTTCCATATGAATTTTAGAATCAGCTTGTCAGTGATTGAATTTTGAAAGTATAATCAGCTGTGCATTCCTGAAATAAGCCCATTTTAGTCTTGGTGTCTTAGTCTTTTAATTACTGCTATATTTGGTTTGCTAATATTTTGTTTACCTGTGAATATGAGAGATTGTATTATGTATGTTTTTTCTTGTAATGTGCTTGTGAGATTATTTAGGCTGGCTTCAGACAATGAGCTTGAAAATAATATTCCTGTCTTTGCACCAAATGGGTCAGATTTGTTTATTGTATTCTTGAAATCATCTTTATCCTGTTACAATTTAATCAGCTTGCATAATCAATTACTGAGAGACATGTGTTAAACTTTTCCACTGTGGTTATAGATAGATATGGTTGTGTCAAATTTTCCTTTTATTTTTATCAGTTTTTGCCTTGTGTATTTGTTAAGATATATTTGCAGGCTAAATTTTTCTAATAAATCTTTTATCATTGTAAAATGCTTTTCTTTATTTTAATAATTTTTTTTTGCCTGAAACCTATGTTATCTTATAATGTAAAGCAATACTAGCTATACTTTGGCATGTATAATATGTCTTATTTTAATTCTTTTACTTTCAATGTTTATGAATCCTGCTATTTAAGGGTATGTCTTTTAAAAGCAGCATGTAAATTTATATATATTTTAATTTAATATAGGAATCTTTTCATTTGTATTTAGTCCATTTACATTTAATATCTTTTCTAATTTACTAATTCTTTATTCTGCAGTAAATTTCATCCAATACATTCTTAATTAAAAAAAAAATTATCTCCCCAAAGTTTATATAGTTGTCCTGACCCGCCATTTACTTGTTATTTCCAAAATAAGTCCCTAGGTAGTGTATTTTAACAATATCTGATTCTCCTCAGTACAGTTCTACTATTTACTTAAATGAGTCAGTGAATTCCAGTTGAATTTGCCTTGTTCTCGATTGAGTACAAAAACACTATCTTGACCTAAAAGATAGAAAGTATTTCCTTCATTCTTTTTTTTCAAGTGTTGCGTACCAAGCAAATTGCTTAGAAAATAAGTTCTACTAGATTTTGCTTTCACTAAATTTCCCTAGCCAATATTATCATTTTGATTTTAATAATATGGTATTAAAAATTATGTATTGCTGGTGCGGACACAGTTGCATGAGGGGTTTCTGCCATCATCAGTGCTGTGTAGCAGAGCTAGTTCCTCTCCAGCTCAGCCGCACAAGTTTGGACATATTTGACTTTTTTCCCTTGGGTTGAATTGACCAAAGCAATGGTGATGGAGAAGGCTAGTCCCCTGCTGGTTGGGTGGGAATTTGTGAGACAGCATTACACACTGCTGAACTAGGCCCCAGACATTCTGCATAGATTTTATGGAAGGAACTCTTCTTATGTCCATGGGGGATTGGATTCAAATAGAAAGCTAGCAGATGCAGTTTACGGACAGAAAAAAATGCACAGGAAAGTGATGTCACGAAACTTCACCAACTGCCACACCAAGATTCTCCGTGTTGATGCTTATGCCACGCTAAATGATGGTGTGGTAGTCCAGGTGTTGGAGCTTCTGTCTAACAACAACCAGGCTTTGAGGAGATTCATGCAGATGTTTGTACTTGCTCCTGAGGGGTCTGTTGCAAATCAGTTCTATGTTCACAATGATATCTTCAGATTGCAAGATGAGGTCTTTGGTGGGTTTGTCACTGAGCCTCAGGAGGAGTCTGAAGAAGAGTAGAGGAACCTGAAGAAAAGATAGCAAACACCTCAGGTGGTACCTGATGATTCTGGAACTTCCTGTGATCAGGTAGTTGTCAGCAATGACATGGAAGAACATTTAGAGGAGCCAGTTGCTGAGCTGGAGCCTGATCCTGAACCAGAACCAGAACAAGAATGTGTATCTGAAATCCAAGAGGAAAAGTCTGAGCTAGCATTAGAAGAAACTGCTCCTGAGGATGCTCAGAAGAGTTCCTCTCCAGTACCTGCAGACATAGACAGTACGGGAAGACTTGAGGACATTTTCTTAGGCATCTGTGACCAGTAACAACCTTCAACCCAGTGGAGCTGTTCCAGTTACTGGGATACCTCCTTATGTTGGTAAAGTACTAGCTTCACAGCCCTGTGCAGAGTCTAAGCCTAAATCTCAGATTCCACCACAGAGACCTCAAAGGGATCAAAGGATGTGAGAACAACAAATAAATATTCCTCCCCAAAAGGGACCCAGACCGATCTGTGAGGCTGGTGAGCAAGGTGACATTGAACCCCAAAGAGTGGTGAGACACCCTGACAGTCACCAACTCTTCATTGGCAACCTGCCTCATGAAGTGGACAAATCAGAGCTTAAAGGTTTCTTTCAAAATTATGGGAACGTGGTGGAGTTGCGCATTAACAGTGGTGGGAAATTACGCAGTTTTGGTTTTGTTTTGATGATTCTGAGCCTGTTCAGAAGGTCCTTAGCAACAGGCCCATCATGTTCAGAGGTGAGGTCCGTCTGAATGTAGAAGAGAAGAAGACTAGAGCTGCCAGGGAAGGGGACTGACGAGATGATCGCCTTAGGGGACCTGGAGGCCCTCTATGTGGGCTGGGTGGTGGAATGAGGGGCCCTCCCCGTGGAGGCATGGTGCAGAAAGCAGGATTTGGAGTGGGAAGAGGGCTTGCTCCATGGCAGTGAATCTTCATGGATCTTCACGCGGCCATACAAACCCTAGCTCTTACAGAATGGTGAATTTCTTCGACCAGCCTTTGGTATCTTGGAGTATGACCCCAGTTTGTTATAAACTGCTTAAGTTAGTATAATTTTACTTCTTTTGTGTGTTAATGGTGTGTGCTCCTTTCTTCCTCTCTTCCCTTTCCTGACCTTTAGTCTTTCACTTCCAATTTTGTGGAATGATATTTTAGGAGTAACGGATTTTTCAAGAAGAAGAAGAAAGAAAGACTGAATTTCCTTGCTTATTTTGCATGTACAGACTGGATTTTTTTTCTAACATCCATTTCCCCAAAGGAATGTGTCTTGCGTATTATTGACATTTGGTACGTTTCATTCATGGGAATATTTCTTACTTTCTGTGTGTTTCAAAAGCCTGTGAGAAATACAGGATTTGATAACATTTTGAAGGCAGGAAAACCCCAAATTGTTTCTTCTTTGAGAGTCATGACCACTTTCTGGTGTGGAGAAATTGCCATTGGAAAATTTGACAATTTTGATTCTCGCTGGTATGTTTAAAAACTGAATAAAAGGAATAGAATTTTTCTTTTGATATTGGATCACGAAACACTTCTAAAACCTGTTTTTACAGTGGGTTTGGAAAATTTGACAATTTTGATTCTCACTAGTGTGTTTAAAATTTGGAAAATTTGACAATTTTGATTCTTGCTGGTATGTTTAAAAACTGAATAAAAGGAATGGAATTTTTCTTTTGATATAGGATCACAAAACAATTCTAAAACCTACTGTTTTTACCATTGAAATTTATACTGTGGTATAGGTTTTAAATGTCTAGAATGCAACTGGATGGGCTTTTCTTGAACTGTTAGTTTTTTTGAAGTAGAGTTTTTTCATGTTTAATTTGTATTTGTAAAAAAACAAAAGACAAAATATTCCCAAAACCCAGATAACAACCAGAACAAAACTGTTGTGCCTTCTGTTTATCTTTGATTTTAGTCTTGGCAATTGTTTAAAGAAAAATAATTTTTTAATATATCTAGATTTGTTTTATTAGGTTCAGATATTGTTTTTAATATCTAGATTTGTTTTATTAGGTTTTACTATGGTTGACTTATACTTCATGTGGGGAATTGTAGAAACCCTCTTTTATCACCTTGTATGTCTTCTGTTAACATATTTGTTATACGTTATTCTAAAATTGAGTCTCAAACTAGAATCCCTTTGAAGACAGATGCTTCTGTAGAGGTTCTTTGACCTAAATGGTTCAGCATTTGTAGTAAGTTTTATTCTGGTATCTAATCGGACTCCTATTCATAGCCCATAAGAAGGAATGTGACTTTAATAATGGACTTGCTGATGTGCTCCTGTCCACATTTTTTTCTTTAAATCATAGCCATATGGTAAATTTTCTATTTTGTTATGGTTCTCTTTAATTGATGGGCATGCAGTGGGTGTTTCTTGGAAATAGTCAATGTTTATTAAAATATTTCTGGAAGAAATTTTTTTTTAAATTATGTATTGCTGGTTTCATTTTGATAGGCTTCCCCCGCCTTACTGTAAGTAAATTAGGATATATATATTGAATAAAACCTTTTAAGCTAAACCTCTGAACTGAATAAAGTATTCATTATTAAAAAGGTATGCACATTATTGTAACTGTTAATTTCTTGGTAATCTAGAATGAAGATAAAATGTGCGTCTTCTTTTATTAATGTAATGTTGATTACAACTGACTTTTTGTAGCAATTAAACCTATATGGCTGAACCTACATGAGATATTCTTTATTACACCTTTTTTACTTTAGATCCTATAAATAGAAAAGAATATTTTAAAAATTATTTTTAGGATTAACGAAAACATTCATGTTCTATTCATTAGATTGTACCACTACATATTTTTAAGTTCTTTATTTATCCACATATCTATTTAAATCATCAATGAACCACACTGTAATCTTAAATTCAACTGAAATTTTTTTCTGTACATTTTCATAATGTTTTAGATTTCTTTTATCTTCATATTTAATTTTTTTCTCTTATTTGTGCCTATTAAAACAAATTTTTGATTAACATAACTTTAGTTTCATTGTTTATTTTCACAAATATTGTGCCTTGGCCAGGCGCAGTGGCTCACGCCTGTAATCCCAGCACTTTGGGAGGCAGAGGTGGGCGGATCACGAGGTCAGGAGATTGAGACCATCCTGGCTAACATGGTGAAACCCTGTCTCTACTAAAAATACAAAAAATTAGCCGGGTGTGGTGGCGTGCGCCTGTAGTCCCAGCTACTCGGGAGGCTGAGGCAGGAGAATGGCATGAACCCAGGAGGCCGAGCTTGCAGTGAGCCGAGATCGCGCCACTGCACTCCAGGCTGGGCAACAGAGTGAGACTCCATCTCAAAAGAAAAAAACAAACAAGCAAACAAAAAATACTGTGCCTGAGTCAGTCCTCATAAAAATAAATCATGTAAGCGGCAAAGGGACCCCAATTTACCAGATTTTTTTGGAGTGTCTATTAAAATTTTTTACCGAGTAAGTAAAATGAAAAGGAGTCGTTTTGTTATTCTCTCTCTCTCTTTCTTTTCTTTCCCTTTCCTTCTTTTCTTTTCTTTTCCTTTCTTTTCTTGATAGAGTCTCACTCTGTCATCCATGCTGGAGTCCAGTGACAAGATCATAGCTCAAATTCCTGGGATCAAGCAGTCCTCTGAAGCCTCCCAAGTAGTTGGGACTACAGGCATGCACCCCCACAACTGGCTAATTTTATGATCTTTTGTAAGCAACAAGATCTCGCTGTTTGCCCTGGCTGATCTTCAGCTCCTGACCTCAAGCTATTCTGCCTCAACCTCCCAAAGTGTTGGGATTACAGGGATGAGCCACTGCACCCAGCAAAGAAAACAAACAAAAAAAAGGAGTCTTGAATAAAGATGATAGACAGCCACATTTTTTTTTTTAATTTTTTACTTAACTTCTTGCCAGTGTTCCACCCTAAAACATTGCATCCTTTATCCCATTGACCCTAAAAAGTGCTCCTGAAACTCCTGTTACTTCTGGAAAGTGGACATGGTTTTCTGCTGCTGTTAGCCTTGCCAGAGGGAATTTTACTTAATCTCTGCTCCTTTGAGTTTTGACTTTCTAAAGTCCACAATAGGTATATCTGATCAGTAGCTCTAAGGCAGGCTGGGAAAGTGTCTGATATTTCTCGTGTGTATCCATTCTCTATCTCTCCCTATAGGAACTTCAGACTCATATATTTTCAAGCATACCCAACATTTCCACTTCGTATCTTATAGCCATCTCAAAGAAAATCTGTGGATTTTTTTTCTCCCCTGTTTATTTATTCTGGAGTCCTCACCATCCCAGCCAATTGCATCACTAACTCCATCACTCTAGGTCCACATTTTGATTCTACATTTCTGTTATTCTCTACATGTACTGCATCAGCAGGTGCTGTTTGCTTTACCTCTGATATACTTCGTGAATCTTTTCAGTTTCACTGCTAGAGGTTTTTTGCCTTGTCTGTTGCAACCTGAAAACAGTTTTCCTGCTTTCCCTTTTTGCTCCATTCTCTATTCCTTGCTAAGTTTTGTTATGGGGGTGGTGGTGGTGAGAGGGTCCTAGGGAGGGCCACTCATGAGTGTTTATGAGGACCTTATTCAAACAGAACTGACTCATAAATCATTTCTAAATTCAATTGCCTACTGAAGCAGTGGAGGCTTTGTTGACTGGCCAAATCTTATAAGAACATTTGTCTCCTGCCTCCTTATTGATATCTTTGTCTCCTTCAGGTGTTTTTTGAAATGTGAGTCAGATTGTGTCATTCCCCTGTTTAAACCTTCCATTCAGTACTGTCCAATAGAACTTAAAGTGAAGAGAGAAATGTTCTGTATCTTTACTATTAAATATCGTAGCTACCAGACACATGTTACTGTTGAGCCCTTGAAACATGGCTGGTGAAACTGGAGAACTGAATTTTTAATTTTAATTAAATATTTTGTTAATGGTGTATGCGACAGCACAACTCCATTAGCATTCCTTCCTTCTTAAAAAGGAATCCAAAGTTACTATCAAGGCTGTATATGATTTGGCTCTTGTTTATCTCAGTAGCTTCATCTTACACTATTCCCTTCTCTGGATCATCAGCCACATTGGCTTTTTTTTTTTTCTTTTTTTTTTGAGATGAAGTCTTGCTCTGTTACCCAAGCTGGAGTGCAGTGGTGCGATCTCAGCTCACTGGAACTTCCTCCTCCTGAATTCAAGTGATTGTCGTGCCTCAGCCTCCTGAGTAGCTGGGATTACAGGCCTGTGCCACCACACCCAGCTAATTTTTGTATTTTTAGTAGAGACAGTGTTTCGCCACGTTGACCAGGCTGGTCTCAAACTCCTGACCTCAGGTGCTCCGCCCACCTTGGCCTCCCAAAGTGCTGAGATTATAGGCATGAGCCACCGTGCCCGGTCCACCTTAGCCTCCTTTCTGTTTTCTGAAAACACCAAGCCCTTTCTCAATTTGGGTCCTTTGCACTGATGCTCTCTGCTTGGACTGCTCTTCTCTTAATTTTGATCCTGGGTGGCTTTTTACATCTTTCAAACAGCACTTCCTAAGACAGGCCACTCTTGGTCAGCCTACCTAAAGTGACCAGTACTCTCTTAAATTCCTTACACTATTTATGCTATATTATAATTAATCATCCTTCCCATTCGATCAGGTGTAGCTGAAAACAAAAAAGAAAAACCATCATATTTATTTATTTGCTAATTTTAAGTTTTCCCCTGAAGAATATGAGCCCTACGAGTGTGTGGGTCTTGCTTCTCTAGGTTGTGGCATGTAGTACCTATTTGTTATTAATAAATAAATACTTGCTTTGTTCTTGACCTTCTTAGTAGACACAGAAGTTGGTTACTTTTTTGGATGGAAGAGAGCAATAGTTACATAAGTCTATATGTAATTGAGGAAAAAAGCAAACTTTTTTTTTTCTTGAGACAGAGTCTTACTCTGTCACCCTGGCTGGAGTGCAGTGGCATGATCTTGGCTCACTGCAACCTCTGCCTCCTGGGTTCAAGCGATTCTTCTGCCTCAGGCTCCTAAATAGCTGGAACTACAGGCGAGCACCACCACGCCCAGCTAATTTTTGTATTTTTAATAGATACGGGGTTTCAACATATTGGCCAGTCTGGTCTCGAACTCCTGACCTCATGATCCACCCACCTCGGCCTCCCAGAGTGCTGGGATTACAGGCGTGAGCCACCGCGCCTGGCCCGCAAACTTTTTTTTAAAGATGAAATGAGATAATACATAAACAGGAGGCAGGGTACCACCTAAATACAAAATATTATTATTTGATAGGCATTATAGTGTAGTGGTATAATAGGACATTTTCTTCCAGAGTTATAAGAATTTACAGATATATGACATTTTTATGTCATAGAAAATTACAGTAACATCTGTGGAAAACCAGGGGGTGAGGAAGGCGTTAATCAGGCAAAGTGTTATACTGTGGATTCAGCTCATTAAAAATAATTAATTTTAATATTTAAACAATTTAATAATATTACATTAATTTAATTAGTATAAATTAAATTTTGAAGTTAAATAAATTTGATTTTGAAGTTAATGTCTTTGTATTTTATAATTTTTTTAAATGCAGCTTTACCTCACTCTTAGAAAATCTGGTGTGATATGAAAATGTGGATCCATAAAAGGATAAATTATTAGAGTATTCATCTTTCTCTAGCAGATTCATCCCTTATTTTAAAAATTATTCGATTTGTGAAAAATCTAGTTTATTTATAATTTTTTAGTAATAAATTTGTGGCGTTAAACTGGTGTATGGTATATGGTATTATGGCTCAAAATGAAATAGTACATGCTGAGTTCCTAGAGAGTGCATTAAGTAGTTGCTTTCAAACTCAGTGCTTTGAATTTTCTTAGTAGCTTTCTGTGAGAATATGATTTAGTTTATATAAATGGTATGTCAAAGCTATTTATAAGTACTTTAATATTATTTATATGTGATTCTGTAACATACTTAGTAATATCTATTTCTTATACCCCTCCCTTTTTTGTTTTTTCTTTGTTTTTAGGATCATCATGCCTAGGGTTCATAACATAAAAAAGTCTCTTACACCTCACATTTCTTGTGTGACAAGTGAATCTGATAAACTGCTGGATTTTTTGCCTGACAGACTAAGAGCAAAGCTGCTTCCATTCCAGAAAGATGGCATCATTTTCGCCCTCAAAAGAAATGGCAGGTAAAGTTCTTCTTTTAAGACATGCTAAAAATGTTAAATTCCTGGCAAGTGTATTAAAAACATAGTTCTGTTCAAACTATTGTTTTTGTGTATTCACAGTCTTTCTTTAGTAGAATTGATTGTGACCAAGTTAGCTTTATCGATTTACTATGGTTGACTTATACTTCATGTTGAAATATATTGAACCAATTGTGATTTCTTAAGAGAAAGTATGTTCAGTTATCTTAATTATTTCAGTTATCAGATATTCTCAGCAACTCATATATTGACGGTTTTCTAGAGTGTATTGCTTTCACATGAAACTACTTCAACTTATTTCCATCGTTTTTTGGTTTTTTGTCTATTACCAGAAGGATTTTTTTTTTTTTTTTAATTGACTCTGCCCTTTCACCCAGGCTGGAGTGTAGTGGCACGATCTTGGCTCACTGCAACCTCTGTCTCTTGGGTTTAAGCGATTTTGCCACATCAGCCTCCTGAATAGCTGGGACTACAGGGTGCACGCCACCACACCTGGGTAATTTTTGTTTTTGTTTTGTTTTTTTTTAGGGATGGGTTTTCACCATGTTGCCCAGGCTGGTCTTGAACTCCTGGGCTCAAGTGATCCTTCTGCCTTGCCTCCCAAAGTGCTGGGATTACAGGCATGAGCCACTGCACCCATCCATTGTATTCTTATTCTTTTTATTTTCCACCTTAGATTTAGCAACTTCTGGGTGTGTCTTATGAGTACCTTATACTACTGTCTGTATTTCTTTACTTTTTTCAAACTTCATGATAGTTATATGATCTCTTCCATCAAATTGGGCCATTATATTGTTTTCTATATTTTTAAGGATAGCATTATCTTAGTTCCACAGTCACATATATCATATACTTTCTCTTCAACATTTTATTATGAGCAATTTAAAAAACATACAACAAAGTTGAAAGAATGTTAGAGTAAATGCTTGGTAGAGGCAACACCCACAGTTTATTATTAACATTTTGCCATGCTTGGTCTATCACGTATTTATCTATGAATCCATCCTTCTATCCTATCCCATCAGTCCCTTTTATTATTTTCATTCATTTCAAAGTAAATTGCAGACATTATTATACTTTCCCATATATACTTAAGTATATGTATGATTAACCAGAATTCATATTTGTTTACAGACTTTTTTTTCTGTTGAGATTTAATTAATGAAATGTACAAACCTTGACAAATGCATATACTCTTATAACCCAAACCCATCATCCTAGAAAGTTACTTCATTCCCTTGCTCAGTCAGTCCCCACTCTCACATTGATCTGATGTTTTTTATTTTGCCTGTTTTTAATGGTTTATATAAATGGAATCCAGTAATATGTGCTGTTTATGAAAAACTTCTTAAAATTGTTGTAATCTTACTGAGATTCATGTATTAGTAGTTTGTGTCTATTGTACACATTTGTATTTATAGCTGTTAGTTGACACTTAAGGTTATATATCTGGTGTTTTTCACCTTACACCTGCATCTTCTCAGTTTTTCCAGCCTAGACATCACTTCTGTAGATTTCCATTGCTTTTATGGAGTTAGAAAAGTTGTACTCTTCCATATTCACAGTGTTAACGGTCCTCAGATTCCTGAAGATTCAGTCACAAATGACATTTTAAACTGCCATTTGACAGCCTTTAGGTATTTCATACTTGTGTGGTTGGGCTTCTCACTAGTAGAAAGAACATACGCTTTAGGTTTAGACTTGGTTGAAATCTGAGCCACTTACTGTCTCTGTGATGCTGTTCATGCTTCTTTAACAATTCATACTTCAGATTCGTTAACTATAAAATGGATTTGATAATCCTAATTACTGTGGTTAAAAAAGAAGCCCGAGTTCTTCATAATGGTGAAATTAAATGCCTTTTCCCTTTTTCGTAGCTAGACTTAGTAATTTCCAAACACTTGTCCCTGGACTGTTAACCAGTCCTAACAAAATATGGTTACATGTAGCAAAATGAGAAAATAAAAAGTGTGCTGTTCATAAAGCAAAATTCATTCATTTTAGAGAACTTTCATTTATTTTGAGCTTAAGTCTTCTTTTTTGGAAGCTTAGAATTGTCCTTTCTTTTCTGAAAACATGATGTTAGTAGTGGAAATTTTTTATTATCTTATTTGGCAAATGAAAACTTGGCAATGTTTCCCATCAAGTTTTTTGTTTACTTGACCATGAAATAATAATTTCAGGATTTAAAAATAATTTAAGGATATATTTTATCTTGAGTTCGTTCTTCAGTAATATTTTCGTTGGCAATATATGTCTGCTTTAATAGTTATTTTTTTCTTAGCCCTTTGAAGGTTGTATCCTCCTGTCTTCTGGCTTCCATAATTGTCATTGATAATACCCTTGAGTCTCAAAATATCACCTTACAGATGACTTATTTATTACAAAGGGAAAAATTACAAAATGGCCAAGCTTGGTATTGCTAATAGTGGGACAGCCACATGCATAATGTGGTGCACAGGAGAGACATAACATTAACTTATGTGGTGTTCTTACTGGAAACATTTGATCTAGGAATCATGGCGAAGCAGTCCAACTAATCCAGAATGTAGAACATTTTTTCAAGACAGCTGACCTGGACTCTTCAAAGGATTCAGTGTCATCAAAAATCAAAGGAAGTAGCATATCAAGGAAAGTCTCTAAATTGAGAGAGATCTAATAACTATACCATCTGAAAGTAATGCACGAGCCTTGATTAGATCCTGGATCGGCAAAAAGAAAAGCTTTAGGGAACGCTTTTAAGATCACTGGGAAAATTTCATCAGGACTCTCTTTAGATGATGTTATTGGATTAATGTTGATTATCTTAGATGAGGTAATGGTGTTGTCGTTGAATAGAAGAATGTTCTTGTTTCTGATAAATGCATGATAAAGAATTTTCAGACAAAGAATAATAGTGCTATTGTTAGTGCTATACTTTCTATATTTTCCCAAAAGAGAAGGACTTATGTTCAGAAACATTTTGAGTGGATAAGCCAAAATGTTAACAGTGTGAATTTAGTGAGTAGTATATTCTGGTGGGTGTCTTCATTGGTGAGTGGTATAATCTGTGGGGTATACTCATTGAATTATTCTTTTTAGCTTTTCTATGAGTTTGAAATTTTTCAAAATAAAAAAAAAATCAGTCTAATTTTTGTTCCTTTGTGCATCATCTGACTTGAAGATTTTCTCTTTGTCTTTGGAGTTCTGCAGTTTCACTATACTTTATTCAGTATGGTTTTCTTTTTATTTATCCTGTTTAGGATTGTTGTGCATTTTAAATCTGGGATTTGTGTCTGTTGATTCTAGGAAATTCTCAGCTATTCCCTCTTCAAATATTGCTTCTCCCCCATTTGTTTTGTCTGCTGGAATTCCAGTTAGATTTATACTTGACCTTTTTACTTCATCCTATGCTTCTATTAATGTCTCTTATATTTTCTCTGTCTGTGCTACATCATGACTGTTTTCAAGTTCTCTCATAGAATTCATAACTGGCTGGTCTAATCTGCTGTTTCACCAACCTATTCAGTTTTTTAAAGTAGTTTTTTTTTTAACTGATATGTAATTTACATGGACAAAGGTACACAGATTATGAATGTATAGCTTGAGGAATTTTCACAGTATAGCACCACCAAGATCGAGAAATAGAACATTGCCAGCATCACAGAAACCTCCCTCTTCCCCCTTCCCAATCATTACTACCTCCTTTTTCTTGAAAAGTAACCACTATCCTGACTTCTAACATTATAGATTGCTTTTGCCTGTTCAACTATATTATTGTAATTGTATATTCTTTTGTATCTTGTTTTTCTCAACATTATTGTGAGTTCAATCTATGTTTTTGTATGTAGTTGTAGTTTGTTCATTCTCATAGCCATGTAAAATTCCATCATGTGAATATACCATAATTTATTCATTCTACTGTGGAGCATTTGTGTTATTTTTAGTTTGGGGCTCATAGAATAGTAATGATATGAATGTTCTTATACAAATCTTTTGGTGAACATATATACACATTTCTGATGTGTATCTACCAAGAAGAATTGTTAGGTCATAGGTTGTGCATGTTTTCCACTTTAGTAGATAATGCCTGTATTAGTTTGCTAGGACTATCATAAAAGCATACCGCAACTGGGTGGCTTAAACAACAGAAATTTATTTTCTCACAGTTTTGGAGGCTAGCAGTCCAAAATTAAGGTGTTGGCAGGGTTGGTTCCTCTTGAGAGCTGTGAAGGAATTATCTTTTCCAGGGCTCTCTTTCTTGACTTGTAGGCTACTGTTTTCTTCCTATTTCTATTCAAATTGTCTTCCCCCTGTTTATGTCTCTGGGTCCAAATTTGCCTTTTTTATATGGACACTAGTCATATTGGTTACATTGGTGATACCCTAATGACTTCATCTTAAGTAATTATGTCTGCAGTGACCATATTTCCAAATAAGGTCACATTCTGAGGTACTGGGTGTTTGAACTTCAACATATGAATTTTGGTGTTACATAATACAACCCATACCACTGCTAAACATTTTCCAATGTAATTTCACCAATTTTTACTTGTATCAACAGTGTTTAAGAGTTCCACTTTTATCTCATCCTCATCAACACTTCATTTTGCCTATCTTTATTTTCATTTTAGATATTCTGGTAGGTATATAGTGATGTACATTGAGGTTTTTATTTACATTTCTCTGATGATAAGTAAAATTTAATACCTTATCATATGCTTATTAGCCATTTGGACATCTTTTGTTAAATGCCTGTTCATGTCTTATCTGTTTTTCTTCTGGATTGTCTATTTGCCTTTTTCTTATTGTTTTGTAGGAGTCCTTTTGTCAGATTTATATTCTGGATATGAGTCTTTTATCAGGTATATTTATTGCAAGTAAATTTTCTCAGGTTGTGTTTTGCCTTTTCCTTGTCTTAATGATGTCTTCTGATAAGCAGAGATTCTCAATTTTAATGTCATCTTACATAATCTTTATCCGTATTCATTCTATGGCTAGCACTTCTTTCATCAAATTTTAAAAATCTTTGTCTACTACTATTGGGGGAAATCAGCCCCCAGTATTCAACATGGGTCCTTTTCTATTTTCCCTAAGTGTCGGCTGGCCTGAGAAATAAAGGGAAAGAGTACAAAAGAGAGAAATTTTAAAGCTGGGTGTCCAAGGGAGACATCAAATGTCGGCAGGTTCTGTGATGCCCCCCAAGCTGCAAAACCAGCAAGTTTTTATTAGTGATTTTCAAAAGGAGAGGGAGTGTACGAATAGGGTATGGGTCACAGAGATCACATGTTTCACAAGGTAAAATATCATAAGGCAAATGGAGGCAGGGCGAGATCACAGGAATGGGCGAAATAAAAATTGCTAATGAAGTTTCAGGCGCACATTGTCATTGATAGCATCTTATCAGGAGACAGGGTTTGAGGGAAGACAGCCAGTCTGACCAAAATTTATTAGGTGGGAATTTCCTCGTCCTAATAAGCCTGGGAGCGCTACAGGAGACCCGGGCTTATTTCATCCCTTATCTACAACTGTAAAAGACAGACGTTCCCAAAGCGGCCATTTTAGAGACCTTCCCTTGGGAACGCATTCTCTTTCTCAGGGATGTTCCTTGCTGAGAAAAAGAATTCAGCGATATTTCTCCTATTTGCTTTTGAAAGAAGAGAGATATGGCTCTGTTCCACCCAGCTCTCAGGCAGCCAGACTTAATGGTTATCTCCCTTGTTCCCTGAACATCGCTGTTATCCTGTTCTTTTTTCAAGGTGCCCAGATTTCATATTGTTTAAACAATTTATGCAGTTAATGCAATCATCACAGGGTCCTGAAGTGACATTCATCCTCAGCTTACGAAGATGACGGGATTAAGAGATTAAAGTAAAGACAGGCATAGGAAATCACAAGAGTATTGACTGGGGAAGTGATAAGTGTCCATGAAATCTTCACAATTTGTGTTCAGAGATTGCAGTAAAGACAGGTATAAGAAATTATAAAAGTATTAATTTGGGGAACTAATAAATGTCCATGAAATCTTCACAATTTATGTTCTTCTGCCATGGCTTCAGCCGGTCCCTCCGTTCGGGGTCCCTGACTTCCTGCAACATACTACAAAGTCATGAAGAGATTTCCTGTGTTTTCTTCTAAAAGCTTTATTGTTTTAATTTTTACATTAATTCGATTTACAGTCTACTTGGAATTGTTTTGTGTATATGGTATGAAGTAGACATCAGGATTGATTATTTATTTATTTATTTATTATTTTTTAGAGACAGAGTCTCACTGTCGCCCAGGCTGGAGTACAGTGGCACCATCTTGGCTCACTGCAACCTCTGCCTTCTGGGTTCCAGCGATTCTCCTGCCTCAGCCTCCTGAGTAGCTGGGACTAGAGGTGCACACCACCATGCCCAGCTAATTTTTGTATTTTTAGTAGAGACAAGGTTTTACCATGTTGGCCTGGCTCATCTCGAACTCCTGACCTCCATTGATCTGTCTGCCTTGGCCTCCCAAAGTACTGGGATTACAAGTGTGAGCCACTGCGCTCAGCCTCACTTACTTATTTTTAAATTTATTTTTACATATGAATGTCTACTTGATCCAGCACAATTTATTGAAAAGACTTTTTCCTACTGCATTGTAATGTTACTTTTGTCATAAATCAAGTAATTTTATGTGTATACCTTTCTAGATAAGTGCTGTCTAATGGAACTTTCCGCTGTGATGGAAATATTCTTTATGTGTACTGTTTAATTCAGTAGCTATTCACTGCAGATGGCTATTGACTACTTGAAGTGTGGCTAGTGCAACTAATGACTGAATTTTTAATTTTACTAATTTTAATTAATTCAAATTTAAATAGTTACATGTTTAGTGCCTACCATATGGAATAGTGCAGTTGTAGATTCTTTGTTTTGTTTCTCTGTTTGCAATCTTTGTGTCAGTACCATACTTCTTAATACTTCTTACTGTAGCTTTATAATAAATATTCTGGTATCAGGTAGTATAAATCTTTCAGCCTTACTCTTTTTCAAAATTGCCTCAGCTATTATTGACTCTTTGCATTACATATAAATTGTACAAGTCATTTATCAATTTTCACAAAAAAATGTGCTGGGATTGTGAATGGAGTTTTACTGCATCTATAGATCAGTTTGGGGAGAATTGATATATTTATAATACAGACTATTTCATTCCATGAACATGAATTATTTTTTCATTTACTTAATTGCTCTTTCGGTGTCCTGTATATCTCTTATCTTTTTTTGTGTGTGCTGCAGTTTTGATATTTTGTATTTAGCCATATTCAAGCTTACTGATTTTATCTTTTGCTGTTAATTAATTTATTGAATTCTCTTAAGGATGAGACCATCACTCAATATACTTGAAATCAGAAACCACTCAATTTCTTTCTTGATAAGCAAGGGAGAACTGTGCTTCTTAGCCATGACTTTCTAAACAAAGCAGAGTTGGTATTGCATTGGGCTTTGGAAGCCTGGAGACTTTCAAAAACAGGAGTGTTTAAGGACTGTCTGAAATTTCTGTGTAGAGTTTAGGGATTAGCTGACTACCAGAGAACAGTTAGTCCTTTCCTTTCTTGAAATTGTAGAATAGGGACATTTAACTTTCTGTTCTTAATTTCAGAAAGTATATTTTTAAGTCCTAGAATATCCAGTTCAGTTCTGCCTGCTTATGTTGGTAGTGTCTTGTTTTTTGCAATGTTTTGATTCTGTGTCTTATTTCTGTAAATATTTAGAACATACTTATTTATGTAAGTCATACTTATTTGCATATTTGAAGTCCTTTAGAGGTTGATTTTGCCTTTTATTGTTTTATGTGATGGTTTACTTCCCAGTGTATTTGCAGATGTCTTAAATTTTGTTTTAATAAATAATCTTAATCTGCGGAGTTTTGTTTTTTTTTTTTGTTTTTTTTTTATTTAAATGGAGTTTTGCTCTTGTTGCCCAGGCTGGAGTACAATGGCGCCACCTTGGCTCACTGCAACCTCTGCCTCCTGTGTTCAAGCGATTGTCCTGCCTCAGCCTTCCGAGTAGCTGGGATTACAATCGCACGCCACCACGTCTGGCTAATGTTTTGTATTTTTCGTAGAGATGGAGTTTCACCATGTTGGCTAGGCTGGTGTCAAACTCCTGATCTCAGGTGATCCACCTGCCTTGGCCTCCCAAAGTGGTGGGATTACAGGCATGAGCCACCATGCCTGGCCAGTCTGTGGAAATTTTGAGAGATGTAAATGAGTAAATTCTTTAATGGAGGATTTGCAAAATTAGATTCTTGGCTTGCGGTTTCCCAGGTCACACAGGTAATATAAATTCAAACCTCAAGTTCATTTTTAGGTAGGCTTACTATTATGAATTTTGATCATTAATTTTCATCTCCTGCCAAGCTTTAAATTTCCTTGTTAGCTTAAAAAATTAAGTATAATTTAATTTAATAAAATATATGGATTTTAGGTGCACAGTTTTGCAGATTCTGATACACTGAATACCCCTGTGTTTTCAAAAACCTCAGTCAAGATATAAAACATTACCATCACTCAGAGTAGGCCTCTTTCTAAACAACCCCATCCTCCTAAATTAAAATCACTGATCTGACTTCTGTCACTAAAGTATATTTTTTATAGTTACTTGGTGCTGTATTTTTTTCAACTTTTTGAAGTAATTTCAAATGTACAGAAAAGTCACAAAAATATAGAATAACTTTTATGTATGTTTTACCTAGAGTCACAAATTTTTAACATTTTGCCATATTTACTTTATTATTCTCTCTCTCTACACAAACATACATACACATATATACACCTATGCTTGCATTCATATTTTTATAAACCATTTGAGAGTAGGTTGCATACATTATGATCCTTTAATCTGCAAAACTGGCTGCTCTGCCTATGGAGTAGCCATTCTTTATTCCTTTACTTTCCTAATAAACTTGCTTTAAAAATAATAATAACATGCAATACTATAATATAGTAGGTATTTTTTAAAAATAAAGACATTCTCTTATATAGACACAGCACAGTTACCAAATTTAAGAATTTAACTTTTTATTTGTTTTTTTATTCTTAGTTTTGTTTTTTTAGAAACACGATCTCACTCTGTCACATAGGCTGGAGTGCAATGGCACAATCATAGCTCACTGTAACCTCGTATTCACAGCCCTAAGTGATCCTCTGACCTCACCCTCCCAAGTTGCTAGTATTACAGGTGCACACCGCTGTAATACTTTTTTTATAGAGACAGAGTTCCACTATGTTGTACGGGCTGCTATTGAACTCCTGGCCCCATATGATCTTCCTGCTTTGGCCTCCCAAAGTGCTAGGATTACAGTCATGAGCCATTGCACATGGCTGGAATTTAACTATTATACAATACTTTAATATATTTTGTTAATTGTCCCAATACTGTCTTTTATAGCATGTTTTTTGTTCAGTATGAAGATCTAATCCAGGATCACTTACTGCATTTAATGATATCTTTTTGTTTCCTTTAATGTGGGACAGTTCCTTACCCTTTCATGACACTGGCCTCAACTTATTTTTATAATGTTTCATCACAATGAGATTTAGATTATGCAATCTTTCCTGCATCAGTACATAGTGAGATTGAGGTCATATTCTTCTCAGGGTATTATTTTGAGCCCCTTAGCCCCAAGGCCAAGTTCCTGGCCAAAGTTTGGTCCGGTTTCACTGTATAGTTACTATTTTTGCTTCTCACAGTTGTTTAGTATGTAACAATTAACATGAGATATTATGACCATGCAAATATGCTGCTCCTTCTCTGATTTTCCCTCTCTTGGATTTAGCATACATAGATGATTCCTGTTCAAATCAAATTTTATCATGATGGCTATAAAATGATTTATTAATTGGCATTTTAATGTAAAGAAGAGCCCCCCCTTCTGCTCCTTTCCTCTCCTCTCCTTTCCTTCCTTTCTTTCTTTCCTTTATTTTCCTTCCTTCCTTCCTTCTTTTTTCTTTTTTTTTGAGACGGAGTCTCGCTCTGTCACCCAGGCCAGAGTGCAGTGGCGCGACCTCAGCTCACTGCAAGCTCCACCTCTCGGGTTCATGCCATTCTCCTGATATAGGCGTGAGCCACCGTGCCCTCCCTCCCTCCCTCCCTCCCTCCCTTCCTTCCTTCCTTCCCTCCCTCCCTCCTTTCTATTTCTATCCATCCGTTCATCTTCCCATCCATCCATCCTTCAGATGGACTCATTAATTTCTTACTGTATCATATCTTAGTTTTCTCTGTTTTGGAACATGCTACAAACAGAATCATGCAGTTTATGTGGATCTTCTCTCACTCAACATAATGTTTTAGCAATTTCATCTATGTTGTTTTACCTCTGACTATGTCACAATTATTTTGTTCATTTACTTGGTGATGGACATTTGGGTTGGCTCTGGTTTAGGGCTCTTATGAATAAAGATAGTCTTAACATTCTTAGATGAGTCCATCTGTGGACATGTTTTCAATTCTTTTGCTAGCTCTTTGGGTGGGAGTCTACTTTAACTTTATTTAAAAACTGTCCAACTTTTTCCCATCAGTCAACAATATATGAGAGTTCTAGATGATCCACATCTCTGTCAACATTTGATATTGTTAGCCTTTTTTATTTTAGGCATTCAAAATGAATGACTATTCGAGACATAGCTTATTATGTTTTACTTTGTACTTTCTGAATAATGTTGAACATGTTTCCCTGTACTTACTGATCATCCTTATATAGTTATATATGTTATATACAACATATAATAGATACATTGTAAAGTGCTGAAATGTTTTGCCCTTGTTTTAATTGGGTTGCCTTTTTTATTATTTATTGGAAGTTCTTTTTATATTCTAGATATAAGACTTTTGCCAGATGTGTATCTTGTGAATATTTTCCCTAGTCTGTAGCCTCCTTTTGATTTTCCTTGTAGTATAGTATTCTAATGAACAGAAAATTTTAACTTTAATAAAATTAACTTCATCAAGTTTTCCTTTTATAGTTAGTGCTTTTTATATTTGAACAAGTCATTTCCTACCTCAAGATTACAAAATCGTCTTCTGTTTTCTTTGGGAAGCCTTATAGTTTTCCTTTTTCTATTTTGACATATATATATTTGATATCATCTCAATTTTTAAATATGGGGTGAGGTAAGAGTTCTAGGTTCTGTTTTCCTTCATACCAATATCTAGTTATTTCAGCACCATTTGTAGAAAAATCTATCATTCCCATAAATTACCTTGGCACTTTAGTGGAAAATTGATTGACCACATATGTCTAAATCTATTTCCTGTTTGTTTCCTTTTGCCACTGGATCTCTTTTTCTATTGTCACCCTTCTTCCATTTTCATTTAATCTCCAGCTTTCTTAGGCTCAAGCTTTATTTAGGACTCTTATTTCTGCTATCTATTTATTTTAGGTCTAGGGCCTTATTCTTGTTGCTCTGCATGGTTCTTCAGTCCTAAGGTTCTTTGTTGGTGGCTTCTGTAGACACCTTCAATGTAGCGTGTGTTTTTATCACTCATCACTGTATGTTTGACTTTCTCTTTGTAAATTTTCATTGACCATTATAAATTACCTTTACTTTTTCTTTAGACTGGTGCTACATTTTAAAAGATAATGTTTTACCTAATTTAGCATTTCTAGGTGTTTGCAAAAGGAGGGATTTTTAGAATATCTAAACCACCATAGTATGGGGAGCAGAAACCTTACAGTTAAATCTTCATTCATTCTGGATTATACTCTTTATCATTATAAAATTTCTTTATTATAAAATCACTTAGTTCTTTCCTTTTGTCTTCTGAATGTGATCTATAATTAGTATCCCAACAACTATTTCATTCTGTCCATGCTTTCCTAGCATGCCTTTAACCATCTTTTTATTTTCAACATTTTTGAAATCTTTAGATAAATTTTTATGTTACAAGGTTAGGTTTCACTTTGTTATTCAGTTTGTCTTTTCTCTTAAGTAACAGTGTTAAACTCACTTTCATTCATTGATATTAGAGTTATATTTAGTCTTTATGCAATTATCATAGTATTTGTTATGGTTTCTGTTGCCTAAAAATATGTTATTATATGATCATTCTATGGTCCACTAAATAGGTCATTATATAATCCATGTTTTCCTGTTTTCGTTTAGTATAAACCATTAGTAATTTAAAGGTTTGGTTTGGAATCCATTCGTTATCTTTATAACTAATGTTTTGTGTAATATACTTGGTTCTCTATTTTATTACGTATTGTTTTCTTATTCCCAGTTACATGCAGTGACATTGGTATATTGCCTTTTTCTCCCTCTCTGTCCTTTCTGAGCACAGTATTGATTGGTTATTTTTTTTGATGTTCACCTTTATATCTTTAATAATACTTACACTTTTCATTTATAAAAATACTCACGTGGCTAGGCGTGGTGGCTCACGCCTGTAATCCCAGCACTTTGGGAGGTCAAGGCAGGCGGATCACAAGGTCAGGAGATCAAGACCATCCTGGCTAACACAGTGAAACCCCATCTCTACTAAAAATACAAAAAAAATTAGCCGGGCCTGGTGGCGTGCACCTGTAATCCCAGCTACTCGGGATGCTGAGGCAGGGGAATTGCTTGAACCAGGGAGGTGGAGGTTGCAGTGAGCTGAGATTGTGCCACTGCACTCCAGCCTGGGCAACAGAGTGAGACTATATCTCAAAAACAAAACAAAACAAAACAAAACCCAAAAAATTAGCCAGGCGTAGTAGCACATTACTGTAATCCCAGCTACTCGGGAGGCTGAGGCAGGAGAATCGCATGAACCCGGGAGGTGGAAGTTGCAGTGAGCCAAGATTGTGCCACTGCATTCCAGCCTGGGTGATAGAGCAAGACTCTATCTCAAAAAAAAAAATTTAATTAAAAAAAATACTTAATGTTATTTCTTTACCAACTTTAAACTTTGCCTTTGTTTCCTTTTTACCTTCTGATAGGTATGTAATTTCTGTGTTGTGATTATCTATAACTTATGTTCTCATCTGTAAACCAGATTATTTAAATAGTTAAGTATTATTTAAATAGTGAAGTATTTTCATTGCTTCCCTCGGTCCCTTTTATTTCTGTACAGTGTCCTTTGGTTGAAGTTATTTTGAAATGTATAATAGATTAATGCTGACTATAGTCACCCTACTGATCTACCAAACATTAGGTCTTATTTCTTCTATCTAACTGTATATTTGTACCCATTAATCAACCTCTTCATCCTCCCCTCCCCACTACCCTTCCCAACCACTAGTAGCCACTAAGATACTCTGTACCTTTGTGAGATTCACTTTTTTGAGCTCCCACATATGAGTGCAAACATGTGATATTTGTCTTTCTGTGCTTGGCTTATTTCACTTAGCATCATGACCTCCACCAGTTCCATCCATGTTGCTGCAGATGAGAGGATTTTATTCTTGTTTATGGCTGAATAATATTCATTTTGTATATATATATCACATTTTCTTTTTCCATTCATCTACTCATGGGCATTTAAATTGATTACACATTTTGGCTGTTGAGTACATTGCTACAGTAAACATAAGAGTGCAGATATCTCTTGATTTCTTTTCTTTTGGATATATACCCAGTAGTGGAATTGCTGGATCACTGGTATTTCTATTTTTAGTTTCTTGAGGAATCTCCATATTGGTTTCCATGGCAGCTGTACTGATTTATATTCCTACCAACAGTGTGCAAGGATTCCCGTTTCTCTACATCTTTACTAACATCCCTTATTCCCATTTTTTTTTGATAAAAGCAGTTTTAACTGGGGTGAGATGATATCTCATTGTGGTTTTGATTTGCATTTCTCTGATGATTAGTGATGTGGAGCATTTTTAATATACCTGTTGGCAGTTTATATATCTTCCTTGAGAATTGTCTGTTTATATCTTTTGTCCATTTTTTAATTGGAGTATTTCTTTTTTTTTTTTTTTGCTATAGAGTTGTCTTATATATTCTGGCTATTAATTTCTCATCAGATAGACATTTTGCAAATATTTTCTTTCGTATTCTAAAAATATCCTTTCACTCACTTTATAATTACACATCTGTGGGGTAAGAAATTCCTCAGGCCCACTTTATTTCCTGGCTGATTTTGTAGGCAGTGCTCACTGTTTGCTATAGACTAGTCTGAGGGCTTGCTGGATTTTTTTCTACTTAGAAGTGATCAGTTTTTTACCTCACTACCCATTTTTTGCAGTCCAGTACTAGAATATGTCTTGGCATTGACCTTTGTGTTTCTCTTTTTCTTGGACGTGCCATAGTCTTTTAGTTTCTAGTTTACATTTTTCTTCTATTTCTAGAAAGTTTTCTTGAATTACACTGAGAACAGTTTTTTACTTTTTTCATTTTGGCTTGCTTCTTTGAAGACATCAAATATGCTTATATTTGTTGATTTGTCTTGGCCTATTTATATCACTTGTTTTTTTCTCTTTTGCGTTCTTAATTTATTTTTTTCTCCAAAACCCTTTTTTTGTTGTTTAAATTGTTTTTGAAAATTTCCTTTTCAATCCTATCCTGTGTGTACTTTCCTATTTTAGTAGTACCTGTTCTCTCTTCTGCTTCCATTTGGTCTTCATTTCAGTTTTGTTTGTTTATTTATGTATTTTTTTT
The DNA here is from genome assembly GCF_028885625.2 of Pongo pygmaeus. Classification (NCBI taxonomy): domain Eukaryota; kingdom Metazoa; phylum Chordata; class Mammalia; order Primates; family Hominidae; genus Pongo; species Pongo pygmaeus. Next base: position 34,783,769 of record NC_072384.2, on the reverse strand, counting down.
ATTTCTCTGACCTGTAAGTTCACATTTTATTTCTTCATCTTTTTGACCATAGCTCTCCTGAGCTCCTGCATCTCCTCTTTATGTTTTCTGTGTTATAGAGGTGATTACTTCTTTAAGTTTATATTTGTGGCAACATATTTGACTATAATTTTCATCTGCTTCATAACTGTTTTTCTTGTGTGTTTCCATTTGATTTTCCTTTTTCTTTCCTTCATTTTATTTGTAGAATTCCTTTTTTAAAAATGACTGCTCATCATTCAATGAGAAACATTTTTTTCTCATCATACTGTTTGCAAAAGGTCATCTTGGAGGGCTAGAGCAATGTTATAGACTAACACCTATTCTCCTTATGACACTGTTTTTGTGTGTAATTGATTTCTTTTGATATGACACTATTTTTGTATGTAATTGATTTCTTTTGATTATATGGCATACTTTGTTTTATTAGGCTATATAGTATAATAAAATATATATGCTATATAGTATAATCAAATATGGTATGCTATATTTGATTATATAGCATAGTTTGTTTTATTATAATTTGCTTTATTGTGCTTTGCATATATTGTGGTTTTTACAAATTGTGCTTTGCATATATTGTGCTTTGCATATATGTGGTGTTTACAAATTGTGCTTTGCATATATGTGGTTTTTACAAATTGTGCTTTGCATATATTGTGCTTTACATAAATTGTGGTTTTTACAAATTGTGCTTTGCATATATTGTGGTTTTTACAAATTATGCTATATAGTATATTCAAATATAGTATGCTGTATAATATAATCAAATATATATGCTATACAGTATAATCAAGTATAGTACGCTATATTTGATTATATAGCATACTTTGTTTTATTATAATTTGCTTTATTGTGCTTTGCATATATTGTGGTTTTTACAAGTTGAAGGTTTGTGGTATTCCTGCATTGAGCATGTCTTTTGGAACCATTCTTCCAACAGCATGTGTTAGGTTTGTGCCTCTGTGTCATATTTTAGTAATTCTCAATATTTCAAACTATTTCATTATCTGTTATGGTGATCAGTAATTAGTGATCTTTGAGTTTACTGTTATAATTGTTTTGGGGTACCATGAATGATACCAATTCATACAAGATGCTGAACCTAATGGATAAATATTGTGTGTGTTCTAACTGCTCCACCGACTGGCTCTTCCTCTCTTTCCCTCTCCACAGGCCTCTGTATTCCCTAAGACAAAACGATATTGAAGTTAGGTCAGTTAATAACCCTACAGTGGGCTGTAAGTGTTCAAGTAGAAGGAAAGATCATACATCTCTCACTTTAAATCAAAAGCTAGAAATGATCATGCTTAGTGAGGAAGGCAGGTCGAAGTGGATATAGGCTAAAAGCTAGGCCTCCTGTGCCAGACAGTTAGCCCAAGTTGTGGGAAGTGGATATAGGCTAAAAGCTAGACCTCCTGTGCCAGACAGTTAGCCCAAGTTCTGGATTGCAAAGGAAAAGTTCTTGAGGGAAATTAAATGTACTCCTCCAATACACAAATGAGAGATAAGAAAGCAAAACAGCCTTATTGCAGATGTGGAGAAAGTTTCAGTAGTGTGGATAGAATATCAAACCAGTCACAACATTCCCGTATACCAAAGCCTAATTCCAGAGCAGGGCCCTAACTCTTTTCAGTTTTATGAAGGCTGAGAGGTGAGAAATCTGCAGAAGAAAAATTTGAAGCTAAAGAGGTTGGTTCATGAGGATTAAGGAAAAACGCCATCATCATAACATAAATGTGCAAGGTGAAGCAGCAGGTGCTGATGTAGAAGCTGCAGCAGGTTACTCAGAAGATCTAGCTAAGATCATTGATGAAAGTGACTACACTAAACAACAGATTTTGAATGTAGATGAAACAGGCTTCTATTGGATGAAGATACCATCTAAAACTTTCATAGTTAGAGAGAAGTCAATGCCTGGCTTAAAAACTTCAAAAGATAGGTTTTCTTGTTAGGGGCTAATGCAGCTGGTGACTTTAAGGTGAAGCCAGTGCTCATTGACCATCTGAATATCCTAGAGCCTTTCAGATTTATCCTAAATCTACTCTGCCTGTGTTCTATAAGTAGAATAACAAAGCCTGGATGACAGTACATCTCTTTGTAGCAAGGTTTACTGAATATTTTAAGCCTACCATTGAGACCTACTGCTGAGAAAAAAGATTCCTTTCAAAATATTATTGCTCATTGACAATGGACCTGGTCACCCAATAGCTCTATTGTAGATGTACAAAATGAATGTTGTTTTCGTGCCTGGTAACACAGCATCCATTCTGTAGCCCATGTATCCAGGAGTAATTTTGACTTTCAGGTCTTAATATTTAAGAAATACATTTTGTAAGGCTGTAGTTGCCAAAGATAATGATTCCTCTGATGGAACTGGGCAGAGTAAATTGAAAACCTTCTGGAAAGGATTATTCTAGATGCCATTAAGGACATTCATGATTCATGGGAGGAGGTTAAAATGTCAAATCAATAGGAATTTGGAAGAAGTTGATTCCAATCCTCATGGATTACTTGTAGGGGTTCAAGACCAGTAGAGGGGGCCGGGTGCAGTAGCTCACGCCTGTAATCCCAGCACTTTGGGAGGCCAAGCGGGTGGATCACCTGAGGTCAGGAGTTTGAGACCAGCCTAGTCAACATGGCGAAACCCCATCTCTACTAAAAATACAAAAATTGGCCAGGCATGGTGGCAACCACCTGTAATCCCAGCTACTCAGAAGGCTGAGGCAGGAGAATTGCTTGAACCTGGGAACGGAGGTTGCAGTGAGCTGAGATCACACCACTGCACTTCAACCTATGCAACAGAGGCAGACTCCTCTTATATTGAAAAAAAAAGACTTCAGTGGAGAAAGTAACTGCAGATGTGGTGGAAATAGCAAGAGAATTAGAATTAGAAGTGGAGCCTGAAGATGTGACTGAATTGTTGCAATCTTCCATTAAAACTTGAATGATAAGGAGTTGCTTCTTATGGATGAGCAAAGAAAGTGGTTTCTTGAGATGGAATCTACTCTTGGTGAAGATGCTGTGAGCAATGTTGAAATGACAACAAAAGATTAAGAATAAAACGTATACCGATACAGCATCAGCAGGTTGGAGAGTATTGATTTCAATTTTGAAAGAACTTCTACTGTTACTAAAATGCTTTCAAACAGCAGTGTATGCTTCAAGAAATCTTTCATGAAAGAAAGAGTCAATTGATGTGGCGTAAGTCATTGTTGCCTTATTTTCAAGAAATTGCCACAGCCGTCACACCCTTCAGCAACCACCACCTTGATTAGTCAGCAGCCATCAACAATCATCGAGGTAAAACCCTTCACTCTCCATATTTATGTCTGGATATGTGTATTTGTGAATATACATGGTTAATAATAATTGATATATGTATTAATACACGAAATTTTTAGTATACTGTTGAACAAGAATGTTTCCTATTTGTCATTTACTGATTCACGTCTGAGGAGATATAAGAAGAAAATGTAATCCAAAAAGATTACAACTCTCTAAATGATCGCATGTTCATTACCATTTTTTAGCAATGTTTTACAACTAGGATATGTACATTGTTTTAGACATAATGCTATTGCATACTTAATAGGCTACATTATGGTGTAAACAGAGCTTTAATATACACTGTGAAACAAGTCTGTGTGACTCACCTTTTTACGACATTAGCTTTGTTGAGGTGATCTGGAACGGAACCCACAATATCTCCAAGGTATGCCTGTATCATTCTGACAGTATTGTGACCAATATAAAGATTAAATGCCATGTTTATGACAGCACCCTGCACAGTGCCTCTAGGGGAGCAGACACTGTAAATGGTGACTGCTATAATAATTATTGTAATAATCTATCTCATTCTGGGCTGAACTCACAATATCTTGGAGGTATGCCTGTATCTTCTGAATCAAAAGAAAGATGGCTAGCAGGGCAAAGTCCCTCATACATGCCCCTGCCTTAATATGACTACTTCCTACATTCAGCATTTGTCGTTGAGCCTTGCCTGCTTCTCTTCTCCTGCACCCAGACAGGCCCAGGGATAGACAGTGTACATATCATCCTGCGTTGCTGCAAAGAAGGGATTCTTGACTTTGCAACACAGCTATTCCTCCTACTTTGGAACTGTGTTTGGCTGTTATGTTATGTTTTGTTTTGTTTGTTTTGTTTTGTTTTGTTTCTCTGAGATGTATAGCCTGAAGTGTTCTTTCTAGGTATACTCCCTCAGTTATTGGGGTTTTAAAAATATATTTATTTTTATTTATTCGTATTTTTTTGAGACAGTCTCACTCTGTTGCCCAGGCTGGAGTGCAGTGGCGCAATCTTGGCTCACTCCAACCTCTGCCTCCCAGGTTCAAGTGATCCTCTCACCTCTCCCTCCCGAGTAGCTGGGACTACAGGTGCCCGCCATCTCACCTGGCTAATTTTTTTGTATTTTTAGTAGAGGCGGGGTTTCACCGTATTGACCAGGCTGATCTCCAACTCCTGACCTCAAGTGATCTGCCCACTTTGGCCTCCCAAAGTACTGGGATTACAGGTGTGAGCTGCCGTAATATTTAAAATATTTATTAAATATTTTATTTAATTTTATTTTATTAATATTTATTAAATATTTCAAAAACCCAGACAGGTTTTTGAAATATTTAATACTTTCGGTAACCTATCTTTTTGTTTTGCCATTTGAGATTTTTAGATTTCTCCCAATTTTTTCATAGATATTAAGTAACCATGCATTAAATCTTTGAATCTCTGCTCCATCAAGCTTAGTGTTAGATACATTACCTAATTTTTTATTAATTCGTATATATGTCATGTATTTATTTCTGGATATGTATATTGTGAATATACATGGTTAAAAATAATTGACAAATGTAATAATACATGAAATTTTTAGTATACAGTTGAACAAGAACATTTGCTATTTGTCATGTACTTATTCATTCAGGAGATGTAGGAAGCTTATGATTGAATGAAATTATTAGGCTTAGCATTGTACATTTTCTTTTTTGCCTTTTTCATTAGTTCATACTCTTTGTATGGATATTGTTCTGAAATAAAGTGAATTTTATTTTTTCTGGAAATCCTGGCAGAGTAATTTGTTTTAATTGTCTGTCTGGGGAAGAAAAGACTTTGTAGTATTTAAGGCTTTTGCAAAAAGGATAAGAGAAGATTTCATAGTAATTTTTATTCTTTAAAAGTATCACTTGATGACAACCTAATTTCTTTCATTGTTTTATTTTCTTTCCTAAAATTGAAAAGTTTTCTGTTACATTACCCATTTAGGTGTGCTGTTTTTGTTGTCTTATAATCCTTATTATTTGGCTGACTAGATTGAATTTTTGCATCAGTGAACAAAAATTTTATTCAAAAAATACCTGGTGGTTTTCCTATAAGAAGATTCTTTGTTAAATTATTTCAAGGGCATGAATTTCCATGCTTATCATCTCAACCTAACAAGGTAAGGGTAATTAAGTGAAAGTATGAGGCCGGCGCTGTGGCTCACGCCTGTAATCCCAGCACTTTGGGAGGCCAAGGCGGGCGGATCACAAGGTCAGGAGGTCAAGACCATCCTGGCTAACATGGTGAAACCCCATCTCTACTAAAAATACAAAAAAAAAGGATTAGCCAGGCGTGGTGGCGGGCGCCTGTAGTCCCAGCTACCTGGGAGGCTGAGGCAGGAGAATGGCATGAACCCAGGAGGCGGAGCTTGCAGTGAGCTGAGATGGCACCACTGCACTCCAGCCTGGGTGACAGAGCATCCGTCTCAAAAAAAAAAAAAAGAAAGTATGAATTAATTGTAAGTATAGGTATAAAAAACCAAAAGAGATGTTACAAAAATTTACTAATTAATTGCATACTGCCTGATTCATCTAATTTATGAGAAATCATATCTTGGCATTCTGAATAGTATTAATTTGATTTGTAGAATAGCATCATAGTTGTGTCCCCTCTTCAAGCAGGGTGGGTCCTGTAAGAGTGTCTATAGAGAGACTTGGCTGTCCGTGTCTGAAAGTGTTATGTATGCATATATCAATAGGTGTCCTTTTTTTTTTTTTTTTTTTTTTTTTTTGAGACAGTCTCCCTCTGTCACCCATGCTGGAGTGCAGTGGCACAATCTCGGCTCACTGCAACCTCCGCCTCCTGGGTTCAAGCGATTCTCTTGCCTCAGCCTTCCTAGTAGCTTGATTCTCCCGCCTCAGCCTTCCGAGTAGCTGGGGTTACAGGCACCCACCATCATGTCTGGCTAATTTTTGTATTTTTGTAGAGATGGGGGTTTCACCATTTTGGCCAGGCTGGTCTTCAACTCCTGACATCAGGTAATATGCCTGCCTCAGCCTCCCAGAGTGCTGGGATTACAGGCATGAGCCACCGCGCCTGGCCAATAGGTGTACTTTTTAAATAGATGAACTTAACTGCTGTTTTCATTGTAGATAAACCTTCTACTTTATCAGACTTTTTATCTGAAAGTACCCTTCTACAATTCTCTAGCCTGTGAATTTCAGAATAAAATTAAGTTGCGTTGGTGAACATATGTATTAATTTCTGTTGGAGATATGCATATATAAGGACAAAATTGGAATGCCACTACATACATACCCACCAGAATGACTGCATTAAAAAAAAAAAGAATACTAGCAAGGATGTGAAATAGTGTTAAGTGTCTTATACTATTGTTAGAAGGGGAAATTGGCACAGCTACTTTGGAAGACTGTTTGGCAGTGTCTACATATGTGTGTTCTGAGAGCTAGTAATCCTTCCTGTAGGTATATCAGTATATATAACATATATAAGTATATATACACATATGTTTACATATATACATATAAAACATAAAATATACATATATACATATAACATGTATACATAAACATGTATTAAGTACATATAAACATATATAACACATATATGTTTATATATATAAAACAAAAGAATAGCAGTCCTATTCATAATAGTTAGGAATAGCAGCCCTATTCATAATAGTTAACTTCAGCTGTCTATCCACTCTATAATGGGAGATAATCGTGGTATATTCACATAATGGAAAACTTAAAACAATGAGAATGAACAAATTTATCACTACCATGACAACTGGATGAATTTTTCAAACATAGTGTTGAGTGAAAGAAACCAGCCATAAAAGACATATATTAATTGTACATACATACATTAAGTGTATATGTCCATTTACATAAGAGTTATATAAGATACTAATTTATGTATAACCACTTACATGAAATATAAATAACATATTAATCTATGGTGTTCAGTGTCAGTCAGTGGCCAGCATAGCATTCAGTGGAGGTGGGGGTGTTGTGAAAGGATAGGCCACAAGAGAGGCTTCGGGGGGGTGCTGATAATATTCTGTTTCTTTAACTTGGTGCTATTTACATCAGTATGCTCTTTTTATGAAAATTTTTGAATTTTCTTAAGCCATATACTTGAGATTTACATAATTTCTGTGTTTTTAATACTTCAGTAACAAGTTTACCAAAAATATTAAATGTACTTTGCTTTTCATTATATATACATGTAATGTATATATGTATATTTATAGATGTGTGTATGTATATATATTTTTAAGCATAGACACTATTGAAATAGTTCTATTTTAGGTAATTTATCAGAAAGAAAACAAATTCTAATAAGCAATAAAAAAGTGTGTGTGTTTGTTTTGTGTTTGTATATGTGTGTGTGTTTCCAGACTGAACTGTTAACACTCTTTTTTCTTTTCTTTTTTTGTGACAGGGTCTCATTCTGTCACTCAGGTTGGAGTGTGGTGGCATGATCATGACTCAATGCAACCTTCACCTCTAGGGCTCAAACAGTCCTCCTCCCACCTCAGCCTCCTGAGTTGTAACCACAGGCATATACCATCATACCTGGCTAATAATTTTTTGTAGACATGGAGTCTCACTGTGTTGCCCAGGCTGGTCTCCAACTCCTGGGCTTAAGCAGTCCTCCAGCTTTGGCCTCCCAAAGGGCTGAGATTACAGACCTGAGCCACCACACCTGGCCTACTCTATTTTCTTATGCTACTTCATTAGTCAATTCAAGCAGGAAATAGAAATTTACTCAGATGATTCAACTTAAAAGATTTTAGTGGGAAACTGTTTCAGAGGTGTAAGGTTAAGAGAGCCAACCATTAGTTTCAGTTACCAACAACCGGCAATAGATAGCAGCCAGTCATGACCATTCCTAGGCCTGAGAGAACAAGTATAGCCCAGTGGGCCTTGAAGCTAAGGAAGAGGGGCCGCAGGCAGGATCCAGCTACTACCAGACCTTGCTCTACCATTCCTGCTTCCTGTTGTATAACCTCCATTGATCAAACTCCATTCGAAGCTAGTTGTCAAGGGAGTATTCTGTAAGGAGAGAGCAAATGGAGAATAATCAGCATAACTAAGACTTTGGAAAACTCCAGAGAATTAGTACAGACTATGACTTTGTTTTCCCCCCAATCACCTTTTGCCTTTGAAGTTCTATTTTGGGTAATTTTCATGTTACATATACATATCCATCCTTCTTTCTCCCTCTTTCTGGTTATGTGTATGTATATTTACACATAACAGAGAAAAAGACATACTATACTTCACAGCAAGTAAAGTGAAAATTAAACACTAAATTTAAAATCACTAATTAAAAAGTGATGATGTATAAGCAAATATGATAAGAGTTTAAAACAGTAAAATATGTTATTAGAAATATAGAGAAGGTAGGCATGGTGGCTTATGTCTGTAATCCCAGCACTTTGGGAGGCCAAGGTGGGAGGATAGCTTGAGCCCACGAGTTTGAGACCAGTCTGGGCAACATAGTGAGGTCCTGTGTCTATAAAAAATTTCTTTTAAGTAAAAATTAAAAATTAGCCAGGCATGGTGGCACATGCCTGTAATCCCAAGCTACTTGAGAGGTTGATGTGGAAGGATCTTTTGAGGCTGGGAGGTCAAGGCTGTAGTGAGCCATGATCATGCCACTGCACTCCAGCCTGGGAGACAGAGTGAGACCCAGTGTCAAAAAAAGAAGAAAAAAAAAAGGAAAAGAAATATGGAGAGCTCAATATTTGTTGGATTTTCTGGTTTTCTCTCAACTGAGGTTTGTAACATAATTACCTAGTGTTTAATACCATTAAGAAAATGTACAAAGTACAGTACTGCCTTTTGTTTTATCTAAACATTTTTATTATAGGAATTTTCAAGTGTATATAGAAGTACAGAGAAGAGTATAAGAACCCCTTGTGTGGTTATCACCCAACTTTAATAATTATGAACATTTTACTATTTATTGATTGTTCTGTTTCCTGTCCCTTATCTACAGACATACTTTTCTTTCCCTGGAATGTTTAAAAGTAAATTTAAGAAATTATATTTTACCCATAAATACTTCTGTTATTTTAATCTCTAACAAATAAGAAACTTTTCTCATACATACAATGTTATTTATCACAGCTATCAAAATTTAATTGCTCAATATATCTAATATTTGGTCCATATTAAAATGTCCCCACTTATTTCAAAAGTATCTTCATGCTGTTTGTTTATTCATATGAATATCCATATAAGCTCCACACATTGAGTTTAGTTGACTCTAACTTTTATTAGATCAGCAAGCTCACTAAACATTTTAATTTTTTTTCTTTTGAGATGGAGTCTTGTTCTGTTGTCCAGGCTGGAGTACAGTGGTGCGATCTTGGCTCACTGCAACCTCCGCCTCCCGGGTTCAAACGATTCTCCTGCCTCAGCCTCCCGAGTAACTGGAATTACAGGCACCTGTCACCATGCCTGGCTAATTTTGGTATTTTTAGTAGACACTGGGTTTTACCATGTTGGCCAGGATGGTCTTGAACTTGTGACCTCAGGTGATCCTCCCACCTCAGCCTCCCAAAATGCTGGGATTACAGGTGTGAGCCACTGCACCCAACCAAAATTTTAATATTTTTATTTGCCCTATTAGCCACTTTAATTTTTTCTTTGGTTAATTTAAATATCCTTTAGCACTTTGTATGTTTTTGTGAATCCCCAAAATAACCTAATGAAATAACTTTAAAACTTGGCCTTTCTGGAAAGTATCTGTGTAGTGCTTAGCATTGCTTTAAGTGCTTAATAACACTGGGATAGCACAAAAGAAGCATGAGCTTTGGCCAAAGCTGGCTTTAGGTTCTGTTCATTCCATCCATGTCAAGAGTATGCCCATGCCACCATTATGATCACGGGTATACTCTTAAAACTCTATGCAATTGAGCATGACAACATGATGCCCAGTTCAAAAGATATAGTCAAGAAGCGTTAGATTTAATTATTGTGAGTTAGTTATTTACATATTTATGAATAGATGAATCATCTCTGCAAACTGAGGCTTTCAAAATGACTGCAGACAGAGAAGTGGATGGAGGGCAGGAAGAGGATCCTCTCTAGCAGTGAAGACATAAATGAGACCCCAATGTTAGGTGAATGCTTCATGTGTAAGTATAGACTGTGTAAGAAAGGGTTCTTTTTTTCTATTCAGAAACTAGAAATTGGGGAATAGTTACAAAATACAGAAGAATGTGTTACATTTCTAACAATTAAAACTGGCTACTGGGTAAGTGAATGGTTGATCCAGTTGTTAGGCATCAACAAATGAGGAAACCAACTAATGAAGTGTAAGGTAGAACAGCCCTTTTGTCTGCAGAACAAGCACGCCATGGTTCTTACCATTTCATGAAAGCAGAGGCAGATGGCCAGTATCATCCTGAAAGTCAGTGTGTGAATGGGAGTGCAGGGGTGGTGTGTTTTTGGATTAAGGTAATGCCCTTTTGAGTTGCATCTCAATTCTCGGTTTATGATACCTCACTGGTATGTATAAAACCTTTCTTTCCCCTACCTTAGAAGAAATAACTTTGAACACCTAGATATTGAACTTTCAGCTTATCATAGTAACTGTACTATATTTAAACCAAACTACAGGTATTCTCGAAAATATTTCAGTATCCATCCTTGCATTAGTCCTTGTAGTATTGCTATAAATGAATATCTGATGCTGGATAATTTATAAAGAAAATAAGTTTATTTGGCTCTGGTTCTGCAGGCTATACTAGCATGATACCAGCATCTACTTGGCCACTGGTGAGACCTCACATGAGCTTTTACTCATGGTGGAAGGTTAGGAGCAGGCATGTCATATGGTGAGAGAGGGAGCAAGAGAGAGAGGAGGTGCCAGCTTCTTTTGAATGATCAGATTTCATGGTAACTAAACGTGCGAGAATTCACTTCTAACTGTGGGGAGGGCACCACACCCCCATGAGCCAGATTCCTCCACGAGACCCTACCTCCACCATTGGGGATCACATTTTAATAAGAAATTTCGAGGGGACAAACATCCAAATTATATCAATCCCTTGAAAGAGGAAATTTAAGTAAGGCTAGAGTCAGGTTGAGTCAAACATGGCAGAATCCAATGAATTTACATTATTTACTAAAACTGAACTGGAACTAATTGTTGGTTTTAGCATTCTAGATTAGTTTTTTGGTTTTTTGTTTGTTTGTTCGTTTTTGAGATGGGGTCCTGATCTGTCTCCCAGGCCAGAGTGCAGGGTGCTATCATGGTTCACTGCAACCTCTGCTTTCCAGGCTCATGTGATCCTCCCGCCTCAGCCTCCCAAGTAGCTGAGACTACAGACGCAAGCCACCACGCCCTGCTATTTTTCGTATTTTTGTTTTTGGTAGAGACAGGGTTTCGCTATGTTGCACAGGCTGGTCTCAAACTCCTGAGATCAATTGATCTGCCTGCCTCAGCCTCCCAAAGTGCTGGAATTACAAGCATGAGCCTCTGTGTGTGTCCTACATTAGTTTTTATAAGTGTGTCTATCAGGCAAGGTAAGTTTCTTCTATAAAAAGTGAAATTTTTATATTGGGTAGGATGGGAGCTTTGCAGCTGAGAAAGTGACTTCTGTCCTGGGCCACACTGCCACCTGGGGGTCTAAAAGATGGCCATTGTGTCATAGCCAGAAATCTTTGACAATGACCTTGGTTCTATTTAAGACAAATACGAAGACACCATTATCTATTCATAGGCACCAGAATAATTCTGTGGGCTTACCTAATGATGTGGAATGATACGCTATTATGAAAACACATTTTAAAATCGAATGTGTATTTCCATATTCTTTTCCTTTCCATCTTTTTTTTTTTAGCATATTACTAGCTATCTTGAGACAAAGGCAATGTACATTAACTGAGTCCTTTCATATGTATACTGCTACTTAGTACTTATAAAGCATTATGTGGGCAATGGTAGTAGTTTTCCAGTTATGCCATAAAATTGGTTAGTATATCAATGTCCTTTTCCCAGCTCAAATTCTTTGATCATAAAAATAGATTTTTTTGGTGTTGGTATGTTTGCATGTGTTTATTTTAGGTCTTTTTGGTAGATGAGTTGCTGTTACCATTGGATTATTTGATCCTTTATATATAACTGAAGGACAAATACATGATTTCATTTACATGAGGTACCTAGAATATTCAAGTCCATAGAAACAGAAAATGGAAGGTGGCTACCAGAGTTTATGGAGAAGGGACATCATGAGAATTATTTAATGGGTAGAGTTTTAGTTTGGGATGATAAAGTTCAGGAGATGGATAGTTGTGATGGTTGCACAACAAAGTGAATGTACTTAATGCCATTCGACTGTATATTTAAAATGCTTATAGTACAGCTCTACTAGTAATATTGAATGGTCCACTTTCTTAGAGTATAGGAATGAATATGAAAGTGAATTTGATTTTCAGAAGCACATATTATACGCTAGAAGTGTTACATATATAAGGCTACAACCCTAGGATGTATATACTTATTACTAGCTCTCCTTTACCTGTAAATGAACCACATTGAGCTTAAAGTGGTTCATTTATACAAATTTATTAACAGCCTCCTGTTTGTTCAACTCTCAATGTAATTTGTCTGAGGTATAAGACTTATAAGCCAATAACAGAGGTGGCTGATATTTCAACCTATTTCTGCTTTACTCTTTCTGTTCCACCACTCTGCCTTCCATGAGAATATTGCAGATTCCTGTTATGATGAAATATGGACAATGGCATTCTGTTATACCATAGATTCTGACATGTCATAATGCAAGACTGGGGGAAAAAAGTCAAATAGTGACAATGCAGGCATCCCGAAATAATCCCAAGCTTGTGAACATCTGTGAGTTTTTTTTTTTTTTTTTTTTTTTGAGACCGAGTCTCGCTGTCACCCAAGCTGGAGTGCAGTGGCTCGATGTCAGCTCACTGCAAGCTCCGCCTCCTGGGTTCATGCCATTCTCCTGCCTCAGCCTCCCCGGCATGTGGGACTACAGGCACATGCCGCCATGCCCGGCTCATTTTTGTATTTTTAGTAGAGACGGGGTTCCACCATGTTAGCCCGGATGGTCTCGATCTACTGACCTTGTGATCCGCCCGCCTCGGCCTCCCAAAGTGCTGGGATTATAGGCGTGAGCCACCATGCCTGGCCACATCTGTGAGTTTTAAACAGGTCCTATCTAATTTGAATACACTATAAGATGGAAATTATTCATATACTATGAGGTTATCTATGACAGTATGTTTTGTTTTAAATTAGTTTCCCATCAGATATAAAGTTGGTGCTTTTCTTTATAATGCCGCGAGTCTCTGGAGTCTCTCAGGGAAGAATTTCATTCATGTATTTATTTGCTGTTTCACTTTGCATTCCTTCCTTTCTATTTTGCTTTCTTCCTTTGGGAGGCTTCATCCTGCCAGTGAAAGAAGACTGAAGTTGTCTCTTCATGATAAATAATTCAATGGAAAATGTCAGAATATAATAATTTCCAAAGTCTAGTCATGGAATGACTGATTTTTGGTAATGCTAAACGCAAAATAACTTTAGCCTATACCATAAAAAAGATCTAGATATTCCCTTTGTATTTGTGGTAACTTGATTTTACATATACCCTTTCCATTACCCTTCAGAAATGGAATGTTTGATGTACTATGGAGAAAACCAAATCAATTCTACATTTCGTGAACCCTGTTACTTAACTATCTTTAGTAGCCATGGAAATAATTCCCCAGTAAGTATATAGTTGCGAAATCACTGCCTAATTACCTTTCTTTACATACAAAAATGACTAATATTTGATAAAATACGAAGTTTTTAAAAATAGTTACGATATTTTTTTACAGTGAAGCAATTTATATATTTTCTTAACATCTCCCCAAAACTCTGAAACACATTGAATGCTTCTTTGGAAGCCAAGGAGCTTGTTGCTGACATAGTAATAATTTGGTTGTTTGCACATTTTATAAAATACTAAAATGTTGCAAGTTACCATATTCCTTAAATAACTCATGGTAAGATGTTATAGCTGAAGTGTTGGCTTGTGTGTAGGAGGGAAATTATATGTTACAGTGTTATATAAAACTGACTCATATGAGTAGGTGAAAGAGCCCAAGAATACCAGGACACCCACACTAGAAAAAGCCAATATGTACACTTTCTCTTTACACTGTGTTCTAGCAGGCTGCTTAATGGAACTCTACATTCATTAAAGAAATTTCTGTAATTTCTTTCATTGCCTTGGTGGATATCTTTCTGGTTGAAAAAAAGAAAAGTGAGGCCGGGCACAGTGGCTCAACCCTGTAATCCCAGCACTTTGGGAGGCCGAGGTGGGCGGATCACAAGGTCAGGAGATTGAGACCATGCTGGCTAACATGGTGAAACCCCATCTCTATTAAAAATACAAAAAATTAGCCGGGCGTGGTGGCGGGCGCCTGTAGTCCCAGCTACTTGGGAGGCTGAGGCGGGAGAATGCTGTGAACCCGGGAGGCAGAGCTTGCAGTGAGTCGAGATTGCGCCACTGCACTCCAGCCTGGGCGACAGAGTGAGACTCCATCTCAAAAAAAAAAAAAAAAAGAAATTTCGTGATCATTAAAAAAATTATTTTCTGTAGGATGAAAAAGCTTGACTCCGTATGTGACGTAATTAACTTCTCTGTGCTTTAGTTTTTGTTCTGTCTTGATTTGTTTTGAGATGGAGTCTCAATCTGTCACCCAGACTGGATGACAGTGGCGTGATCTTGGATCACCGCAACCTCCGCCTCCCGAATTCAAGCAATCCTCCTGCCTCAGCCTCCCGAGTAGCTGGGATTACAGGCGCCTGCCACCACTCGCAGCTGATTTTTGTATTTTTTAGTAGAGATGGGGTTTCACCATATTGGTCAGGCTAGTCTCAAACTCCTGACTTCAGGTGATCCACCCACCTCAGTCTCCCAAAGTACTGGGATTATAGGGGTGAGCCACCACTCCCGGCCTGCTTCAGTTTTTTAATGAGTTAAGATCAAAATAATAAAACATACCTAATTTCAGAGTATTTTAGAATTTTTTTTTTTGAGACAGAGTCTCACTCTGTCACCCAAGTTAGAGTGCAGTGGCTCAATCTCGGCTCACCGCAGCTTCGTCTCCCGGGTTCAACCGATTCTCCTGCCTCAGCCTCCTGAGTAGTTGGGATTACAGGTGCCCACCACCACGCCTGGCTAATTTTTGTATTTTTAGTAGAGATGGAGTTTTGCCATGTTTGTGAGGCTGGTCTCAAACTCCTGACCTCAGGTGATCTGCCTGCCTCAGTCTCCCAAAGTGCTGGGATTACAGGTGTGAATCACCGTGCCCAACCTAGAATATTTCTTCTTTTGTTTTTTTTTTTTGAGATAAGAGTCTCACTCTGTCTCCCAGGCTGGAGTGCAGCGGCGTGATCTCGGCTCACTGCAAGCTCCACCTCCTGGGTTCACGCCATTCCCCTGCCTCAGCCTCCCGAGTAGCTGGGACTATAGGCGCCCGCCACAACGCCCGCTAATTTTTTGTATTTTTTAGTAGAGATGGGGTTTCACTGTGTGAGCCAGGATGATCTCGATCTCCTGACCTCATGATCCACCCGCCTCAGCCTCCCAAAGTGCTGGGAATCCAGGCGTGAGCCACCGTGCCCAGCCCAAATATCCTTAACTGTATTTATTATATTATCCAAAATATTGTTTGGTTGAATATCCCAAGTTAGATTTTGTTTGTATGGAGAATTTTTTGTTGGCGTTTGTTTGTCTGCCTCCAGTACAAAAAGAAATCTAACAAACTTTTATGGAAGTTTGTCCCGGTTCTCAAAATGGGATGCTATTCAAACTGAATTAATTCCATTATACATTAGTATGGTTATGTTTTCCAGATTTAAAAAATGAATTTAAATTTATTAATTATGTTCTTAATTGATAATGATTAAAATAACCCTCCTTATGATAGTTATTTGTATTAGAATTTCCATACTTGATCATGTAACTAAAGCTGTGATCAAATAATTAACGTTATTTTTACAAATGTTTATTTGTTTTAGTAAAGAGGACTCATGAAAGAATTTTAAGTAAATCCAAATTTCTAGGATGTATATGTTTATCACATATATATATGTGTGTGTATGTGTGTTTGTGTCTGCATGCATGTTGGTATGTGTATCAGATTAAATTTTAATTAAGATGTGTTGAACACTTAGAAAAATATTGATTTGTAAATCTTTCTGAGCCTTTTCTTAGTCAATGGAAACTTAATTTGATCAGCAGAGTCTTCAGAAGTTTAGTTTTGAATTGTATCTTGAGAAGTTTAGTTTTGAATTGTAATCAATCTTAACTAACTATAGTGATCATTCCTTGGATTTATGTGGCATCTTTATTTTTTATAATTTAATATTTTAACATGTATGATTTCATTGTAGTTGTCACTCCTACTGTATGCAAATAGTAGGTTGAAGGAGATAATTCTTGATAATTTTCTCAGTGTTGGATAATATCAAAGATAGAAATAGAATTCAGGCTACTTATGACCACTGATCCTTAGTTCTCTCCCCTGAATCATTGTTTGCAAATATGTCTGTCAGATCTGTGAGAATTTTTTGCTTTGTCTTTTTAGCTTAATGATAAAATAAGTTCTATAGGCAAAAACTCATTTCTCGTAATACTTTCTCGTTGCATTGACATTTTTGTAAGATTGGACTTTGTTTCTTAAACCAGTGTTCTACAACTTAGGGTCTAAATACTGTTTTTGCTTTCTGGTGGCAGTTCAAATAAATGTCCACTGAGTGGCTATATATTGGCCACAGAGAGAGGCCCTTAGATACAGAAATGAATAAGACGTTGTCTTGTCTTTAAGAAATGCATTGCCTAGCTGCAGAACATACATAAATTTTGTTACATTGTGTAGATGTCACAGTGGAAGTGTGTTGAAAATACATAGAGTATACTGGTTGAAGATGACATGAAAGGAAAGTTCATCTTGGAATGCTTCTCAGGGGACTAATGTCTAAACTGGGTTTCAAAGGACAAATATGCATTTACTAACTAGATAGGGTGGGATATGGGAAGGGAATTTTTATGAGATCATTTCAGGTAAAAGGAACGTAATGATTAGGGAAACATTGTACAGACGAGTAATCCACATATATTCCAGAAGATGTTTTTAAGCATGTTTCTTCTTGCTTTTTAAGTAAAATTTTGCAGTAATTAGAGCATTTATCAAATAGTACTTGTACTGATCCAAGCTTCTATCCATCTGTGATCATTGATAATCATTAAGGTGGCACTAATAAATGATAAAGTAACTGAGTAGCAGGTCATAAAAGGGAAATGGAAGAATAAGATGCCTGGATTATCTACCAACTTTATAAAGAAAAGGTAACATGTGTTTTCTAAAATATAAATTCTGCAGAAGACTCATTTATTCAACACATATATATTGAGCTGGTATCTCCACTTCACAAGCCGTAAAACTAAAGCACAGAGGTAAAGTAGTTTGTCTAAGTTTACCAGTATAAATGGACAAGGCAGCTTACAGTTTGATTCCAAGCCAGTGCTTAAAGAACTTGAAAAAAGCTCAGAGGGTCTGGAGTGCTGTTAATGAGAGAGAGACACAAAGTAAGGCTGGAAGCTAGGCCGTGAAGAGGTGGGACAGAATGGCTGGAAGCTAGAGAGGCAAAGTAAGGACCAAGGAGGCATTTTTGTTTGTTTTTAAGATGGGCAATGCTTAGCATGTATAAATGCTGATAAAAATTATCCAGCAAAGAGAGATAATTAGAAAGTACAGATGAAAGAAGGGGGGATCCTCAATAGTAAAGGTTTCTGAGAATGTAAGAGGGGTTGGGACCCAGAATACCAATTTAGAGTTTGCCAGAAGGAGCACCGCCAGGGAGGACAGAGATGGGCGTAGTACAGATGAAGAGTTAAGGTTTGTATTGGGAAATTAAAGGTGGTTTATTTATCTCATGTATTGGCCTATTGGGCTGCTTTGCTTGTGCACATTGTCCTTTAAGTATCCCGGATATACCTGAAACAACAACCTTAATATGGATTAGAAGTGCTCTTGGCATTCATCTGGGAGTCTTAACTGTAGATATGGACAGGGAGGGGTTGGTATTTGGGAGTCTTAAGAGAGAAAGTTGTGACTCCCTGGTACAAAGGAAAAAGTGAGATAATGCTCTGCTCATTTGTTTAAATGGGAGCAGAGAATGAAAGCCACTCAAGCCTGGGTCTAGGAGATGTGGAGAGAAATACACATTAAGCCATAGGAAGAGGAATTGGACCAAGAGAGACATAGTTCCTAAGCTCATCTACCTTAAAGGTAATGAAAACCTATCATGTAAAATAATAGAATAGCATCACACTTAAAGAATCTAACCTTTTTTCTAAGTGCTTTTATACGCAATAACTTTTCAGATCACAAATCATAAAGCCAGGCGTGGTAGCTCACGCCTGTAATCCCAGCACTATGGGAGGCCATCGCAGGTGGATCACTTGCAGCCTGGGCAACATGGTGAAACCCCATCTCTACAAAAAATACAAAAATTAGCTGAGTGCAGTGGTGTGTGCCTGTATTCCCAGCTACTCAGGAGTCTGAGGCAGGAGAACTGGTTGAGCCTGGGAGGTGGAGGTTGTAGTGAGCCAGGATTGTGCCATCGCACTCTAGCCTGAGCAACTGGAGTGAAACCCTGTCTCAAAAAAAAAAAAATCAACACAAATCATAGAATTCTAAAGCTGAAGGATCCTTATATACTATTATGGATCATTTAATAAAAAAGAGAACTGAGACCCATCAAAGTTGAGTAATTAATCCAAGATTCCAAACAGCTTTTAGTGGCAAGGTCAGAACTCAAACCGCAGGTTTTTGACTTGCAGTTTACTGTCTTTGCACCACACCATGCTTCCTTTAAACATGATCCTCGCCTCTCCAAACATTTTTTTCTCTTATAATAGTTTATTCCTCTATTCTTCTTCTGGTTTTTTTTTTTTTTTTTTTTTTTTTTTTGAGACGGAGTCTTACTCTGTCGCCCAGGCTGGAGTGCAGTGGCGTGATCTCAGCTCACTGCAACCTCCGACTCCCGGGTTCAAGCTATTCTCCTGCCTCAGCCTCCTGAGTAGCTGGGACTACAGGCATGCACCACCACGCCCAGCTAATTTTTGTATTTTTAGTAGAGATAGTGTTTCACCATGTTGGCCAGGCTGGTCTCAAACTCCTGACCTCAGGTGATCTGCCTGCCTCAGCCTCCCAAAGTGCTGGGATTATAGGCGTGAGCCACCACGCCTGGCCCATCCATTCTTCATATATTGTGTTTTTCAGATTCTGTATTATTTTAGTGAGTCCTCAGCATTTAATTGATATTTCTCTTCAAATACCTAATTTAAATGGTCAGCTACTTGGTCTGCAAAATGTCTGTTAGGTGAAACCATCAAATTTATTTTGTTGTTTTGTTTCCATAAATATGATGAGCTTTTTTTCATGTGTTTATTGGCCACATAAATGTCTTCTTTTGGCAAGTGTCTGTTCATATTCTTTGCCCACTTTTTGATGAGGTTGTTTGTTTTTTTCTTGTAAATTTGTTTAAGTTCTTTGTAGATTCTGGATATTGGCCCTTTGTTAGATGGATAGATTGCAAAAATTTTCTCCCATTCTGTAGGTTGCCTGTTCACTCTGCTGATAGTTTCTTTCGCTGTGCAGAAGCTCTTTAGTTTAATTAGATCCCATTTGTCAATTTTGGCTTTTGTTGCCATTGCTTTTGGTGTTTTAGTCGTGAAGTCTTTGACATTTCATATTTTTTTGAATTCCTGTATTTTCTTTTTGTGGATTGAATCAATTTTCAGAACATGAACTGAATATTTATGTGAAGTTGAAAATAAATGATTAATAACTTAAGACTTGTACTTTTGGATATAGATTTCATTTCGTTGTCATAGGAACCAATGGGTAAGATAATGACAAAATTAGGTAACCATCAGTTAAGGGGGAAGTGTTTACATGAACTTTAAAACAGGACCAGAACTAAAGGTTTCTGAATCTTTGATATTTTATCTTGGTGTTCTTTGATAAGTCCGCTTTGGATTCATTATCTTCATTGATGGAATGAAGAGGTTTATCAATACGTGCAGGAATTGTTTACAAAATACCTCCCACACATGAGGAACTGAGTATACCATTTCATTTCTCAACTTCTTCGATTTTGTTCTCCTTTTGCTCTGCTATAGACTGAAATGCCTTCTACCGCCCCATTTTTAGTTTCTCTTGGTGATAGCATGCCCTCCAGGCTGAGACTATTTTTTAGTTCATCCTGCCTGCCCAGACTAACAAAGCTTCTAACTATATGGCATTCGAGTGGTTTGTGTAATTCTCTTTTGAAACAGAGGTGGTGTCCCAACACATCTAAACAAAGTCTCTTTCGGCAACTCTTGTTAGCCGAAAATGAAAGACAGATCCTTATACCCCAGCAGTCAGATGATTGGTATGTCCAAGCTGTGGAATAAGTACATGGCTTAGTTGCCTTTCCTATTGTAGATCTTAAGAACTACCTGTCAGTTTCTCTTGAAATCAACTTGCAGGCACCAGGCAGGTAACAGATACCGATGTGGCAGGTTGATTGCAAAGCAGGACTAGCCTCATATCTCAGGGGGACAGCTGCTTCTTAGCTTTAGCCAATTATTGCCAGGCCAGAGTACCCATCCAACATTGCCAAATTTCTCACTTTTTAAAGGTTTTTTGTGAATTATTCTGATTTTGAAATGTTAGCAACTAATGTGAATTTCCCAAGCACTCTGAGGCCAAAGCAGATCCTTGTGTAAACCAGACTGTGAGTTTGCAACTTCCACCCTAAGGAGAACAGTGTGACATGGATCCCTGTGCCTCCACATTGCTTCACCTGCCACCACTACCAGTCTTAGCCAGTTCTGAAAACATTTGAGGGCTCTGGGGCTGTTAGGCAGAAAGAAGAACAAAAGGAGGTAGGAACTTGTTTAGCTCTGTGTGTTACCTCAGCTCCTATACTTTTCCCCTTTGAAGGGGAAAAGCATTTATATTTAAAAATAAATAAAAGCTTATGTTCCTCTGAGAAACACTTTCTTTTCATGGATGATAACTCAATTTTGTTTTAAGATTGACCTTACCTGTCTGTTGAAATTGACCATAGCACATCCTTGATCCTTGAGATTTTACTATTCAACCTGTTTTTCTGTTTTTGTTGTTGTTCTTTTCACTTTCTGAAATTAGGAGAGTAGTACATATTTGTATCTTCCACAAACAATACAGACTTTAAGATGTAGAAGCTCATGGTTTTATAGATGAATGGATTTGGAACTCTTCCCTTCAGGGTCAGTGTGCTTGATTGTCTGAATTAAACTTGGTTCCCAAGTTAATAACTCCCAAGCTAATAAGTCAATTTTTGTGACTAGTTCTAAGGTACACTTCTGTCAATGAAGAAAAACTTTCTGGTATACTTTTGTGGAAAAATAGAAGGAAAGATAGGGGTAACAGGCAGTTGTTAAGTAAGACCTAAAGGTGACTGGGTGTGGTGGTTCACGCCTGTAATCCTAGCACTTTGGGAGGCTGAGGCAGGCAGATCACCTGAGGTCAGGAGTTCGAGATCAGCCTGCCCAACATGGCGAAACCCCGACTCTACGATAAACAAAAAATTAGCTGGGCGTGGTGGCAGGCGCCTGGAATCCCACCTATTCAGGAGGCTGAGGCAGGAGAATCGCTTGAACCTGGGAGGCGGAGGTTGCAGAGAGCCGAAGTCGCACCACTGCACTCCAGCCTGGGCGTCAAGAGTAAAACTCCGTCTCAAAAAAAAAAAACAAAAACAAACATATTCCTATCTTATGGAAAGATAGGAATATTGTAAGTGACCGATGAAAATTTCTAGTTACTGATGCCATCCTTCCAAAACATTGTTTTAAATGTTTTATATATACAAAACAGAAGAGGATTAATATAATGAATCTTTATGTGCCTATCACAAGCTTCAACAGTTACCAACTCAAGTATACACACCCCCAACCCCTGTGCCTCCCACTGGAGATATATTTATATGTAATTTTTAGGAACTTAAAACAATTTTTTTTAGAGTCAGAGTCTCACTGTGTTCCCCAGGCTAGTCTTGAACTCCTGGCTTCAAGCCGTCCTCCCACTTCAGCCTCCTAAGTAGCTGGGACTTCAGGCTCATGCCATTGCATCCAGCTTGGATATTTTTTTAAAAGCAAATCTCAGACTTAGATGAAATTAACCTTAAATACTTTGGTTCACATGACATTTCAATTAGTTTCCTCTGATGAGGGAAGAGTTATTTGTGAATGAGCTAGAGAAAAGACAATAATAGAATAAAAAATAATTAGGGCTGGATGTGGTGGCTTATGCCTGTAATCCCAGCATTTTGGGAGGCTGAGACAGGTGGATCACCTGAGGTCAGGAGTTTAAGACCAGCCTGGCCAACATGGCGAAACCCTGTCTCTACTAAAAATACAAAAACTAGCCAGGTGTGATGGTGGGCACCTGTAATCCCAGCTGGTAGGGATGCTGAGGCAGGAGAATCTCTTGAACCTGGGAGGCAGAGGTTGCAGTGAGCCGAGATAGTGCCACTACACTCCAGCCTGGGCAACAGAGGGAGACTGAAAAAAAAAAGAAAAAGAGAGAGAGGGAGGGAGGGAGGAAGGAAGGGAGGAAGGAAGGAAGGAAAAGAAAGGAAGGAAGGGAAAGAAAGGAAAGAAAGGAAGAAAATTAAAGAAAGGACAGAGTTAAGGAAAAATTACTATAATATGAAAGTTGCCTGAGAAGAGGCTACAGAAAGTTGCCTGAGAATAGGCTACATTTACCACGGCTTTAAATGCTGTGTGTGCTTATATATGTCTACTCTTTTTAGTTACATGGAATTGTAGCCAAAGATTATTTCTGTACTGGATGCAGCCCCTGGGAAGAAGCTTTCAAAGTGACCCCTAGGGTTTCATTTGTAGGGAAGGAGGAGCTTGGAGTACTTATAATCAACTGAAGTAGAAAAGGCTTTTAAGCTAATAGATTTGTTGTGGAAAGTGTCCATCGGTGCCTTTATGTTTTTACCTGGTCCTTAAAGTTTTTATTTGTGGTACAGCAGTTTATTCATATATATGTATGAATGTGTATATCTGAAACTTGAACCAATAAGGTAATTAATGTTTTTCGTCTACTTTAAATTGCATTTGCCTTCTATTTTGAATTCCCATCCAATTTCCTTTGCTATTCTTTAGAACTATTCCAACTCTATCCCCCACCTGTAAAACTTTTAAATTTACTTATTATTGAAATTTAGTCTTTTCCAGGCTAGGAGTGTTTACTGAATCTTACTTTGCCTAGAGACTGCTAAGTGATTTATATGTTTTAAATTATTTAATCCTGCTAACAATCTTTTCAGACGTATACTATATTTTCCATTTTGCTAGTGAAGAAACTAGGTTCAATGAATTTAAGGTTTCTCAGACAAAGTGGCAGAACCTATGTTTGAATCATTTTTTTGACTTCAGAACTAGTATCATGTCCAGTGCCTACGACGCTACGCAGAGCTGTCTAGTCCAGGTACAGTGTTTTCTGCTTATAAGCTCATGATTTTAGACTCATAGTACTGAGCTATAGATTATAATTATCTATAGCAAAAGACCTGCTTTGTGAACTTGTTGTCAAATTTATCTGTTTTGTTTTGTTTAAGATGGAGTTTTGCTCTTGTTGACCAGGCTGGAGTGCAATGGCGTGACCTCGGCTCACTGCAGCCTCCGCCTCCTGGGTTCAAGCAGTTGTCCTGCCTCAGCCTCCCAAATAGCTGGGATTACAGGCATGCACCACCAAGCCCGGCTAATTTTTTGTATTTTTAGTAGAGATGGGGTTTCTCCATGTTGGTCAGGCTGGTCTTGAACTCCCAACCTCAGGTGATCCGCCCACTTTGGCCTCCGAAAGTGCTGGGATTACAGGCGTGAGCCACCGTGCCTGGCCAGATTTATCTTAAAGGCATGTTGTTTATCACTTATTTGGTTGTGAAGGTCAAACAAGTATACCAGCCATTTTTATTTATAGCATAATATGTGAATAATGTATACATGAGCTATACAGGAGTGATGAAAGTGATTATATAAAGTTTTCACACCCACCCGTAAGGGGAATATCAGCTTCAATGGTCATTTTCAGGCCTGTTCTCTATTGCTATCCGATAGAACTTTATGCAGTGATAGAAATGTTTTATATCTACAGATGTGTAATACAGCATCTGATAGCTACTATGGTTATTGATTACTAAAAAGTTACTAATATGACTAAGGGACTGAATGTTTTATTTTATTGCCTTTTAGTTAATTTAAATTAATTAAAAATTGGTCACTAGTGGCTACCATATTGAACAGCACAGCTCTATAAGATTATAGTTTGTATTATGATTTATATGTATTAAAAATATATTTATTTTAAGGCAAAAATAGAGTACTTGATTTAATTTCTTTTTCTGAGATTCTTGTTGGGGCAAGAAGCATACTTTGTTAAATTCAGTGCCTACTACCTTTGAGAAAATACGAAAATTGCCTTAGATACTAAAGATTCATGGAACTAAACTTACTTTGGTTTATTTTATGCAGTTTCATCAAGCAGCAAGTTATAAATATTACATAATTGATAATGCTTCTGGATGAGTGGAAATTTTCAGATTCAAAAGTTAGCCGTTTCGTCCAGGCTCGGTGGCTCACACCTGCAATCCCAGCACTTTTGGAGGCTTAGGGAGGCAGATCACCTGAGGTCAAGAGTTCTATACCAGCCTGTTCAACATGGTGAAACCTCATCTCTACTAAAAATATTTTTTAAAAATTAGCTGGGCGTGGTGGTGGGCACCTGTAATCCCAGCCACTTGGGAGACTGAAGCAGGAGAATCACTTGAACCCAGGAGGCAGAGGTTGCAGTGAGCTGAGAGATCACGTCACTGCACTCCAGCCTGGATGACAGAATGAGACTCCATCTCAAAAAAAAAAAAAAGTTAGCTGTTTGAAAATTTGCCAATATTTAAGCAGTAGACAGAAAAATTAAACTAAAAGTTACCATTGGAGTAGGGACTTCTTGCAGCTACAGGTGTAAAACATTGTCAAATAGCAATTCTGAGCCAAGTCAGGAAGGGACATTTAAAAATTTCACACATCGTGACCCTCTTTCCACACCCCCTACCCCTGCTCCATTCATCACCTTCACACCCTTGAATATTCTGGTATGTTTCCCTTTCTGTTTCAAGGTACTTTGTATAATGGGAAATCTTACTGATAGTAGTGAAGTACCCATGAGAATGAGATTGACAGGAAAAAACACTTGAGAACCAGAGTTTTAGACTTTAATAATTAGGATGAATCAATGAAAGATTTGTTACTTGAAATTTTTCTATTTTTTTTTAATCTTTTGGCTGCTGTCAAATTAATATAAATAAATCAACCCAAAGATTCCTTTTTCTTAGTTGTTTTCAGAGTTGGTACCCCAGAAATTTATGTTGTCATTCTGAATAGATCCCTCTAAAGTTAACTGTGTTGTTAGAAGATTTGTTTCATAAGGAGAATTTCTAGATATGTTAAGCTCTGGAACTGGATGAAAACTTTTTTCTTTGTGCATATCTTACTTTTTTAGATCTTTATGTTTTTCAGATTTTAAAAAGCAGATAGAGATAAACAACTGCTTTAAAAAAATCAAAGACAGTGATAAAATTCCTCATTGGAGCAAAGGATCCTAATTTCTTCTGTTAGGGCCTTTCTTTGACAGAATAGTAATAGGACATTTATAATAAGAGGAAATTATAGTAATATTCTTTCTTCTCTGGGCATGGTATGCTTCTCCTTTGTGCTTTGATTTGAGCTTCAAATTTTACTAGGCAAGCTGGGCACTGACATTGTCTCAGTAAGCTGAAAGTGTATTAAAATGAGATGAAGAGATGAGTTTTAGAAGCCTATTGGTGACATTGTAGCCCCAAATATCTCATGTATATGGGAGTAGTCTTATGTTTAAGAGAAGAATGAGGCAGAAAGAATTGACAAAGTCGAATGATTATGCTTTCTGCATAGCTACCAATTCCATTAATACAGTGTTAGGCCGGTCTGAACTTTGAAAGTCTGGGAGTCTGTCACATATATAAGAAATAGTCAGGATCACTTTCATTTAGTTTTTATCAGTTATCCAAAAGAAGATGATAAGAAGTATCATGACTGGGGAAGAGAGGGTTCAAAAAAGTTAGCTTATAATCTACAAACCACAGTGTCTTTGGGAGTTAGGAGACCTGGGTTCTTGTTTTAGTTTGAATATTAATTAGGTGTCTGACCTTGAGCAGTGATTTAACCTGCTTTGATCAGAGTTTTATTTTTTTCTTTCTGTCCGTTTTTATAATTTGGAAATATTTGATTATAGTCAAAGTAATGTATGTAAGGTATTGTTTCTACAATAGCAAAATAATAAATTTAGCACATATCATCCTACAACTCAATTTAAAAATATAGGAATATTAGTGATACTATTGAATTTAGTACTGGGTGGATTAGAATAGATCTCTGTGTCTCCTCATAAGCTTGTTTGTTGTTTTCTTCCCCCCACTTAGATCTAGGGACTGTCTGGAAGAATTTTCTGATTCTAAATAGCTTTTATTCCTAGAATGATTTTCTTCTGTCATCATTAGAGTTCAGTGTCCCTGAAGTACCAATTTCATAAGTGGTTAACATGGTATGTAATAAATGTGATTATTTTTCTCTGAACTCTAAATGTAACATCTTTTTTGCATGTCTAGTAGACATATATGCAGCATGTCTAAAATCAATTGATATTACACATTCAGTGTAATAGCTATCAAGATTCCAGTTGCCTTTTTTTTTTGCAGCCTTGGCAAGCTGATTCTAAAATTCATATGAAATGCAAAGGATCCAAGATAGCCAAAACAATTTTGAGAAAGTCTCATACTTCTGATTTTGAAACTACTACATAGCTATAGTAATGAATGAAGAGTATAAGTACTGGCATAAAGAGAGACATATACATGATCAGTGGAATAGAATTGAGAGTCTAGAAATTAATGCATACATTTATGGTCAGTTGATTTCAACAAGTATGCTTACTCATTGGGGGAGAGAATAGTATTTTCAACAAATAGTGCTGCAACAGTAGTTAACTCACATACAAAAGAATGAAGTATAAACCGCTACTTTACACTATTCACAAAAATTAACTCAAAATGGATCAAAGATGTAAGAGCTAGAACTTGAAAGAAAACCTAAGTGTAAATTTTTGTGACTTGGTAGGAGGCAGTGGCTTCATAGATATGACACCTAAAAACATACAACCAAATTAAAAGTACATAAACTGAATTTCATTAAATTAAGAAACTTCTGTGCTTTAAAGGACATCATTAATAAAGTATAAAGATAATCCACAGACTAGGAACAATTATTTGCAAATCATGTTTCTGAAAAGGGACTTGTATCAAGAATATATAAACAACTTATAACTCAGCAATAAAAAGATAACTCAATTAAAAAATGGGCAAAGGATATGAATAGACAGGCATCATCAATAAAGTGTAAAAACCCATAGACTAGGAACAAATATTTGAAAGTCATGTTTCTGATAAGGGACTTGTATCAGGGATATATAAACAACTTATAACTCAGCAATAAAAAGATAACGCAATGAAAAAATGGGCAAAAAATATGAATAGACATTTATCCAAAGAGGATATACAAATTGCCAATAAGCTCATGAAAAGATGCTGAACATCTTTAATCTTACCCATGAGGATGGCTGTAATCAAAAAGAAAGACAATAGTAAGTGTTGACAAGGATGTGGATTAATTGAAATCCTCATGCACTCCTAATTGGAATGTAAAATAGTGCAGCCACTTTGAAAAACAGTTTGCTAGTTCCTCACAAAGGTATGCATAAAGTTACCACATAATCCAGCACTTCCACTTCTACATGTATTGTACCCAAGAAAATTGAGAATATATGGTGACAAAAACATGAATACAATTGGTCTTTCACTGTTTTTCATGTTATCCTAAAAGTAGAATGAAGCCAAATAGTCATGGACAAATAAATGTGCTGAATCCACAAAATGGGCTAGTATCCCTGAAATGGAATACTAATACACTGTATCACATGTATGAACCTTGAAAACATCATGCTGAGTTAAGGAAGCCAGACACGAGGCCACTTATTGTATGATGGCATATTTATGAAATGTCCTGGAATTAGATAGATGATTGCACAACTTTGTGAATACATTAAAATCTGCATTGTATGCTTTAAAAGAGTGAATTTCATGGCAAGTGAATTATATTTCCATTAAAAATATTGAATTTACTAATTTCCTTGTCAATCCTGCCCCTCCCACAGTCTTCTCTATTTCAGAATTTAGAGACCATTTGAAAGGTGTTCTACTGTCAGAGGTAGTAGATTCTTAAATGAGAATGAGATCCAGAGGCAGTCAGTAGAGTGATAATTTGAGGTTCTTTAGGAATAGACTGTTCCCCAATCCTGTACTTTGCATCCAAGTAAAAAATTCTTTGGCCAGGCATCTAGTAATGTAACAATCTAACTTCATATGAATCGGTAAGTGTGGCTTTCTGGTTCCTTTGGAAAGATCACCACAGCTTCCCATGGCTGGCATTCTCAGGATGAATGAGAACTACTTTAACCATAAAATTAACTATTCTTACAGTCTACCCCAAAGCACCTCCCCATCTCTCCTCTAAAAATAGATTGTCATGAATAGTGCTTTAACAGAATGGCTATGACAACACTGTTAGCTGTTCACCAAAATCTGTTTCTTATTCTTATTGAGGATATAGCTAGCCTACTTTTCCCCACTTTCCTTACAGGTAATGTAAGGCCATGTGACTGAGTTCTAGCCAATGAAATATTAGCAGAAGACACTTCCCACATCTGTTTTCTTGTTATTCCCCCTTGCCAGCTAGATGGAGAACCTAGGTGTTGGCAAAACCTCAAGATGTAAGTAAGGAGCCTGGATTCCTAAGTTACTGCATGGAGGAGAACTGCTTGCAAATCAGCAACACCTTCTCCTACTACTATGTGATTAGGAAATAAATTCCTTTTTCAGATGAATTCTTACATGTTTTGGAGTCTATTTGCTATATAGCCAAGTCTACCCTAATCAACATACCAGCTGAATGTAATTCTCACAAAAAATAATGACAAAAAAAGAAAAATCTCCAAAGCCAGTATCATGACAGGCAATGAACTAAACAAATAACATAACTTTAATCCAAGGAAATAAGCAAGTAGATTTTGGAATAATTTAATCCTTTAGAGATGTGGAATATTTTATCCGTAAACAATAATCAACTAGAGATACTGGCAAGCTGAAAATTTAAAAAAATCAATAGTTGGGCCGGGTGCGGTGGCTCACGCCTGTAATCCCAGCACTTTGGGAGGCCGAGGTGGGCGGATCACCAGGTCAGGAGATCGAGACCATCCTGGCTAACACGGTGAAACCCTGTCTCTACTAAAAATACAAAAAGAAATTAGCCGGGTGTGGTAGCGGGCGCCTGTAGTCCGAGCTACTCGGGAGGCTGAGGCAGGAGAATGGTGTGAACCTGGGAGGCAGAACTTGCAGTGAGCCGAGATCGCGCCACTGCACTCCAGCCTGGGGGACAGAGCGAGACTCCATCTCAAAAAAAAAAAAAAGAAAAAGAAAAAAATCAATAGTTGGCCTCATTAGTAGTATGGAGTCATTTGAAGGGTGAACCAGAAGGTTGAAAAAGAAACTCTTCTAGTTAGAAAGTATAAGAAGGCGGCCGGCCATGGTGGCTCACACCTGTAATCCCAGCACTTTGGGAGGCCGAGGTGGGTGGATCACATGAAGTCAGGGATTCAAAACCATCCTGGCCAACATAGCGAAACCCTGTCTCTAGTAAAAATACAAAATTAGCCAGGCATGGTGGCACATTTCCGTAATCCCAGTCACTTGGGAGGATGAGGCAGGAGAATCGCTTGAACCTGGGAGGTGGAGGTTGCAGTGAGCCAAAATCGTGCCATTGCACTCCAATCTGGGCAACAAGAGCAAAACTCTGTCTCAAAAAAAAAAAAAAAAAGTATAAGAAGGCATTGTGATCCCATTCAGTGGCCAGGCACACTGAAAGAGTTTGAGCAGGTAACTGACATAAAGATAGTTTTCATTTGTGTATTCTTCTTGACCCAGCCTAAGTTATATATACCTCTTGTATATGATTGTTCTGTGGGTTCTGGTGCCTCTTTTGTTGGCTGAAATAAAAAAATAGCAAGACTGTTGGATTTGGAGAATAGGAATGGAAAATTTGCTCTCCTAATATTCTCCATTCTAAATTGTAGTAGCGCATTGAGAGAGACCCAAGACCACAGCACAATTCACAATTACAAAGATACAGAATTATCGTAAATGCCCATCCGCCAATGAGTGGATAAAGGAAGTGTGGTATGTATATACCATGGAATCCTACTCAGTCTTGAAAAAGAATGAAAAATGTCTTTTGCAGCAACCTGGATGGAACTAGAGGTCATTATCCTAAGTGAAGTAACTCAGGAATGGAAAACTAAATACCGAATGTTCTCACTTGTAAGTAGAAGTTAAGTCATGGATATGCAAAGGCATACAGAGTGGTATAATGGACCTTGGAGACTCAAAAAGGGGAGGATGGGAAGGAGGTGAGGGATGAAAAGTCATCTTTTGGGTAGAGTTTACACTATTTGGGTAATTAGTAGACTAAAAGCCCAGGCTTTACCACTCTGCAAGTAATCTATGTAACCAGAAATCACTTGTATTCCTAAAGCTATTCAGATTATTAAATTAAAAAAAAATTAAAGATTTAAAAAGAGAGTGAGAGACCCAATAAATTAATAATGAGAGCCTGGTCACTGTCTTTGAAAGGCTCCAAAACAATGTTTTTATATAATATGAATGTTGATATGGTTTGGCTGTGTCCCCATTCAAATCTCAACTTGAATTGTATCTCCTGGAATTCCCACGTGTTGTGGGAGGCTGTACTGTCTAAAAATGGTTGCACCAATATTTTCTATTAACACATGTTCTTCCTGGAAGGGACCCAGCAGGAGGTAACTGAATCGTGGGGGCCAGTCTTTCCTGTGCTATTCTCGTGATAGTGAATAAGTCTCATGAGATCTGATGGGTTTATCAGGGGTTTGCACTTTTGCTTCTTCCTGATTTTTCTTTTGCTGCCGCCCTGTAAGATGCGGCTTTTGCCTCCCGCCATAATTCTGAGGCCTCCCCAGTCCTGTGGAACTGTAAGTCCAATTAAACCTCTTTTTGTTCCCAGTTTCGGGTATGTCTTTATCAGCAGCATGAAAACAGACTGATACAATAATTGGTACCAATAGAGTTGGGCATTGCTGAAAAGATACCCAAAAATGTGGAAGTGACTTTGGAACTGGGTAACAGGCAGAGGTTGAAACAGTTTGAAGGGCTCTGAAGAAGACAGGAAAATGTGGGAAAGTTTGGAACCTCCTAGAGATTTGTTGAATGGCTATGACAAAATTGCTGATAGTTATATGAACAATAAGATCCAGGCTGAGGTGGTCTCAGATGGAGATGAGGAACTTGTTGGGACTTGGAGCAAAAGTGACTCTCGTTATGTTTTAGCGAAGGGACTGACGGCACTTTGCCCCTGCCCTAGAGATTTGTGGAACTTTGAACTTGAGAGAGATGAGTTAGGGTATCTGGCGGAAGAAATTTCTAAGCAGAAAAGGATTCAAGAGGTGATTTGGGTACTGTTAAAAGCATTCCGTTTTAAAAGGGAAACAGAGAATAAAAGTTTGGAAAATTTGCAGCCTGATGGTGCAGTAGAAAAGAAAAATCTATTTCTTGAGGAGAAATTCAAGCTGGCTGCAGAAATTTGCATAAGTAGCAAGGAGCCTAATGTTAATCCAAAAGACCATGGAGAAAATGTCTCCAGGCCATGTCAGAGACCTTCACAGCAGCCGCTCCCATCACAGGCCTGGAGGCCCAGGAGGAAAAAATGGTTTTGTGGGCCAGGCCCAAGGACTTGGTGTCTTGTGTCACAACCACTCCAGCCATGGCTGAAAGGGGCCAATGTAGAGCTTGG
The DNA here is from genome assembly GCF_028885625.2 of Pongo pygmaeus. NCBI lineage: Eukaryota > Metazoa > Chordata > Mammalia > Primates > Hominidae > Pongo > Pongo pygmaeus. The sequence continues at coordinate 34,751,341 of NC_072384.2, read as the reverse complement.
GCTGTGGCTTCAGAGGGTGGAAGCCCCAAGCCTTGGCAGTGTCCATTTGTTATTGAGCCTGCAGGTGCACAGAAATCAAGAATTGAGGTTGGGAATCCCTGCCTAGATTTCAGAAGGTGTATGGAAACACCCGCATGCCCAGGCAAAAGTTTGCTGCAAGGGCAGGGCCCTCATGCAGAACTGCAGTTAGGGCAGTGCGGAAGGGAAATGTTGGGTTGGAGCTCCCACACAGTGTCCCTACTGGGGCACTGCCTAGTGGAGCTGTGAGAAGAGAGCCACTGTCCTCCAGAACCCAGAATTGTAGATCCACTGACAGCCTGCACTGTGTGCCTGGAAAAGCTGCAGACACTCAACACCAGCCCATGAAAGCAGCCAGGAAGGAGGCTCTATCCTGCAAAGCCACAGGGGCAGAGCTGCCCAAGACCATGGGAGCCCACCTCTTGTATCAGCATGACCTGGATGTGAGACCTGGAGTCAAATGAGATAATTTTGGAGCTTTAAAATTTGACTGCCCCACTGGATTTCAGACTTGCATGGGCCCTACAACCCCTTTATTTTGGCCAGTTCCTACATTTGGAACTGCTGTATTTACCCTGTACCTGTAATCCCATTGTATCCAGGAAGTAAAGTCTCAGATGAGACTTTGGATTGTGGACTTTTAGGTTAATGCTGAAATTAGTTAAGACTTTGGGGGACTGTTGGGAAGGCATGATTGGTTTTGAAATGTGAGGACAAGAAATTTGGAGGGGCCATGGGGGGAATGATATGGTTTGGCTGTGTACCCATTCAAATCTCAACTTGAATTGTATCTCCCAGAGTGTCCATGTGTTGTGGGAGGGACCCAGGGGGAGGTAATTGAATCATGGGGGCCTCTTTCCCATGCTGTTCTGATGATAGTGAATAAAGTTTCACAAGATCTCATAGGATCATCAGGGGTTTCTGCTTTTGCTGCTTCCTCATTTTTCTTTTGCCACTGCCATGTAAGAAGTGCCTTTTGCCTCCCCAGCCATGTGGAACTGTAAGTCCAATTAAAACTCTATTTCTTCCCAGTTTTGGTATATCTTTATCAGCAGCGTGAATACAGACTAATACAAATGTTTATAATTTTTCCTACATTTTTTGACTTCTCTCCCCCTTCTGTTTCATTTTGGATGTTTTGCTGTGTCTTCAAGTACACTAATCTTTTCTTCTACAATGTCTTATCTGTTGTTAACCATATCAAATGTATTTTTATCTTTTTCAGACATTCTAGTTTTCACCTCTAGAAGTTTAGTTTGGATTTTTTGTGCGTCACATATCTCAAACATACTAAGTCATTTTCTCTAGCTTCTTCTACATATGGAATGCTGTTATTAGTAACAGTTTTAATATCCTTCTACTGGTTTAAACTACTGGTTTTAGTTGATTGGTTTTCCTCCTCATTGTTGGTCAGTTTCCTGGAGTTTGTATGGCTGGTAATTTTTGTGTGGCTGGTAAATTTTGTTCTCTCATGATTTTTTGTTTCTGTTTTTATTAGCTCATCAGGTATTTTTAGTGTTAGTGGTTTGTTTTTTGTGTGTGTTTTTGTTTTTTTTATTTTTTGAGATGGAGTCTCCCTCTGTTGCCCAGGCTGGAGTGCAGTGGTATGATCCCAGCTCACTGCAACCTCCGCCTCCCAGGTTTAAGTGATTCTCATGCCTCAGCCTCCCAAGTAGCTGGGATTACAGGCATGTGCCACTTTGCCTAGCTAAGTTTTGTATTTTTAGTAGAGATGGGGTTTCTCCATGTTGGCCAGACTACTCTCGAACTCCTGATCTCAGATGATCTGTCTGCCTTGGCCTCTGAAAGTGCTGCGATTACAGGCATGAGTCACCGCACCCGGCCAGTAATTTTTTACTGGATGCCAGACATTGTATATATTTCCATGTTCATGTTGGAAATTTTTAATATTCGTAGGAATATTGTTGAGCTTTGTTCTAGGACATAGCTAGTTTACTTAGAAATGGTTTGATCCTTTAGGGCCTGGCTTTTTAACTTTTGTCAAATAGGACTAAAGCAGTATTTAATCTAAAGATAATTTTGCCCCACTGTGAAGGCAAAAACTCTTCTGAGTACACAATATCCTGTGTGAATTATGAGCAGAAACAATTCCTGGTCTGGAGATTGTTCCCTCAAATCTTTCAAGTGATTCTTTACCTGTACTTTGGTAGTTTGCTCACTGGCGTGCATTGAAGAGTACTAGGCTAAAGACTTGAAGGGATCTTTGGATGTAGTAGATATGGATATCTCTCTCATGTGAACTTTAATTGTCTTGGCCTTCCCAGACACTCAGCTCCCCCTCTTCAACTCACAGAGACTGGATATTCTGAGGCTCTATCTGGGTCCCCCCGGAAGCTCTTCTCTAGGCTTACTCTTTGGCTTTCATAGGGCTAACGTCTTTTGATTTCTGTCTTTCAAGGATCACTGGCCTTGGTTGTCTCATGTCCAGTGTCTTCAAACCCATTGTTTATTTTGCATTTTTTTTGTTTCTTTGTTTTCAGATTTAGATAGAGGGTTAAATCCAGTCTGTTACTCTGTTGGCTAGAACTCTTTCTATAGTTTTAAGAGTCTCGTAAAAGCAGTAGGAGAAGGCTCTGAAGCTCAGTTGCTTCAGTTTAAATGCCGGGCCTTCTACTACTAGCTATTTGACCTTGGATACGTTACTTAACCTCTCTGAGCCTCAGTTTCCTAATCTATAATAGAAACAAAATTTTTTAATATCGTAGGGTGTTTTTGAGGATTAATAGAGTTAATTTGAATAACTCAATAGAGTTAATTTGAATTAATAGAGTTAATTTGAAGCATATGAAATGCTTCAAATATTGCCTGTTATATAAGCTCTCAATAAGCGAGTTACTCTTTTTTTTAAAAAAAAAATTATTTTATTTTATTTATTTATTTTTTTTTTGAGACAGAGTCTCACTCTGTCACCCAGGCTGGAGTGCAGTGGCGTCATCTCGGCTTACTGCAAGCTCTGCCTCCCAGAATAAACGAGTTATTCTAAAATAAAATTTCTATTGCAAGAGACTCCACCTTTGGAAGGAGACAGATGTTGGTTTCATTATCAGCTCTACCACTTATTGTGGACTTACTTAACCTTTGTTAATCTCATTTTACTCATTACAAAATGTGGACCAGGTGCCATGGCTAATGCCTGCAATCCCAGCACTTTGGGTGGCTGAGAGCCCAGGAGTTTGAGACCAGCCTAGACAACAGAGTGAGACCCTGTCTCTGCAACATATACAAAAATTAGTCATATATGGTTGTCTTTGCCTATAGTCCCAGGTACTCAGGAGGCTGCAGCAGGAGGATTGCTTGAGTCTGTGAGTTCGAGGCTGTGGTGACCCAAGGTTTTGTCACTGCACTGCAGCCTGGATGATAGAGAGAGACGCTGCCTCAAAAAAAAGAAATAAATGGGGATGATAATAAACCTACTTATTAAATAGTTATATGGATAAAATAAAATGGTATCTGTAAAGCACTTGGCACAGTGCCTGGCACAGATGAGTTACTTAGTGATTATTATTGTTCCAATTATTTTATTTTTTATTTTTTGAGATGGAATCTCACTCTATTACCCAAGCTGGAGTGTAGTGGAGCAATCTCGACTCACTGCAACCTCTGCCTTCCGGGTTCAAGTGATTCTCCTGCCTCAGCCTTCCGAGTAGCTGGGATTACAGGTGCCCACTACCACACTTGGCTAATTTTTGTATTTTTAGTAGAGATGGGGTTTCCGCATGTTTGCCAGGGTGGTCTCGAACTCCTGACCTCAGGTGATCCGCCCACCTTGGCCTCCCAAAGTGCTGGAATTACAGGCATGAACCACCACGCCCAACCAAAATAACTTTTAAAATACCATTGCTTGTTTTATTATCTGTAATGGTTCAGTGGTTTGGCTGGGTTCACTCGGGATTTCTCATTGAAATTGTATTGGATGGTGTCATCTTGAGGCTTTCCTAGTCACATGTCTGTCAGTTGATTTAGGTTCTTTGCTGGAATCTCACCTGGTGCTATGGACACCCTCATTTGATCTCTTTAGTTCCTCATAGTATGGTTACTGAATTCCAAGAACAAACATCCCAAGAGGATCAAGTGGGAAGACTACCTTTTATGACAGCCTCAGAAATCACCTAGTATTACAGTGTAGTTGTGATCACCTAGTATTACAATGTACTAGGTTATTTTTATTGTAGTCACAGGCCCACATAATCTCCAGAGGAGGAAACATAGACTCCTCTTTTAGTAGGATGAGGGTCAATGTCACCTTGCAAGAAGAACTTGTGTGATGGGAAGTATTGGTGCAGACATTTTTAGACAGTACAGTCTGCCACAGTTAGCTATTATTCATGTGCATGTTTACATGTATACACACATTTCACATAAAATTTTGGGTCCTCTCCACTTCTTTACAAAGTTTTCCATGTACTTTTTGTGAGCTCTTTTGTCTATATCTGAAGTACCTGTGGCCAGCATTCTTCTAGCTTGCATTCTTCTGGCTTCCATTTGAGCCTTATAAATCGTTATTAGTTTTTAATCAGAGTGCATGAAGTCTGCCTTTTGAGACTAATGCATTAATTCCTTCTCATTTTTATCATTAATGAATAATTTGCCCACTCATATGTGTTTATGGAGGACATCAGCAATTGGCATAAAGTCTTTACTCCTATTTCTTGTGTTTTGCATGTGATTGCTAATAATTTGTGTTATAGTGAATTTTCCAACTGTTGTTGGAAACAGTTGAACTGTTGTTCAGTTGAACTGTTGTTCAACTGAAATATCTTTTATTACTTTACAAAGAGACTGAATTCCAGATTGATGTGATTGAAGTTTCATCATAAGATTACTTTGAGAGTTTTCAAAGTAAACGTGTGGCAGCTGTTCAGATAAATGTCAACATTTTATTGATGTCAACTCAACAATTAATTGCCAAGAGTGGTTTTCATTAAAATTGGTGTGCAGCTGAGAGCGCAGGAAATCTTTGTTAAAAGAGGAAAGATCATGAATCATAATGCCTAGTTCTTATCTACTTAGGCTATTTGTGTATTTTTCTATTTCTTTTAATCTTGCTTAAGCCCGATAGACCTGGAGATTTGGCCAAAAATAAGAACTCTAAAATATTAAATATTAAAGAGCTCATCTATTTCCTTTTCCTTTGTAATTTAGCATACATATTTGGAAAGTCGGGTCCGTTCTCTCCAGGTGGCAAAAATATGGCAACTCTTCATCTTTGTATAATACTCTAGAGTTTCCAAAATTACTTTAACTAAATGGGCTTTCTAGTTGAATACATTTCAGTACAATAAAAAGAATATGGCTTCTGGTACAAAATGGTAGAATAAGTAACCACTGTCATTTCCCTTGTTTCCCTCTCAAAATCTCATTAAAACTCACTATAAGTATAAAAAATAAACCCATGACAGTGAAAAGAGACTGGTCATTTGTGGATGAAAAGGTTCAGCAAATTTACTGAAGATTGCTGACAGCTGAAATAGAAAAAGAGGAAGTTCCAACCCAGGGTACAAAATAGAAGGAAACTTAGTGGACCTTGCAGCTGATTTTTCTACATATCCAACAGCAGAAGGGATAAAACACAACATATTACCTAGAATTATAAGTCCACCCCTTCATTCTTATTATAAATGAACCACCAGTGATCATCCATCATAGGAAGCAAATGAGCATTTTGAAAGAGGGAGACTGTCCTCAGAAGAAGCAGATTATTCAGGGAACATAAGATACTTTAGAAAAAATATTCTGAGAAACATAGAGAATGCTGAAAAGCCACAGCATTTATAAAATGAAAAATGGCTCTGAAAAATGAACAGGCTGAGAATAAGAAAGAGCTCTTATAAATCAAAAATATGATTCTTGATATTTTAAAACTTAATAAAGTGTTGGCCAGGCACAGTGGCTCACGTCTGTAATCCCAACACTTTGGGAGGCCAAGGCGGGCAGATCACCTGAGGTCAGGAGTTCAAGACCAGCCTGGCAAACATGGTGAAACCCCATCTCTACTAAAAATACAAAAATTAGCCAGGTTTGGTGGTGCGCGCCTGTAATCCTAGCTACTCAGGAGGATGAGGCAGGAGAATCATTTGAACCCGGGAGGCGGAGGTTGCAGTGAGCCGAGATTGTGCCACTGCACTCCAGCCTGGGTGACAGACAGAGCGAGAGTCTCTCAAAAAATAAATAAAATAAAAAAATAAAGGGTTGAAACAAGGAACCTAAAAAGACAGAAAAATAGAGGAAAGACAATTAAACAGAACAACCCAAGAGGTTAAACACATAGCTAAGAGATAGCTAAGAGATACTTCATAAAGAGAAAATAAAATAGCAAAATTAAACATTAAATTGAAGGAATTATCAAATAAATTTTATAAGGAAAATTTTCGCGTCTTATTTTTCCAGCTCACACCTTTTCTACTCCAGTTCCAACAATTAGTCAACACTACCAGGACCTACAATCTATTGATCCTTCCAAACGCTACACCTTTGCACAGTCTCTCACTCTCCTGATAGCCTCTTTTCTTCATACCTAGATTAAATTCCATGGTTAATCATTCTAATAATTTCCTCAAATACACTCTCAAATTTCTTGCTCCATCTCATTTTCTGTCCTCATGTGGCTAGGACAGTTCTGGTTAAATCCGACTTTTCATCAAGCTTGTTCCTGTATGCCCATACTTCTAATGGTGGTTGGAGAAAAACCTGCCAATTATTGTAGCTTTAAATCCATGCTCTGGCTGGCAATCATACTATACTGCACTATTCATTCTCTATCATTCTCCATGACAACTATTTCTTTCTTTCTCCCATGTCCTCAAATTTCTAACACCTCCTCCTGCATCTTAACACCCAGTTGATGACACTGCTTCCTCCGTTTCCAAGGAAATGAAGCTATCAGACAAGAAGTATTATAAGCTCTCTATATCTACTCATGTCTCTGCTTTTTTACCCCTGTATTTTATCATCTCCCCTAATACCCTGGATGAACTATCCGTCTGTTGATTCTGTCATACAATTTCTTTCTTTCTTTTTTTTTTTTTTTGGAGATTGAGTTTCGCTCTTGTTGCCCAGGCTGGAGTGCAATGGCGCAATCTCAGCTCACTGCAACCTCTGCCTCCCGGGTTCAAGCGATTCTCCTGCCTCAGCCTCCCAAGTTGCTGGGATTACAGGCTCTCACCACTATGCCCAGCTAAGTTTTTGTATTTTTAGTAGAGACAAGGTTTCAGCATGTTGGCCAGGCTGGTCTCGAACTCCTGACCTCATGTGATCCACCCACCTCGGCCTCCGAAAGTGCTGGGATTACAGGTGTGAGTCACCGCACCAAGCCGTGTCATTTTTTCTTTTCCTTTTCTTTTTTTTTTTTTTTTTTTTGAGATGGAGTCTTGCTCTCTCACCCAGGCTAGAGTGCAGTGGCACAATCTTGACTTACTGCAACCTCTGCCTCTTGAGTTCAAGCAATTTTCCTGCCTCAGCTTCCCATGTAGCTGGGATTACAGGCACCCGCCACTGCAGCCGGCTAATTTTTGTATTTTTAGTAGAGACAGGATTTCACCATCTTGGCCAGGCTGATCTCCAACTCATGACCTTCTGATCCACCCGCCTCAGCCTCCCAAAGTGCTAGGATTACAGGTGTGAGCCACTGCACCTGGCCCTTGTCATGCAGTTTCAACCATTGCCTCCTATTATGTACTCAAGAACATTGCCCTGGCAATTCTGTAAATTTTCTCCCACTCAATCCATTCTCTATTGATCGTTCTTATTACCCATTAGCCTCACCATTAGCTAATGTAGCCTCCCCATTAGCTGGAACTACAGGAGTTTGCCAACATGACCAGCTAATTTTTGTATTTTTAGTAGAGATGGGGTTTCATCATGTTGGCCAGGCTGATGTCTAACTCCTGACCTCAAGTGATCCACCTGCCTCGGCCTCCCAAAATGCTGGAATTACAGGCATGAGCCACCATGCCCGGCCTATTTTTCTCTTTAAAAACAAAGCAACCAAACCAGCTTACTCTTGACTGCATATTCTCCTCCAGTTACCACTATATTTCTCTACTTCTTTACTGCAAAATTCCATGTAATAATTATGTGTATTTGTTGTTTCCATTTTTCAGGTCCTATTCTTGTTGGGTTTTCATGCTAACCATAACACCAAAATTACGCTTATGGAGGCTACTAATACTCCCCAGTGTGGCTAAATCCAGTGATCATTGCTCATTTCTTATTTTATCAAAACTATTAGCATAATTTGAGACATATGTTTTCTTATCTTTTTGATTGTACCCTCCCCGCCCACGCCTACCACTTTAATAGCTTATTGCAGTATAATCTACATATAAAAAATTAACACATAACTGTATAATTTGTGTTATAAACTATACACAGTTTGATCAGTTTTAGCAAGTATCACTAGAATTCTTTTAGAATTTCCGTTTTACCAAAAAAAAGTTTGTGCCTGTTTGTAATCAGTCAATCCTTGTCCCCACCTCCAGACCTAGTCAACAAATGATCTTGCTTTTTTTCCTTCTTTACAGTTTGCCTTTTCTGTAAATTTCACATAGTTGAAGTAATATACTGTCTAATCTTTTTTTTTTGAGTTCCTATTTTTTTCCAGTCACCAGCTCTCTGGCAAACTATGTAATCTTTTGTGTCTGGCTTTTGTTTCCAGGTTCATCCTTGTTGTATAAATCAGTAGTTTGTTCCTTCTTATTGCCGAGTATTTCGTTGTATGGGTAAACTACATTTTGTTTATAAATTTACTAATTGATGGAGATTTGTATTTTTCCACTTTGGGGCTATTATGCATAAAGCTGTTATGAACATTCCCATGCAGTTCTGGATATTTTTTTCATTTCTCTGGCATGAAAAACTAAGAGTAGGATTACTGGGTTGTATGTTAACTGTATATATTATATAACCTCCTAAGACAATGCCAAGTAGTTTTCTAAAGTGGTATACTATTTTACATTCCCTATGGCAACATATGAGGGTTCCAGTTTCTCCTCATTTTTATCAATGCTTTTTTTTTTGTCTTTTTGATTATAGCCATTCTAATAATGTGTATTACATTGTGGCTTTAATTTGCGTTTCCATGTAAGTAATGATGTTGAACAACTTTTCATGTGCTTGTTTGCCATTATGTATTGTCTCTAGTGAATTGTCTATTCACATATTTTACCTAAGTTTTAATTGGGTTGTCTGTCTTCTTATTAAAGAATTCTTTATATATTCTTCTTACATAGCTTTTATCAAATACAAGATTTGAAAATATTTTCTCCCAGTCTGTGACTTGTTACTTTATTTTGTTAATCCAATACAGGATATTACATTGCATTTAATTATTGTCTTTTTAGTCTCTTCATTCTGTGGTAGTTTCTCAGTCTTTCCTTATCCTTCATGACCTTGAAACTTTTTGAAAAGTATTTTGTTGAATGTCCCTCACATCGGATTTGTCTGATGTTCTTTCACTTTAGACTGAGATGATGGACTTTTGGGGAGAGTACCGCAGAGATGCTGCATCTGTTTCTCTTTGACTCCATTCTTTTGTGTTAAACAAATGCCTTTTGCTTACCAATGTACTTTTTTTTTTTTTTTTTTAATACTTTAAGTTCTGAGGTACATGTGCACAACGTGCAGGTTTGTTACATAGGTATATATGTGCCATGTTGTTTTGCTGCACCCATCAACTCATCATTTACATTAGATACTTCTCCTAATGCTGTCCCTCCCCCAGCCCCCCACCCCCTGACAGGCCCCACTGTGTGATGTGTCCCCCCCGACACTCCCATTGTCCATGTATTCTCATTGTTCAACTCCCACTTATGAGTGAGAACATGCAGTGTTTGGTTTTCTGTCCTTGTGATAGTTTGCTGAGAATGATGGTTTCCAGCTTCTTCCATGTCCCTGCAAAGGACATGAACTCATCCTTTTTTATGGCTGCATAGTATTCCATGGTGTATATGTGCCACGTTTTCTTTTCTTTTCTTTTTTCTTTTTCTTTTTCTTTTTTTTTTTTTTTTTTTGAGATGGAGTCTTCGTCTGTGGCCTAGGCTGGAGTGCAGTGGCACGACCTTGGCTCACTGCAAGCTCCATTTCCCGGATTCACATCATTCTTTTGCCTCAGCCTCCCAAGTAGCTGGGACTACAGGCGCCTGCCACCATGCCTGGCTAACTTTTTGTATTTTTAGTAGAGATGGGGTTTCACCGTGTTAGCTAGGATGGTCTCGATTTCCTGACCTCATGATCCACCCACCTCGGCCTCCCAAAGTGCTGGAATTACAGGCATGAGCCACCGCACCCAGCCCACATTTTCTTTATCCAGTCTATTATTGATGGACATTTGGGTTGGTTCCAAGACTTTGCTATTGTGAATAGTGCTACAGTAAACATACGTTTGCATGTGTCTTTATAGTAGTATTATTTATAATCCTTTGGATATATACCCAGTAATAGGATTGTTGGGTCAAATGGTATTTCTAGTTCTAGATCCTTGAGGAATCACCACATTGTCTTCCACAATGGTTGAACTAATTTACACTCCCACCAACAGTGTAAAAGTGTTCCTATTTCTCCACATCCTCTCCAGCATGTGTTCTTTCCTGATTTTTTAATGATCGCCATTCTAACTGGCGTGAGATGGTATCTCATTGTGGTTTTGATTTGCATTTCTCTAATGACCAGTGATGATGAGCATTTTTTTGTATGTTTGTTGGCTGCATAAATGTCTTCTTTTGAGAAGTGTCTGTTCATATCTTTGCACACTTATGGATGGGGTTCTTTTTTTTCCTGTAAATTTGTTTAAGTTCTTTGTAGATTGTGGATGTTAGCCCTTTTTCAGATGGGTAGATTGCAAAAATTTGCTCCCATTCTGTAGGTTGCCTGTTCACTCTGCTGATAGTTTCTTTTGCTGTGCAGAAGCTCTTTAGTTTAATTAGATCCCATTTGTCTGTTTTGGCTTTTGTTGCCATTGCTTTTGGTGTTTTAGTCCTGAAGTCTCTGCCTATGCCTGTGTCCTGAATGGTATTGCCTAGGTTTTCTTCTAATGTTTTTATGGTTTTAGGTCTTACATTTAAGTCTTTAATCCATCTTGAGTTAATTTTTATATAAGGTGTAAGGAAGGGATCCAGTTTCAGCTTTCTACATATGGCTGTATGTCCCTCATTGTTGAATGTCCCTCATTTCAGATTTGTCTTATGTTCCTTCACTTTAGACTGAGATGATGGACTTTTAGGGAGACTGCTGCAGAGATGATGCCTCTGTTTCTCTTTGACTCCATTCTTTCGTGTTAAAACAAATGCCTTTTGCTTACCAATGTAAATTTTTAGCCTTTTAAAAAGTTTTTTTTCTTAATTGTTGCTCTAGGAATTATAATACATATTTTTAACATTATCTCAGTCTACTTCAGTTTAACATTGACTTAATTCTGACTTAATTCTGGTGAAATATAGCAGTTTCATTCCAGTATCACTCTATTTCTTTCCCTTTGTGGTATTGTCTTGTATTATGCAAGTATATATTATATGTAAGAATATAGTGTTATAATTATTGATTTTAAATCTTTTTTAAATAAAGAGAAAAAAGAAAAATATGTGTGTATGCATGTGTGTATTCAGTCATTTATATTAATATATACTTAAATATTTACCGTTGTGAAACATATATAAAACTACTGTAGGATAGGTCTGCCAGCAACAAATTCTCTCAGTTTTTGTTTTTCTGAGAATGTCTTTGTTTCACCTTAAGTTTTGAAGGGCAGTTTTGCTGGATGTGGGAGTCTTGGTTGGCAGTATTTTTTCTTTCTACACTATGAATGTCATTCGATTGCCCTCTTGCCTCTGTTGGTCTGATGAAAAGTCAGCCCCTAGTAGTATCATTGCTTCCAGTACATAATAAATTGTTTTTCTCTTTCTGCTTTTAATATTTCTTCTTTGTCTCTATCTTTAAACAGTTTGACACTGATGTATCTATGTGGGCTTCTTTTGTGTGTTTATCTGACTTAGGATTCATTGAGCTTCTTGGGTCTGAGAGTAAATGTTTTTCTTCAGATTTGGGAAGTTTTGGACCCTGATTTTTCCATATTTTTTTTTCTGCCCCTTTCTCTCTTTTTCTGGGCCTTCCATTATATGAATGTTGGGATGCTTTGCATTGTCCCAAAGGTCTCTGTCTGAGGCTTCATTCATTTTTCTTCAACCTTTTATTCTCTGCGTACCTCATATTGGATAATTTCTATTGCTCTATCAAATTCACTAATTATTTGTTCTCGTAAGTTTGTGATCCCAGTGTTAGTTTCCGTTTGCTGCATAACAAATTACCACAAACTTAGTAGCTTAAAATGATACCCATTTGTCACTCACAGTTTGTAGGTTAGAAGTCTGGCATGGCATGGCTGGATACCCTGCTCAGAATATCACAAGGCTGAATCAAAGTGTTAGCTGGACTGAGTTCTCATCTGGAGGATCCATGGAAAAAATCTGTTTCCAAGCTCCTTCTTTTTGTTCACAGAATTTATTTCCTTGCAGTTGTAGGAGTGAGGTGCCTGTTTCTTTGCTTGCTGTCAGCCTGGCTCAATCTCAGATCCCAAGGACCATCCACATTTCTTACCATGTGGGCTCCCCCATCTTCAAGCCAGCAATAGCATATAGCATCCTTCTTGCACAGTTGACTGTTGAGCAATGTAAGAGTTAGGGGTGCTGGTCCCTCATGCAGTTGAAAATCTGTATATACTTTTTTTTTTTTTTTTTTTTTTGAGACAGAGCTTTGCTCTGTCGCCCAGGCTGGTGTGCAGTGGCGCAATCTCAGCTCACTGCAACTTCTGCCTCCTGGGTTCAAGTGATTCTCATTTTTTTTGGTAGAGATGGGGTTTCACCATATTGGACTGTGGTAAAATAGACATATTTATTTCTTATCTCAAGAGAGATGGTCAGAAAGTTCAGGAAAATAAAATAACTAGATAAGAAAGTTAGTGTCCAAAAATATTATGTAGATTAAAAGTAATATGATTTTGAGGAATTTATGGAGTATAAGAAACTTCTCCTGGCCTTGATGTAGATAGTAGGGAAGAAATATAACCTGAGAGCACAGCTTGGTTCTGCTCTGAACAATACATAAATCCTGAGACTACATTGTGTATTGATTTTTTAATTAGAATTAACTATATATCCAAAGTCTAGCAGTCTTAATTATGGTTCTAGAATATAACATAAATTGCATCAGCCTGAAAAATGTTTTTTAAAAGTACAGGTGATAGAAGTTGGGAGCGAAAGGCATGGTCACTGCTACTAAAAATCTTCATCCTATGTAGTGGTTCTGAAACTTCGTTGCACATTAAAATCACTTGAGAAGCTTTCAAAATCTTGATCCCCAAACTTCATCAAACTGCATTATACCCATTAAATAAAAATCTTTGCTGGCAGGGAAAGCTAGGTATCTGTTTGTTGTTTTCAGTTTGCCAGGTGATTCCAGTGTATAGTCAAATTTGAGAACCATAAAGCTAAATTTCACAGAAATAGTCCTAGAATCTTAAATATATTTTCTAAAATCACGAATGTTATGAGTGGTAGAATCATTCTTATAACTATTATCATTGTGAAAATGAAGGGGGAGGTGAGGTAGGAGGGTGCTGGAAGTGGACCAAAATTTTTTTTTAGTGGAAAGCCAAATCTCTTATAGTGGGATGTGGTAACAAAACAAGATTCTGCATTTTACTTCAAAGTTAATCTGTTAGTTATTTTATTTTACTTGCAAAGAGGAAATGTCCCTTTAGTCATGTTCTTAATTTTATGAGAATCTGTATCATCTTTTTTTATATAGATTGAGTTAATTAGAGCTAGATCAATGAGGTCGTTATGAATAAATTATTATGTGGATGTTAAAATCAACTTCATTTGACAAACACAGTTGACATTTATTAGTGCATAGGCAAAGTATTCTATAAAAGATACTTTAACAAATGTAGTTTCCTCTGACAGACTTTAGATACAAAGTTACATGCTAGTAGACCTTGGAAACTGTCATTTGTTTTTCTTGGCAAAAAACTTAGGAAAAAGCTCAACTTTTAAAATTTCTTATAGTATCCATATTTGCTATACATTAGCAAATACAGATAATATAACGTACAAAATAATTAGGGATTTACTTTAAATTTTATAGTAATTACAAGGTAAGGTAAATATATTTCAGCCTTCTCCTTTTTCATCTGACTCAGCCTGTATCAGCCTTGATTGTGCATTTGAATCACCTGCAGAGTTTTCAAAATCAGTCTCATCTTTTTAAAAGTTCTTCATTAACATTAAAGGAGCCCAGTGCTCTGTCTGGCCTCAGAGATATTCATTAGAGCCCAGTGTTCTGGCCTCAGACATATTTTTTTAGTCAGGTTGAAATTTAAGAATATGGATTTATGATTTTCTCTTTCCACAGAAGTCAGTAGATAATGTCTTCAGTTAATACATAATGGAGTTGTAAAATAAGTATGTTATTTAAGATTATCAAGGTTGTCTTCAGGAGTGGGATTGGGACTTGAGGTGAGAAGGGATCAAGATGGAGGCAGTTGCTCTTTACTATAAGCTCTTCCATACTATGTCTTTTTAAAAATAAAAACTATGGCCATGAAATACAATTAACAAAAATTTTTTTTTTGAGACAGGGTTTCGCTCTTGTCATCCATGCTAGAGTGCAATGGTGTGAACTCGGCTCACTGCACCCTCTGCCTCCTGGGTTCAAGCGATTCTCCTGCCTCAGTCTTCTGAGTAGCTGGGATTGCAGGTGCATGCCACCATGCTTGGCTAATTTTTGTATTTTTAGTAGATACGGAGTTTCACCACGTTGGCAAGGCTGGTCTCGAACTCCTGACCTCAGGTGATCCACCTGCCTCAGCCTCCCAATAAAAAATTTATAGACATGAAAATATTGCTTTCCATGTTAGTCAGGGTTTCCAGAGAAACAGAACCAATAGTATATATAGAGAGATATAGGAAGAGATTCATTGTGAGGGATTGGCTCAAGCAATTATGGAGACTGGGAAGTCCTATGATATGCCAACAGCAAACTGGAGGCCCAGGAAAATTGGTGGTGATATTTAGTCCAAGTCTGAAGGCCCAAGAATCAGGAGCACACATGTCTCAGAGGAGGAGAACATGTATTTCCGAGCTCAAGCAGACATCAAATACACCCTTCCTCTACCTTTTTTTCTATTCACACCCTCCCTTGATTAGATGGTACCCACTCACATTGGTGAGAGTGGATGTTTACACAGTCTACTGATTGGAGGGATAATCTTTTCTGGAAACATCCTCACAGACATACCCAGAAATAATGTTTTGCCAGCTATCCCATCATCCTTTAGCCCAGTCATGTTGACACACCAAATTAACTATATTACATTCCCTTATATTTTGTAGCAATAGGATGTATTTTATGAGAATCAAAATTTATGAACTCAGTTAGATTGTGGTTATTTTGTATGAAAAAATAATTTTAAACTTAAAATCCTTTTAGAAAGTCTCTTCTTGATTTTTTAAAGTAAGCTTTTTACTAAAGTATATCATATGTGCAGAAAGGGCCCACATCATAAGTGAACAGTTCTGTGAATTGCTCACAAATGGAACATTCCTGTATAACCAGCATCTAAACTGGAAACATGTATTGCCCAAATCCAGGACTTTTATGGTGTGTTCTTTCCAGTCACTGTTCCCTCATCTCCAAACTACTGTTCTGCCTTTGTACATCATTGGATACTTTGTTTCTGAATGTTATGCAAATAGAATAATATATTGTGCACTCATTTGTGTTTGGCTTTCTTCACTGAGCATTATGTTTATTAACTTTATCTTGTCATGTTGTGTAGTTTTAAATACTTCATTCTCATTGCTGTATGGAATTCTGTATCAGGACTATGCCACCGGTGGCTCACGCCTATAATCCCAGCACTTTGGGAGGTTTAGGTGGGTGGGTCATGAGGTCAGGAGTTAGAGACCAACCTGACCAACATGGTGAAACACCATCTCTACTAAAAGTACAAAAATTAGCTGGGCATGGTGGCGGGCGCCTGTAATCCCAGCTACTTAGGAAGCGGAGGCAGGAGAATCGCTTGAACCCAGGAGGTGGAGGTTGCAGTGAGCCAAGATCGTGCCACTGCACTCCAGCCTGGGCAACAGGGCGAGACTCCATCTCAAAAAAAAGAATATGCCACAATTTATCCATTCTAGTATTGATGAACATTTGTGTTGTTTCCATTTAATCTATTATGAATAGTACTGCTATGAAAATTCTCTAGCCTTGTAGTATAGTTTGAGGTTAGGTCATGTGATGCCTCCAGCCTTATTCTTTTTGCTTAACATTGCCTTGGCTATTGGGGCTTTTTTTTTTGGTTTCATATCAATTTTAAAATAGTTTTTTAAAATTCTATGAAGAATGCCACTTGTAGTTTCATAGGAATAACATTGAACCTGTACATTGTTTTGGGCAGTATGGCCATTTTAATGATATTGATTCTTCGTATCCATGAGCATGAGATGTTCTTCC
The DNA here is from genome assembly GCF_028885625.2 of Pongo pygmaeus. Lineage (NCBI taxonomy): Eukaryota > Metazoa > Chordata > Mammalia > Primates > Hominidae > Pongo > Pongo pygmaeus. The sequence continues at coordinate 34,734,799 of NC_072384.2, read as the reverse complement.
ATTTGTTTGTATCTTCTCTGATTTCTTTGAGCAGTGTTTTGTAATTCTCATTGTAGAGATCTTTCACCTCCCTGGTTAGATAGATTCCTAGGTATTTTATTCTTTTTGTGGCAGTTGTGAGTGGGATTGCCTTTCTGATTTGGCTCTTGGTTTGGCTGTTGGTGTATGGGAATGCTAGTGATTTTTGTACACTGATTTTGTATCCTGCCAATTTGAAGTTGTTTATCAGATAGAGGAGCTTTTGGGTGTGCAAGGCTATATGAACCAAAACAGCATGGTGCTGCTACAAAACAGGCACATAGACCAATGGAACAGAATAGTGAGCTCATAAATAAGGCTGTACATCTATGACTATCTGACAAAAATCAAGCAATGGGGGAAAAACTCCCTATTCAATAAATGGTGCTGGGATAACTGGCTAGACATATGTAGAAGATTGAAACTGGACCTGTTCCTTACACCATACTAAAAAATCAACTCAAGGCAGATTAAAGACTCAAATGTAAAACCCAAAACTATAAAAAGCCTGGAAGACAATCTAGGCAGTACCATCCTAGACACAGGAGTGGACAAAGATTCCATGACAAAGATACCAACAGCAATTGCAACGAAAGCGGAAGTTGACAAGTGGGATCTAATTAAACTTACAACCTTCTGCACAGCAAAAAACTGTCAACAGAGTAAGGAGAAAATCTACAGAATGAGAGAAAAATATTTGCAAACTATGCATCTCACAAAGGCCTAATATCCATCATGCATAAGGAAATTTAAAAAATTCACAAGAGAAAAATAACCCCATTAAAAAGTGGGCAAAGGACATGAACAGACACTTCTCAAAAGAAGACATACATACAGGCAACAAGCATATAAAAACTCAGTATCACTGATAATTAGAGAAATGGAAATCAAAGCCACAGTGAGATACCATCTCACACCGGTTAGAATGGCTAGTACTGAAAAGTCAAAAAAATAACAGATGTGGACAAGGTTATGGAGAAAAGGAAACACATACACTGTTGGTGGAAGTGTAAATTAGTTCAACCATTGTGGAAAGCAGTATGGTGATTCCTCAAAGAGCTAAAAGCAGAACCATCATTCGACTTAGCAATCCCATTACTGGGTATATACCCAGAAGAATATAAATCATTCTGCTATGAAGACACAGGCATGTGAATGTTCAATGTAGCACTATTCACAATAACAAAGACATGGAATCAACCTAAATGCACATCACTGACAGATTGAATAAAGAAAATGTGATACATATACACCATGGAATACTATGCAGCCATAAAAAAGAACAAGATCGTGTCTTTTGCAGGAACATGTATGGAGCTAGAGGCCATTCTCCTTAGCAAACTAACGCAGGCACAAAAACCAAATACCACATGTTCTCACTTGTAAGCGAGAGCGAAATGATAAGAACTTATAAACACAAAGAAGAGGAAACAATCGACACTGGGGTCTACTTGAAGGGGGAGGGTGGGAGGAGAGAGAGGAGCAGAAAAGATGACTATTGAGTACTAGGCTTAATATGTGGGTTATGAAATAATATGTACAACAAACCCCTGTGACAAATGTTTACCTCTGTAACAAACCTTCACATGTACCCCCAAACCTAAAATACAAATTTAAAAAAAAAGTTTAACTCTTAAAAAAAAAAAGAAAAAAGAAAATTCTGTGTGTATCTTTTCTGTTGCTGCATTTGCCTAAAATTTAAGTTTAGGATCTTTTGCCAAAGAAAACACAATCAAATGATGAAAATAGGTAAGAAATTAGCTTTTCATTTACAGAAACTCCATGTAAAGTTTTAAGAATGCATATATAATGTGCACCTTTCTTGTTCAGCTTAGATTAGTTTATATTCTATCTTCTGAACAGTTTGGCCTGTGAAGTACACTCGTATTTAATGGAAAAACAGGATTCATGATAGTAAATCTAGATATTTATAAATTAACCTCTGTTGCCTCAGGTTTTGTGCCAGCACAGGGGATAAAAATGACAAAATAAAGAGTAACAAGTTTTGATTCTGATAACTGGGCTATAAGAGAAACTATGTTCCTTTAAATATTCACTTCTAGCCCTGTGTTTTGAGGGCTGTTGCACATCAATCACCATTTTAACTGATAGATTATCTTTCTTCTCCAATGTTTCAGAACATGCAGTCTAAAACTGGCTTTATTCTTAAATTCTAGTTCTCTCCTAATTTACTTCTTCAGCCTTTGCATCATTCAGTCTTCTCTTTGTTTACTCATAGCTTTCCATTGACATTTTGTGGGCAGCCATTTGACTTTGTTCCTCTGCCAGAGTATCACCAACAGCAGGCAAGGGACTCAGATCTGCCTGTTAATATTTGGGACATCTAACATATTTCCTCAGGGACAACCCTGCCTGAGGTTGCCCTGGATCAATTTTCCACCCCCAATTTATTTCTTTTCTTTTTTTGAGACAGAGTCTCGCTCTATTGCCCAGGCTGGAGTGCAGTGGCACAACCTTGGCTCACTGCGACCTGTGCCTCCTGGGTTCAAGCGATTCTCCTGCCTCAGCCTCCTGAGCATCTGGGATTACAGGCATCTACCACCACACCTGGCTAATTTTTTTGTTTTGTCTTGAGATGGAGTCTTACTCTGTCACCAGGCTGGAGTGCAGTGGTGCTATCTCAACTCACCGCAACCTCCGCCTCCCAGGTTCAAGCAATTCCCCTGCCTCAGCCTCCCAAGTAGCTGGGATTACAGGCACACGTCACCATGCCCAGCTAACTTTTTTTATTTTAGTAGAGACAGGGTTTCACCAGGTTGGCCAAGATGGTCTCAATCTCCTGACCTCGTGATCTGCTCGCCTCGGCCTCCCAAAGTGCTGGGATTACAGGCGTGAGCCACTGTGCCCAGCCACACCTGGCTAATTTTTGTATTTTCAGTAGAGACGGGGTTTCGCCATGTTGGCCAGACTGGTCTCGAATTCCTCACCTCAGGTAATCTGCCTGCCTCGGCCTCCCAAAGTGCTGAGATTACAGGTGTGAGCCACTGCGCCCAGCCCAAAATTGTTTTCATTTGTCAAATTCATCTAGTGTTTTTGAATCTGAGAATTTTTACCTTCTATCACAGAGTAGGCCTATCTTGGGTTCTTCCTGGAAGGGGTAAGTCTATGTGTCCTATTTTTGATCAAGTGCTTTTTTAACTTTGATTTCTTTGCTGTTTTTTGTTTTGTTTTGGTTTTTTTTTTGAGACAGGGTCTCACTTTGTTGCCTGTGCTGGAGTGCATTGGTGCAAATATGGTTCACCGCAGCATCAACGTCCCAGGATCAAGCAATCCACCTGCCTCAGCACCCCAAGTAGCTGGGATTACAGGTGCGCGTCACCACACCTGGCTAATTTTTCTATATTCTGTAGAGACGGAGTTTCGCTATGTTGCCCAGCCTGGGAACTCTGATTTCTTCTTTATGTCAAGATCTTCTGTCTTAGGGGGTTCATTCATCCTTATCCACATATAATACCCTGTTACCTGCCTCAATTTACCTAGACCTGCCAGAGTTTCAGCCCAGCATACATAAGTTAGGCCACTCACCTTGGATACCTTTGATAATCTCCCCAGCTGTAAACTGATGACTTCTCCATGGAGCAGGGGAAAAATAAGCACTTTAGTCTAGCTTGTCCTTGTTTTCCAGAGGCACAGACTCCTAATGCCAAATAGCCATGACTATTTGAAGTCGGGGGTGAGGGAGATTTTCCTCTGGTTCACTTGGAACAGTGACAGAATGTTCCTGCTAGCCTCTGAAGAGTATTGGCCTCCTATTTAAGACAGCCCTTCAACTCCAACTCCTAACTTTTTGTTGTTGTTGTTCCTTTCTGGCCTTATTTGAGGCATTCTAGATAAGACTTTCCTACATTTCAGACATTCCTGTTTGGGCCAACCGAAGCCTAGAGGAGGGGAAGAATGGAAGAATAGTTGATTTACAAGGTTAAGCTCTACCTAAGTGCCCAGTATTAGCAACTATGAATACCTGGCATTCATAAGTGTTAACAATCCAGCTTGTCAGCTATGGTTAACTGTTAAAACCATAAAGTTTACCAAACTTTATGTTCATCTTGTGTTATTATTATCAGGAAATCTTTGTTATAAAATTGAATTTTACTCTATAGATTAGGGTTTATGTTTATTGCTGATCTTGACTCAAAATTTGAGAACATAAAAAGCAGTATCACTTCTATAACTTACTGAAAGCATTAAAAATTCCCATTTTCATGTAATGTTTTATATATTTGAATGAATGTGTATTTCTTTTTTAAATTCCTCTAGAAATATTTGAATTTTTAAAATTTTTTTTACTATGGTCCATTTGGGAATATTATTATTATTTTGAGATGGAGTTTTCGCTCTTATTGCCCAGGCTGGAGTTCAGTGGCACAATCTCAGCTCACTGCAACCTCCGCCTCCTGGGTTCAAGTGATTCTCCTGCCTCAGACTCCCGAGTAGCTGGGATTACAGGCATGCACCACCACACCCAGCTAATTTTGTATTTTTAGCAGAGACAGGGTTTCTCCATGTTGGTCAGGTTGGTCTCAAACTCCCGACCTCAGGTGATCCACCCGTCTCAGCCTCCCAAAGTGCTGGGATTACAGGCATGAGCCACTGCGGCCAGCCTTTTTTTTTTTTTTAACCATTTTTAAGCCTTTACCTTGGCTCACGGTATACAGTTCAGTGTTATATACATTCATAATGTTGTACAACTATTTAAATTTGGTATATATTTTTCATTTCCACCAGCAAATACATGAGGTTCTAGTGACTTTGCATCCTTGCCAGCATTTGGTATTATAAGTTCTTTTAATTTTAGACTTTCTAGTAGGTATATTATGGTATTTCACTATGGTTTTAATTTGCAGTTTTTGGATGGCTAAAGATGACAACAACGTTGTCTTGACTTATTGGCTATCTATACATTTTTGTTAGTCAAGCATTTGCTCAAATCTTTTGCCTATTTTAAAAATTGGATTGTCGGTCTCCTTATTATTGAATTATAAAAGGTGTTTATATATTCTGGATATAAGTTCTTTATCAGCTATTATATTTTCTCCCAGCCTGTGCCTTGTCTTTAAAGTGTCTTTCAAAGAGCAGATATTAATTTTGATGAAGTCTAATTTACTTTTCATACTTTTTGTGTCTTCTCTAAGAAAAAGCCTAACTCAAGATCACAAAGATACATATATAATCCAAATATATATGTAAATACATAAATTACATATAATAATATATAATATTTAGTAATATATAATCAATATATATCATCTACATTTTTTTACATATATATTTACATATACACATTGAGACAGGGTTTCACTGTATCATTCAGGCTGGAATGCAGTGGTGCCATCACGGATCACTGCAGCCTTGACTCTCTGAGCTCAAGCAATCCTCCCACTTGAGCCTCCCGAGTAGCTGGGATTATAGGTATGTGCCACCACACTCAGCTCATTTTTATTTATTTATTTATTTATTTTTTTGTAGGGACAGAGTCTCACATCATTGCTGAGGCTGGCCTCAAGCTCCTGGGCTCAAGCAGTCCTCCTGCCTCAGCCTCCCAAAGTGCTGGGATTATAGGCATGAGCCATTGATGCGAGCTGATATTCTATGTTTTCTTTTACAACTTGTACCGTTTTTGCTATAGTTTTACATATAGATCTGTGTTTCTGCTTAAATTTTGTATATGGTATGAGGTATCAGTTGAGAGTTTTGTTTGTTTTTGTTTTTACCTATGGAAATCCAGTTATTCTATCACCATTTGTTGAAATGACTGTCGTTTCCCCACCAAATTATTTTCTCAAAAAACATTTGTAAAAAATCATTTGACCATATATAGATGATTTTTCAACTGTATCCTGTTTGATTAATCTATATATCTATTCTTATAAAAATACCATGTTGTTTAGATTATTGCAGTTCTGTAGTAAATATTGAAATTCGATTAGTCTTATATTGAGAAAACTCTACTTTGAGCTGAAATTTTTCTATCTGTAAATTCTACCTATTAATCCTGTTTATGTCCTCTAAAACAAGATTACTTCCTATTTTATCTGACAGTTCATCTGTTTGAACAAATGTTTATACATTTTAATCTGGACCAAGCCTCTATATGCTCTAAAACTCTGCACCTTACTATGTGTTTGGGTTTTTTTTTTTTAATCTTCTTACTTTATAATATATTAGAAAGTCAATCAGTATTTATTGAAGTAAAACTAAACTCTGTGGAATAATTCCTCATTAGTATCCTTAACATATGTACCTTACGTTGAATGTAGTGAAAAAAACATAGTTCCTGCGATCATATCATTAAGAAAAACTATGGCTGTCTTCACCAAGAAATGAATCTTTCCAGACCCTTGCATTTATTTAACTTGTAACTGTTTTTTTTGTTTCTGTTTTTGTTTTTGTTTTTTTGAGACAGAATCTTGCTCTGTCACGCATGCTGGAATGCAGTGGTGTGATCATGGCTCAGTGCAGTCTCAGCCTCCTAGGCTCAAGTGATCCTCCCACCCCAGCCGCCCAGGTAGCTGGAACCACAGGTGTGCAACACCACGTGGGCCTGGCTAATTTTAAAAATTTTTTGTAGAGACAGGTTTTCACCATGTTGCCTAACTACTGGGCTCAAGCGATCCTCCCATCTTGGCCTCTCAAAGTGCTAGGATTATAGACATAAGACACCAGGCCCAGCCTGGTTTGATTTTTATACACTGGAAAGTTCTTCATTTCATTATCAACTTTACTTTTGTTTTTAATCAGAGTTTTACATGAACATAGTTTAAAGGGTCAATAACTATTATAATTTTCATTATTAAAATAGCTACCTCCTACGCTCCCTTAATCTTTCTCTCTACAATTTCCCGTATCTCTAAGTAATGTATGTATGTTGAAGTTTTTGTTTTTCCAGTTTTGGGCATTCTCTGTTAACTCTCCAATATGGAAGATGAAAAATTGCCTCTCTTTAACTCTACTTCCCACATCACATACTACTTATCATTCTTACCTTCTCGGTATAGATATATTATAATTTTGGTTAGATAAATATTTGATGTTGCGAGTTTTTTTTTTTTTAACTTTTAGGTTCAGGGGTACATGTGCAGGTTTCTTATACTGGTAAATTGTGTGCCATGGGGGGTCTGGAGTACAGATTATTTTGTCATCTAAGTGATAAGCATAGTACCTGATCCTCTCCCTCCTCTCACTCTCCACCCTCAAGTAGGCCCCAGTGTCTGTTGTTTCTTCTTTGCGTTCATCTGTACTCATGTTTAGCTCCCATTGATAAGTGAATATGTGGCACTTGGTTTTCCGTTCCTTTGTTAATTTGCTTAGGATAATGGTCTCTAGGTCCATCCATGTTGCTGCAGAGGACATGATCTCATTCCTTTTTATGGCTGTGTAGTATTGCATAATGTATATGTACCACATTTTCTTTATCCAGTCTATTGTTGATGGGCATTTAGATTGATTCCATGTCTTTGCTATTGTGAGTAGTGCTGTGATGAACATATGGGTGTATGTGTCTTTATGGTAGAACAATTTGTATTCCTTTAGGTATATACCCAGTAATGGGATTCCTAGGTCAGATGGTAATTCTGTTTTAAGTACTTTGAGAAATCTCCAAACTGCTTTCCACAGTGGCTGAACTAATTTACATTCCCACAAGTGGTGTATAAATACTCCCATTTCTCTTCAACCCCACCAGCATCTGTTATTCTTTGACTTTTTAGTAATAGCCATTCCGGATGGCATGAGACAGTATGTCATCTTGGTTTGGATATTCATTTCTTTAATAATTAGTGATGTTGAGGATTTTTGCATATGCTTATTGGCCTTATGTATGTCTTTTGAGAAGTGTCTGTTCGTGGCCTTTGCCCGTCTTTAAATGGCAAAGTTAAAGTTAAATGGCAAAGTTAAAAACAGTTGTTTGTTTTTTGCTTGTTAACTTGTTTAAGTTTCTTCTAGACTCTGAACATTAGACCTTTGTCAGATGAATATTTTGCAGATATTTTCTCCCAAAATTCTGTAAGTTGTCTGTTTAGTCTGTTGATTATTTCTTTTGCTGTACAGAATCTCCTTAGTTAATTAGGTCCCATTTGTTAATTTTTGCTTTTGTTGCAATTACTTTTGGAATCTTCATTATGAATTTTTTTTTTTTTTTGGAAACAGAGTCTCACTCTGTCACCCAGGCTGGAGTGTAATGACGCAATCTCGGCTCCCAGGTTCAAGTGATTCTCCTGCCTCAGCCTCCAAGTAGTTGAGACTACAGGTGCGCACTACCAAGCCCGGCTAATTTTTGTATTTTTTAGTATAGATGAGGTTTCCCCATGTTGGCCAGGCTGGTCTTGAACTCCTCACCTTAGATGATCCACCTGCCTCTGACTTGCAAAGTGCTGGGATTACAGGCATGAGCCACTGCACCTGGCTTTATCATGAAATCTTTGCCATGGCCTATGTCCAGAATTGTATTTCCTAGATTTTCTTCTAGGGTTTTTATAGTTTTAGGTTTTACATTTAAGTCTTTAATACATTTTGAGTTGATTTTCTTGTATGATCAAAGGAAGGTATCCAGTTTCAGTCTTCTACATATGGCTAGCCAGTTATCCCAGCACCATTTATTGAATAAGCGTTCCTTACCATGTTGCTTATTTTTTTGTTAACTTTGTTGAACATCAGATAGTTAACAGGTGTGAGGCCTTATTTCTGGACTTTCTATTCTGTTCCATTGGTCTATGTGTCTGTTTTTGTGCCAGTACCATGCTGTTTTGGTTACTATAGCCTTTTAGTATAGTTTGATGTCAGGTAACATGATGCTTCCAGCTTTGTTCTTTTTACTTTGAATTGCCTTGAGTATTCAAGCTTTTTTTTGGTTCCATATGAATTTTAAAATAGCTCTTCTAATTCTGTGAAGAATGTCATTGGCAGTTTCATAAGAATAATATTGAATCTGTAAATTGCTTTAGGCATTATGGCTGTTTTACAATATTGATTCATCCTATTCATGAGCATGGAATGTTTTTCCATTTGCTTGTTTTCTTTGAGCAGTGTTTTGTCATTCTTGTTGTTGAGATCTTTCACCTCCCTTGTTAGCTATATTCCTAGGTATTTTATTCTTCTTGTGGCTGTTGTGGATGGATTGGGCTCTTGATTTGGCGCTCAGCTTGGACATTGTATATAGAAATGCTGCTGATTTTTGTACATTGATTTTGTATCCTGTGGCATTGCTTAAGTTGTTCATCAGATCTAGGAGCTTTTGGGAGAGACAATCGAGTTTTCCAGGTATAGAATTATATCATCTGCAAATAGAGATAGTTTGACTTCTTCTCTTCCTACGTGGATGCTTTTTATTTCTTTCTCTTGCTTGATTGCTCTCGCTAGGACTTCTAGTATTATGTTGAATAGGAGTGGTGAGAGTGGGCATCTTGTCTTGCTCTGGTTCTAAAGGGGAATGCTTCCAGCTTTTGCCTATTCAGTATGATGTTGGCTGTGGGTTTGTTGTAGATGGCTCTTATTATTTTGAGGTATGTTCCTTTGATGCCTAGTTTGTTGAGAGCTTTTTAATGTGAAGTGATGTTGAATTTTATTGAAAACCTTTTCTGTATCTATTGAGATCATTATGTGGTTTTTGTTTTTAGTTCCGTTGATGTAGTGAATCATATTTATTGATTTGCATGTATATATATATATATATATATATATATTTTTTTTTTTTTTTTTTTTTGAGACAGAGTCTTGCTCTGTCACCCAGGCTGGAGTGCAGTGGTGCCATCTCGGCTCACTGCAAGCTCCATCTGCCGGGTTCACGCCATTCTCCTGCCTCAGCCTCCCAAGTAGCTGGGACTACTGGTGCCCACCACCAAGCCCGGCTGAATTTTTTTGTATTTTTTAGTAGAGATTGAGTTTCACCATGTTAACCAGGATAGTCTCAATCTCCTGACCTCGTGATCCACCCACCTCAGCCTCCCAAAGTGCTGGGATTACAGGCATGAGCCACCGCCCCTGGCCAATTTGCGTATATTGAACCAATCTTGCATCCCGAGGATAAAGCCTACTTGATCATGGTAGATTAGCTTTTGATGTGCTGCTGGATTCTGTTTGCTAGTATTTTGTCAAGGATTTTTGCATCTGTGCACATCAAGGATATTGGCCTGATATTTTGTTGTTGTTGTTGTGGCTCTGCCAGGTTTTGGTATTAGGATGATGCTGGCCTCATAGAATAAGTTAGGGAGGAATCCCTCCCCCTCAATTTTTTGGTATAGTTTTAGTAGGAATAGTGCCAGCTCTTCTTTATACATGTGGTAGAATTTGGCTGTCAATTCTTCTGGTCCAGGGCTTTTTCTGCTTGGTAGGCTTTTTATTACTGAATCAGTTTTGGAACTCATCATTGGTCTTTTCAGGGATCCAGTTTCTCCCTGGCTTAATCTTGAGAGGGTTGTATTTTTCCATAAATTTATCCATTTCTTCTACATTTTCTAGTTTGTTTGCATAGAGATGTTTGTAATAGTCTTTGAGGGTTTTTTGTGTATCTGTGGGGTCAATGGTAATGTCCTCTTTGTCACTTCTGATTGTGTTTATTTGGATCTTCTCTTTTTTTCTTTATCAGCCTAGCTAGTCGTCTATTCTTTCAAAAAACCAATCCCTGGATTCATTGATCTTTTGTATGGTTTTTTTTCGTATCTCAGTTTCCTTCAGTTCAGCTCTGACTTTGTTTATTTCTTGTCTTCTGCTGTCCTTGGGGTTGCTTTGCTCTTGTTTCTCTATTTCCTCTTGGTGTGATGTTAGGTTGTTTATTTGAGATCTTTCTAACTTTTTGATGTGGGTGTTCAGCACTGTAAACTTCCCTCTTAACACGGCTTTAGCTGGATTCCAGAGATTCTGGTATGTTGTATCTTTGTTCTCATTCATTTCAAAGAATTTCTTTCTTGATTTCTGCTTTAATTTCATTTTTTACCCAAAAGTCATTCGGGAGCAAGTTGTTTAATTTCTGTCGTTTACAGTTTTTTGACTATGGAAAAATCTACTCACAGCAGAGCCATGTAGCCTACTATCATTTCTTTTTCTTACACAATATTTTCATCTTCTGGAGTTAGTAATTGGTTTATTCACTTGCTTAACTTTGTATGTTTTTTATTATTAATTAAACCCAAACTAACTTCTACTTGGGTAAATCTCTTCTCAATACTTTCAGACACATTAAGTATTCTATCATTTTTATCTTTTAGATGTCTCGTCCAGAGACTTCTGACCTTTTCAGTACAATTTGTTGCTGGGTATGCTGCATAGCTATTGTTTTGTTTTTTTCTTTACCTCATCATCCTGGAGATTTTATTCACCACTCTTGTGTTGAATTTCAGGGAGCTAATATTGCATGAAAAATGCTTTGAGAGCCTTGCATGTCTTAAAATGTTTTTATTTCACTCTAACATTTGATTAACAGTACAACTAGGTATATAATCCTGGCCTATAAATTTTCTTTTCTCAGAATTTGTAGGTATTGCTCTCTCTGTCGTCTAGTTTTTGGAATTCCTATTCAAATCCATTGACTTTATATGCTCCATATTTTTCTAAGCTTTCTTTTTCTGACACCTCATCATTTGTATGCAGTCTTTTGTATAATAGGTACCTTTTGTATGAAACCTTTTTCTGGAAGCTTTTAGGATCTCCTGTTTTCCTCATTGTTCTGAAATTTTGTAGGAGTGGCTTTAGGGTTAGAGTTATTTTCAGACTTTGTGCTGGGCACTGGTTTGACCCATTGAATATAGAAACTAATTTCCTTTCATTTGGGGATTTTATGTATTTATTCATTTATTTTGAGATAGAGTCTTGCACTGTCACCCAGGCTGGAGTGCAGTGGCACAATACTGGCTCATTGCAACCTCTGCATCCCAGTTTCAAGTGATACACTTGCCTCAGCCTCCCCAGGAGCTGGGATTACAGGTGCCTTCCACCGTGCTCGGCTAATTTTTGTATTTTTAATGGAGACAGGGTTTCACCATATTGGCCAGTCTGGTATTGAATGCCTGACCTCAAGTGGTCTGCCCACCTCGGCATCACAGAGTGCTGGGATTACAGACGTGAGCCACCGCGCCCAGCCTAGTTTGGTGATTTTAAAAGAATTATTACCATTAATATCATTTTTATTCTTTTTTATTTTGTTTTCTTTCTTTCTACATTGTTCAGATATTAGATGTCTTGGAATTGGTCCTTTAATATTCTTATCTCTTTATCCTGTTTTTGAGCTCATCTTTTTGCTCTGTTCTGTGAAAATTTTCCTCAACTCTATTTTTTAGTACTTCTATTGAGCTTTTATATTAATGCTATTATATTTAATTCAAACAGCTCTCCTTTTTTCTTTGAATATTTTATTTTACTAGTATTCTCTTCTTGCCTCATGAGTGAGACTTCTCTGAAGGTACTAATGACAACTTTTCTTAATTTCTTTTCTTTTTAAATCATCAGTGTTTTCTCCAACTTGCTTTTTTAAAAAGGGTTTTGCATTCTGTCTTTCATGTTATTAGCTGTTCGTAAATGTCTAGTGATCCATCTCTGTCGGCTTCAGTTTAAGATCAGGACAGCAAAAAGGCAGTCAGAAGCACCCTGACTAAATGAGGTTGTGGGGTTGTTGACTGCAGTCTTTGCTGTAGATTATTTGGCTTAGTTGATCTCTTGGAGGAACTCTTGATGGTAGCATATTTAGATCATTTATTGTGGGCTGGTCTGATTGTCTAGAGAAGATACTTTCAGACTTTTACCTGAGAAATATAAAACTAGCTGTTGGTTTTCTTTAAATTAGGAAAGAAGCCTGAAAGTTTTCCTCAAATTTTATAAAGCCTCACCTGTTTCTCCTATTTTCAGTTCATATCCGCCTACCCTCCACTGTGACTGTTCCAACTCTATAAATCCTCTGGGTAGTAGATGAAATTGTGTCCCCTGAAAAAATATGTTGAAGTCTTAATCCCTAGTACCTGGGAATGTGACTTTCTTTGAAAATAAGGTCTTTGCAGGTGTGATCAATTTAAGATGAGACCATACTGGATTAGAGTGAACCCTAAATCCAGTGACTGGTGGTTTTACAAGGAGAAATTTATTTTTTATTTTTTATTTTTTTGAGACAGGGTCTCACTTTGTCGCCAGGCTGGAGTGCAGTGGCACGATCTTGGCTCACTGCAACCTCCGCCTAGGTTCAAGCAATTCTCCTGTGTCAGCCTCCCTAGTAGCAGGGATTACAGGCACCTGCCACCACATCCGGCTAATTTTTGTATTTTTAGTAGAAGACAGGGTTTCACCATGTTGACCAGGCTGGTCTCAAACTCCTGACCTCAGGTGATCAGCCCGCCTCAGCCTTCCAAAGTGTTGGGATTACAGGCATGATCCATTGCGCCTGGCCAGGGGAGATATTTAAACACAGAAAAACACAAGGAATAATGCTGTGTAAGCAGAATGGCAGAGATTAGAATGATGTGCCTACAAACCAAGGAACACCAAGGATTCCGGGCATCCACCAGAAGATAGGAGAGAAGCATGGAACAGATTCTTTTCAAAACCTCCAGAAAGAACCAACCCTGTTGATATCTTGATTTTAGATTTCTAGCCTCCAGAACTGTGAGAAGACAAATTGATTTTGTTTTAAACCACCCACTTTGTGATACTTTTTTACAGTAGCCCTTGCAAACTAAAATACTCTGTTTCAGCCTCTCTAGAGAAGAAAGTCAGACTTCTAATAGAATGTGGGAAAACTTTGTATCAAGTAGGGCATCTGTAAATCTAATTATTTTATAAACTTTTAACCAGTCATTCTATTTTCTTCACATCTTCACGCCCCCTCCCCCTGCAGTAATACCTTTTTCTGTCATTTTCTGGGCTCTTTGGGGGTTCATCAGTGACAATCAGGTTGCTTTTCTGGTCTGTCCCCTGTTGAAGTAGAATTCCCCATTCTTCTCTGTTAAGGCGCTTTTCAATTGTTCATCTCCTTTCCACCTTCTGGAATTTACTTGCTATTTTCTCCTTCTGTCCTGTGGGTTTATGCCCCCACCGCCCCCCCCGCCTTTTTTAAAGAAAGATACCAGAAGAATATGGCATTCTAGAAGCCAAGTAAAAATATTTTCAACCAGCAGACAATGAACAACTGTAGCAAATGATGCTGAGAAGTCTAATAAAATGAGGACTGAGAAATGACCATTTGATTTGGCAAGATATATCATTCATGGCTTTGACAAGAGTAACTGTGATGGAGTAGTAGGGGATAAAGCCTCACTTGAGTGGGTTCAAGAGAGATGAGAGGAAAGGAGAAACAATGAGTATAGATTACTGTCTGAGGAATTTATCTTATAAGGGGAGCAGAAAAACGTAGCTCTCAGGAAAACTGGGGTCAAGAGAATTTAAAAAAGATGGAATAGAATAGACAACCTAGTAAGTGTCTTATTGACTCTACGAATGTGACACCTTGTAGGCAGATAAAAATGTGATTCAGGAATTTAGAAATCAATTCAAGACAATGAATAAAAATAAGAAAGAAGCTATGCATGAAGATAATGATAAATGTAGAAATAAATAGGGTTCTCATGTGTAAATTGTAGAGAGATGAGGGAAATTTTGCATAGCCAGAACCTTGGGAAACATTCTTTTAGAAAGCAAAAAAAAAAAAAGAAAAAAAAAATAAAAGTATTCAAGAAGGAGGAGAACAAGAAGCTGAGGGGAGGGGAAAGACATTAACCACAGAGTAAATAGGTTGACAATATAAAATACCACAAAGATGATGCAAAAGAAGAGGGCTAAAAGGCCACCGTACTAAGTAATGATCAGGTCACTTGTAAACATCATTAAAAATTGGTTAAGGAGATTGTAGATAGTGAGAAATGGAAGCAACAGATATAGAGTAGTCAGAGAGGAATTTTGGTAGTAAAGAAAAGTTTCAAAATAGGGCAGGAGCTGTGGAATATGTTGGAAATCTGGAAGAGTGGGGAAGGAGTCAACAGTGAGAAAGAAAATAAGAAAGATGACTAATGGAAGCTTTAAAGTGCTGCTATAAAAGGGGGAAAATATGGCTAATAAGACTTTTTACTTTATAGAAATTTCATACCATATTTGACTACAAATGAAGTCTACTTTGTAAAAGGAGGCCTCTCCATAATTACAGTTATCCATGGAAATAAAAATTGCTTTTTTTCCACATTGGAAAATGTCAAATAGGATCTGAGTTATAGGGTTTTTAACCTGCAGCTAAAAAGAAAACTTCCTTCATTAAAGACAATCCATTGTATTTGCCAAATCTGGTTTGGTGTGCCAACAGCTACACAATTCTATCAGAATTTTACAAGCAGTTCAGTTTTCCATAGTTACAAAAGTAAATTATATTCTTTGTTTCAAATTCATTGTTAATTGCTTCAATTGTAATTTATCCAGCTTGACTGCAGACTTCAAAAAGCAGCTTTCCATTTCAGAGTGGTTTTCAGAACCTTGAGGCTCCTTGCATTAATCATCCACTTACAATATCAGTACATATAGACTCCAGTGTTTGCAGCAGCCATATCTCTGGATGCACATACTCGGTGTTTACTATTTTTAATCCAAATTCTGATACAGATAGAAAATAGAAAAGTAAACAGCATTATATTTTCCTGAGAATCATTTTAAACACCAGCTAAATTACTGAAGACCCATAGAACTGAACAATATGTATCTAACCTAAAATTTTCCTTTAATTTCTTTACATAAAAACATCTTTTTCTATAATACTTATATCTCTTTTGAATAAATTATATTGATATAAAGAAAACAAGCAAACTCTCCAAAAGAATATTTTGATTATTCCGAGAATTTAATGAGGTGCACAGATATAAGAAGAGCACTCTTACTCTCTTTGGAATCCTAAGTACAGGATTCAGGACATGAAAACAGATATACTTCATCAGTTACCATGCACACTTCAGCCTCAGAAGTAGGATATTAGCTCAAAGACAATTAGCCCCATTTGGACATTCATATGTAGTCTGTCCTTAGTTAGGAATCAATCACAACCTATTCTTTTATATGGTATATTTGACCAACACTAGCTTAATTAACATTAATTTAATAAACTCCCCCACTACCTCACCATAGACTAAGTTAAAAAGATCCTGGGTTCAGTGGACCAAGTCACAACATATTTTTCAGCCACGGTGATGTCTAAAAATATTTTTCCCCAAACTGTAAAACAAGTGCAACATGATAAAATGGCCTTTATTTATCAGTTTTAATTTTATTAATTTTTTGAATTGATGATAAATCCACATGTATACCATTAAAGAGGTACAAAAGTGGAAAGTCTCTCTCTAATCCCTATTCCTCAGGAGTGCCCCAGATACTGGCAACTCTGGAGGCAGAAAGTTACTAATTTGTTGTGTAGCCTTCTAGAAATATCCTCTATAAGTTTTATATATATATATAAATATATAAATATAAGATATATATGTATCTTACATAAAATCTAAAATGTACACAAAAGATACATATATATGGAGAGAGAGTTAAAGGTACATATATATGTATATGGAGAGAGAGCGACTTAAAGTTTTTAAAATCAAAACAAATTCAATTGTGTTAAAAACCCTATCAAAGACAAAACCTAACAAACAGAGCCTGGGAAGGCTATTAAGGGAGGATTCTTAGACAAAAATGCCTGATAACAACAACTACCACCAAAGACTGCAAAAACCACAACTTTGCACAAAGGCCATCCAACCTTATACAAAATAATACTTCTGGGTGTTCTAGGTGCACTGCCTATGGGGTAGCCCTGCTCTGCAAGGAGCAGTATAATTTTTTTTAAGGAAAAAAAAAAAAACCTTTGTGAGGACATTTGCCCAGCAACTGTCTTCAGACTGATGCCATCCTTGTTACTGATTCTCATGGCCAAGGATAGTTATCTCAAAACAATTTCTTGTTTAGAACTTGTGTATGGGTGCAATCCTTATTTTACCCTTAAAAACCTTTGTTTTCTGTTATCTCCCTGAAGATGCATACAGTTTACTATGGCATGCATATTCCCATTTCAGTGCCTATTTCCAAATAAACATCATTTTCTCTCAGAGTCTTCCTGTTATTTAGGTTATCTTTCTCTCTCTCTCTTTCTCTGTACACACACACACACACACACACACACACAATGTGTGTATGTCACATATAACCTACGATTGATTTATACCTTTCCTAATCTTATGTAAAATCCAAAACGTACACAAAATAGTACTGTAACATCATGAAAACTAAGAAAAGGAAAACTTTGGTTGAAAATAAGAAAAAAAAAGGCCAGGTGCGGTGGCTCACGCCTGTAATCCCAGCATTTTGGGAGGTTGAGGCGGGTGGATCACGAGGTCAGGAGATCGAGAACATCCTGGCTAACATGGTGAAACCCCATCTCTACTAAAAATACAAAAAATTAGCCAGGCGTGGTGGCGGGTGCCTGTAGTCCCAGCTACTGGGGAGGCTGAGACAGGAGAATGGCGTGAACCCAGGAGGCGGAGATTGCAGTGAGCCGAGATCACATCACTGCACTCCAGCCTGGGTGACAGAGCGAGACGCAGTCTCAAAAAAAAAAAAAGAGAATCCTTATTTTTCATTGCTTTGGCAAATGGCAGGATATAGTTAGGAAAACCTTCATTGTCAACTCTCATCTATCTCAGCCTCTTTGTAGTGTCTCAGGAGGAACCACTGTTTCCTAGAAAAGCTCCTCTGGGCCCCTCAGCTTTTCTGATTCTTCTTTAAGCTCTCATCTCTGCCTCTTTTCCTGGTACCTCCTCCTCTGCCCACTGTCTTCAGTGTTCAGTCTTTAGTCATTTTCAGTTCTTGTTTCACCTAAATTCCTGAGGCTATCATCCATTCTCATAGTTTTAAGTACCACCCATATATAAGTCCTAAATGTGTACATTTGGCTCTTAGCATATGCTCCAGATCCAAACTTAATAGCTCCTTTTGGACTTTTTCCCTGTATATTCTGAGGTTATTATGACATACAATGCATGTTGATATTTGAAGCTAAAGCTAATTAAGCCCTAGGTTTAAAAAAAAAAAATCTCTAAATGTATTAAACAATTTGAGTCTGTGATTCTTATTCTTGGGCCAGAAGTTTCTGTTTAAAATAAAAACTACAAAACAATAGTATAGTCATCCCTTGGTATATGCAGGAGATTGGTTCTGGTACTCCAATGCATACGAAAACCCACAGATGCTCAAGTACTTCAAGTAAAATGGCATAGTATTTGCACATAACCTACATATGTCTTCCCATATACTTTAAATTATCTCTAGATTACTTATAATACTTAATACAATGTAAATGCTATGTAAATAATTGTTGTACTGTATTTTTTATTTGTATTGTTTTTGTTATATTTTTTGATGTTTCTTAAAAAGTATTTTTGATCTATGGTTGGTTGAATCCACAGATACAAAACCTGTGGAAATAGAGGGCTTACTTTATCTTGGTTGCATATCAAATTAGTCTGTTGCATTTCTGTAAAAGCTTAAAGTATACTCTTGTTAACAAGCATATAATTATAAATACCCTAGATCTCTGTACTCAGTTTCCTAGTCTCATGTGTTTTTGTGAAAATGACAGCCAAGTAAACCAAGCTGTGATTAAATGAGGAGAGACAGTACTTTGTAAATGGATAAGTGTCATAAAACCTTTATTGCTGTTGTCAGTAAATAAATACTGGCAACAGATATAAGGAAGTTACAGAGGATAGTAGCTTCAAATGTAGCCATTATAAACTGAAGGAAATGTGATTGGCCTTAAAACCTGGTTTTGTAAATACTTTGAATTAGGATGTTGTACAATAACAGAAATACAACTCAAAATGGCTTAATCACTAAAGAGATCACGTAACACATAAGAGTGTGATAGATCTAGGATTGGTTGATTCACTAGTCCATCATGTTATCTTTCTACTTTGTCATCCTTAGCAGCTCCAGACATCATATCCTTACCCAGCAATGTTCAGAAGCACATGGAAGGATATATCCAAAGAGTTCTAAGGTGTCTTAATAGGGAAAAAAGAGGAGAAAAGCTTTAGGTGAAGCAGCCTGTATTTGCAACATATGTTATAACTTTGAAAAACTAGTTAAAATAACATTCAGTGTTTTGTTTTGTTTTAGTTCTTTTTACCTATTATGAAACATCAGTAATATACAGGAAAGACATAAAAGCTTGTAATAATTTCAGAGTACATAAGAGATCCAGAGTAATACAAATAAATCCTTGTGTATTCCAAAAACCTAATGAATTTTTAAAAAGAACTGCCTTTTCTGTTCATAAGCTTTAAAAAAATTAAACTAGTCTCTAATGCTTGATAATATCTTGAAAATATTATGCTTCATTGGTCTGACTCCATTAGCAGAAAATTGCCCTATAACTTTCACTAATAAAGAACAAAACAGGAAATAGTCTCTGCATCTTACTAGATGGTTTAAAAAAAGGTATACCTCAGCTGTTTTGAGAGAATTTATTATTTTCAGGATGTATAATAATTCCCACTGAGCCATTATTTCACACATTAGCTTTTATACAATTATTTATTCTTATTCATAAAACTGCAGATCAAAAAACTTGATTATGCCTGCAGGAACTAGTAGAAAATTTTTAGGGCTTAATTAGATAATAATATTCATTGGAATATTTTGTAGTTAAAAACAAAAATATATTTTATATAAAAAAGCCACAAAAAGTAAGCCAGGTCTACTTGATCTAGTTTATAATGATTTTATAAGTAGTAAAAATGACTTATAATATTAAAATCACTTCATTAATAAAGATGTGGATATAATTGATACCTAAATGTTGATAGATGGAGGAATAAGTGAAATAGTTTTGTTACAAACTGAGTGCCTCTCTCAGAATATAACGTGACACCATTTTGTCTACTAATCAGCTGTAGGTGAAGCAGCCCATGTCTAGCCCATATTTAGTCTAGTTGTTTTGATTTATTGAATTATATGCTAAGAAAACCTGAGCATTTCTGTTATAGTCTCTATATTGTGGACATGTAGAGGTTAGAGCAGGTATATATCAAAAATTGTTTTTCAATTTTAGTAGCCATCAAATACACATTATTATTTATTTAGTTATTCACAAAACATACCTTTGAGCATCAAGCACAGTGTTAAGCCCTTAGTTTAAGCAAGAGATAACCATATAAACAAACAAGTGTACCAAATGTTATTGATGTTATGGTATAAGTTTATTCAGAGGCAGAAGAAGGGTGCAGTCACTTGTTTTTTAAAAAATTATAGATTCAGAGGGGTACATGTATATGTTTGGTACATAGGTATGTTGCATAATAGGAAGGTTTGGGCTTCTGGTGAACCCATCACCCAAATAGTGAACATACTCAATAGTTTTTCAACCCTTGCCCGCCTTTGCCTCTACCCCCTTTTGGAGTCCCCAGTGTCCATTGTTCATCTTTATGTGTACCCATTGATCAGCTCCCACTTATAAGTGAGAACACGAGGTATTTGATTTTCTGCTTCTGAGTTATTTTATTTTCAGTAACTATTAGGAAAATGGTCTCTAGTTGCAGGCATGTTGTTGCAAAGGACATCGTTTTGTTCTTTTTTGTGGTAGTATTCCATGGTGTATATACACTAAATTTTCTTTATTCAATCCACTGTTGATGGATACTTAGGTTGATTCCGTGACTTTGCTATTGCAGATAGTGCTGTGATAAACATATGAGTGCAGGTGTCTTCTTGATAAAACAATTTCTTTAGCTATGGATAAATACCCAGTAGTAGGATTTCTGATTTGAGTGGTAATTCTATTTTTAGTTCTGTGAGAAAATTCCTTACTGCTTTCCATTGGGGTTGAACTAATTTACACCCACCTCCCCCCTCAGCAGTGTATAAGTGTTCTCTTTTCTTCATATTCTTGCCAATATCTGTTACATATTTTTTCTTTTTTTTGAGACAGGGTCTCACTCTGTCACCCAGGTTGGTGTGCAGTGGCATGATAGGGCTCACTTCAGTCTCAACCTCTGGGGCTCAAGCAATCTTCCCACCTCAGCCCCGAAGTAGCTGTGACTACAGGTGTGCACCATCATGCCCAGCTAATTTTTTGTAATTTTAATAGAGATGGGGTTTCACCATGTTACCTAGGCTGGTCTTGAACTCTTAGACTCAAGCAGTGTGCCCATATTGGCCTCCCAAAGTGCTGGGATTACAGGCATGAGCCACCACACCTGGCCTATTTTTTGACTTCTTTATGATAGCCATTCTGACTGGTGTGAAATGGTATCTTATTTTGGTTTCAGTTTGCATTTGTCCAATGATAGTGATGTTGAGCATTTTTTCATGTTTTTTGGCAACTTGTATGTCTTTTGAGAAGTGTCTGTTGATGTCCTTTGCCCACTTTTCTTTTTTTTTTGACAGTATTTTATTTTATTTTATTTTTATTATTATTATACTTTAAGTTTTAGGGTACATGTGCACAATGTGCAGGTTAGTTACGTATGTATACATGTGCCATGCTGGTGTGTTGCACCCATTAACTCGCCATTTAGCATTAGGTATATCTCCTAATGCTATCCCTCCCCCCTCCCCCCACCCCACAACAGGCCCCAGAGTGTAATGTTCCCCTTCCTGTGTCCATGTGTTCTCAATGTTCAATTCCCATCTATGAATGAGAACATGCGGTGTTTGGTTTTTTCTCCTTGCGATAGTTTATTGAGAATGATGATTTCCAATTTCATCCATGTGCCTACAAAGGACATAAACTCATCATTTTTTATGGCTGCATAGTATTCCATGGTGTATATGTGCCACATTTTCTTAATCCAGTCTATCATTGTTGGACATTTGGGTTGGTTCCAAGTCTTTGCTATTGTGAATAGTGCCGCAATAAGCATACGTGTGCATGTGTCTTTATAGCAGCATGATTTGTAGTCCTTTGGGTATATACCCAGTAATGGGATGGCTGGGTCAAATGGTATTTGTAGTTCTAGATCCCTGAGGAATCGCCACACTGACTTCCACAATGGTTGAACGAGTTTACAGTCCCACCAACAGTGTAAAAGTGTTCCTGTTTCTCCACATCCTCTCCAGCACCTGTTGTTTCCTGACTTTTTAATGATTGTTGCCCACTTTTCAATGGGGTTGTTTCTCCTTGTTGATTCGTTCCAGTTCCTTATAGAGTCTAGATATTAGTCCTTTTTCAGATGCATAGTTTGCAAATATTTTCTCCCATTCTGTAGGTCATCTGTTTACTCTGTTGATTGTTTCTTTTGCTGTGCAAGTCCCATTTGCCTATTTTTTGTTTTGTTGCATTTACTTTCAAGGTCTTAATAATAAATTCTTTGCCTAGTCCAGTGTGCAGAAGAGATTTTCCTAGATTTTCTTCTAGGAATTTTGTAGTTTGAGGTCTTACATTTAAGTATTTAAACCATCTTGAGTTAATTTTTATATATGGTGATATGTAGAGTTCCAGTTTCATTCTTCTGCATATGGCTAGACAGTTATTCCAGTACCATTTATTGAATATAGAGTCCTTTCCCCATTGCTTGTTTTTGTCAGCTTTTTCAAAGATTAGGTGGTTGTAGTTGTGTGGCCTTATTTCAGGGCTCTCTATCCTGTTCCATTGGTCTATGTGTCTCTTTTTGTACCAATATCTTGCTGTTTTGGTTACTGTAGCCCTGTTGTATAGTTTGAAGTTGGGTAGTGTGATGCCTCCAGCTTTGTTCTTTTTGCTTAGAATTACCTTGGCTATTGGGGCTCTTTCTTGTTTCATATGAATTTTAAAATAGTTTTCTCTAGTCCTGTGAAGAATGCCATTGGTAGTTTGATAGGAATAGCATTGAATCTGTACTTTGCTTTAGGCAGTATGGCCATTTTAATGATATTGATTCTTTGTATCCATGAGCATGAGATGTTTTTCCATTTGTTTGTGTCATCTGTGATTTCTTTCATCAGTGTTTCTTACAAAGTTCGCCTTATAGAGATCTTTCCTTTCACTACCTTAGTTAAATGTATTCCTAGGTATTTTATTTTGTGTGTGTGGCTATGGTAAATGGGACTGAAGTCTTTTTTGGCTCTCAGCTTGGACATTATTGGTGTATAGAAATGCTACTGATTTTTGTATGCTGATTTTGTATCCTGAAACTTTACTGAAGTTGTTTATCAGGTCTAGGAGTCTTTTGGAGGGATCTTTAGCGTTTTCAAGGTATAAAATCATGTAATCAGTGCACAAAGATAATTCAAGTTCCTCTTTTTCTATTTGATTACTTTCTATTTCTTTCTCTTCCTCTGGCTAGGACTTCCAGTTCTGTGTTGAATGGGAGTGGTGAAAGTAGACATCTTAGTCTCGTTCCAGTTCTTCGGTGGAACACTTTCAGCTTTTCCCCATTCAGTATGATGTTGGCTGTGGGTTTGTCATGGATGACTCTTATAATTTTGAGGTATATCCCTGATGCCTAATTTGTTGAGAGTTTTTTTTTATCATAAAGTGATGTTGGATTTTATCAAATGCTTTCTCAGCATCTATGACGATGATCATGTGTCTTTTGTTTTTAATTCTGTTTATGCAGTGATATAGTTTGGATATCTTCTCCAAATTTCATGTTGAAATGTAATCCCCAATGTTGGAGTTAAGGCCTGGTGGGAGATGTTTGGATCATGAGGGTGGATCACTCATGAATAGCTTGGTGCTTTCCTCGCAATAGTGAGTTCTTTTTTTTTTTTTTAATACAAATTATTTTATTTTATTTTATTTTTTTTTTGTTTTTTTTAATTTATTTATTTTTTCTTTATTATTATTATTATTATTATACTTTAGGTTTTATGGTACATGTGCGCAATGTGCAGGTAAGTTACATATGTATACATGTGCCATGCTGGTGCGCTGCACCCACCAACTCGTCATCTAGCATTAGGTATATCTCCCAATGCTATCCCTCCCCCCTCCCCCCACCCCACAACAGTCCCTGAAGTGTGATGTTCCCCTTCCTGTGTCCATGTGTTCTCATTGTTCAATTCCCACCTATGAGTGAGAATATGTGGTGTTTGGTTTTTTGTTCTTGCGATAGTTTACTGAGAATGATGATTTCCAATTTCATCCATGTCCCTACAAAGGACATGAACTCATCATTTTTTATGGCTGCATAGTATTCCATGGTGTATATGTGCCACATTTTCTTAATCCAGTCTATCATTGTTGGACATTTGGGTTGGTTCCAAGTCTTTGCTATTGTGAATAATGTGGCAATAAACATACGTGTGCATGTGTCTTTATAGCAGCATGATTTATAGTCCTTTGGGTATATACCCAGTAATGGGATGGCTGGGTCGAATGGAATTTCTAGTTCTAGATCCCTGAGGAATCGCCACACTGACTTCCACAAGGGTTGAACTAGTTTACAGTCCCACCAACAGTGTAAAAGTGTTCCTATTTCTCCACATCCTCTCCAGCACCTGTTGTTTCCTGACTTTTTAATGATTGCCATTCTAACTGGTGTGAGATGGTATCTCATTGTGGTTTTGATTTGCATTTCTCTGATGGCCAGTGATGGTGAGCATTTTTTCATGTGTTTTTTGGCTGCATAAATGTCTTCTTTTGAGAAGTGTCTGTTCATGTCCTTTGCCCACTTTTTGATGGGGTTGTTTGTTTTTTTCTTGTAAATTTGTTCAAGTTCATTGTAGATTCTGGATATTAGCCCTTTGTCAGATGAGTAGGTTGCGAAAATTTTCTCCCATTTTGTAGGTTGCCTGTTCACTCTGATGGTAGTTTCCTTTGCTGTGCAGAAGCTCTTTAGTTTAATTAGATACCATTTATCAATTTTGGCTTTTGTTGCCATTGCTTTTGGTGTTTTAGACATGAAGTCCTTGCCCATGCCTATGTCCTGAATGGTACTGCCTAGGTTTTCTTCTAGGGTTTTTATAGTTTTAGGTCTAACATGTAAGTCTTTAATCCATCTTGAATTGATTTTTGTATAATGTGTAAGGAAGGGATCCAGTTTCAGCTTTCTCCATATGGCTAGCCAGTTTTCCCAGCACCATTTATTAAATAGGGAATCCTTTCCCCATTTCTTGTTTTTGTCAGGTTTGTCAAAGATCAGATACTTGTAGATATGGGGCATTATTTCTGAGGGCTCTGTTCTGTTCCATTGATCTATATCTCTGTTTTGGTAGCAGTACCATGCTGTTTTGGTTACTGTAGCCTTGTAGTATAGTTTGAAGTCAGGTAGTGTGATGCCTCCAGCTTTGTTCTTTTGGCTTAGGATTGACTTGGTGATGCGGGCTCTTTTTTGGTTCCATATGAACTTTAAAGTAGTTTTTTCCAATTCTGTGAAGAAAGTCATTGGTAGCTTGATGGGGATGGCATTGAATCTGTAAATTACCTTGGGAAGGATGGCCATTTTCATGATATTGATTCTTCCTACCCATGAGCATGGAATGTTCTTCCATTTGTTTGTATCCTCTTTTATTTCCTTGAGCAGTGGTTTGTAGTTCTCCTTGAAGAGGTCTTTCACATCCCTTGTAAGTTGGATTCCTAGGTATTTTATTCTCTTTGAAGCAATTGTGAATGGGAGTTCACTCATGATTTG
Source organism: Pongo pygmaeus (assembly GCF_028885625.2). Classification (NCBI taxonomy): domain Eukaryota; kingdom Metazoa; phylum Chordata; class Mammalia; order Primates; family Hominidae; genus Pongo; species Pongo pygmaeus. Next base: position 34,709,216 of record NC_072384.2, on the reverse strand, counting down.
GCTCTCTGTTTGTCTGTTATTGATGTATAAGAATGCTTGTGATTTTTGCACATTGATTTTGTATCCTGAGACTTTGCTGAAGTTGCTTATCAGCTTAAGGAGATTTTGGGCTGAGACAATGGGGTTTTCTAGATATACTATCATGTCATCTGCAACCAGGGACAATTTGACTTCCTCTTTTCCTAATTGAATACCCTTGATTTCCTTCTCCTGCCTAATTGCCCTGGCCAGAACTTCCAACACTATGTTGAATAGAAGTGGTGAGAGAGGGCATCCCTGTCTTGTGCCAGTTTTCAAAGGGAATGCTTCCAGTTTTTGCCCATTCAGTATGATATTGGCTGTGGGTTTGTCATAAATAGCTCTTATTATTTTGAGATACGTCCCATCAATTCCTAATTTATTGAGAGTTTTTAGCATGAAGGGTTGTTGAATTTTGTCAAAGGCCTTTTCTGCATCTATTGAGATAATCATGTGGTTTTTGTCTTTGGTTCTGTTTATATGCTGGATTACATTTATTGATTTGCGTATATTGAACCAGCCTTGCATCCCAGGGATGAAGCCCACTTGATCATGGTGGATAAGCTTTTTGATGTGCTGCTGGATTCTGTTTGCCAGTATTTTATTGAGGATTTTTGCATCAATGTTCATCAAGGATATTGGTCTAAAATTCTCTTTTTTTGTTGTGTCTCTGCCAGGCTTTGGTATCAGGATGATGCTGGCCTCATAAAATGAGTTAGGGAGGATTCCTTCTTTTTCTATTGATTGGAATAGTTTCAGAAGGAATGGTACCAGCTCCTCCTTGTACCTCTGGTAGAATTCGGCTGTGAACCCATCTGGTCCTGGACTTTTTTTGGTTGGTAAGCTATTGATTATTGCCACAATTTCAGCTCCTGTTATTGGTCTATTCAGAGATTCAACTTCTTCCTGATTTAGTCTTGGGAGGGTGTATGTTTTGAGGAATTTATCCATTTCTTCTAGATTTTCTAGTTTATTTGCGTAGAGGTGTTTGTAATATTCTCTGATGGTAGTTTGTATTTCTGTGGGATCGGTGGTGATATCCCCTTTATCATTTTTTATTGCATCTATTTGATTCTTCTCTCTTTTTTTCTTTATTAATCTTGCTAGCAGTCTATCAATTTTGTTGATCCTTTCAAAAAACCAGCTCCTGGATTCATTTATTTTTTGAAGGGTTTTTTGTGTCTCTATTTCCTTCAGTTCTGCTCGGATTTTAGTTATTTCTTGCCTTCTGCTAGCTTTTGAATGTGTTTGCTCTTGCTTTTCTAGTTCTTTTAATTGTGATGTTAGGGTGTCAATTTTGGATCTTTCCTTCTTTGTCTTGTGGGCATTTAGTGCTATAAATTTCCATGTACACACGGCTTTGAATGCATCCCAGAGATTCTGGTATGTTGTGTCTTGGTTCTCGTTGGTTTCAAAGAACATCTTTATTTCTGCCTTCATTTCGTTATGTACCCAGTAGTCATTCAGGAGCAGGTTGTTCAGTTTCCACTTAGTTGTGCAGTTTTGAGTGAGATTCTTAATCCTGAGTTCTAGCTTGATTGCACTGTGATCTGAGAGACAGTTTGTTACAATTTCTGTTCTTTTACATTTGTTGAGGAGTGCTTTACTTCCAAGTATATGGTCAATTTTGGAATAGGTGTGGTGTGGTGCTGAAAAAAATGTATATTCTGTTGATTTGGGGTGGAGAGTTCTGTAGATGTCTATTAGGTCCGCTTGGTGCAGAGCTGAGTTCAATTCCTGGGTATCCTTGTTGACTTTCTGTCTCGTTGATCTGTCTAATGTTGACAGTGGGGTGTTAAAGTCTCCCATTATTAATGTGTGGGAGTCTAAGTCTCTTTGTAGGTCACTCAGGACTTGCTTTATGAATCTGGGTGCTCCTGTATTGGGTGCATATATATTTTGGATAGTTAGCTCTTCTTGTTGAATTAATCCCTTTACCATTATGTAATGGCCTTCTTTGTCTCTTTTGATCTTTGTTGGTTTAAAGTCTGTTTTATCAGAGACTAGGATTGCAACCCCTGCCTTTTTTTGTTTTCCATTTGCTTGGTAGATCTTCCTCCATCCTTTTATTTTGAGCCTATGTGTGTCTGTGCACGTGAGATGGGTTTCCTGAATACAGCACACTGATGGGTCTTGACTCTTTATCCAATTTGCCAGTCTGTGTCTTTTAATGGGAGCATTTAGTCCATTTACATTTAAAGTTAATATTGTTATGTGTGAATCTGATCCTGTCATTATGATGTTAGCTGGTTATTTTGCTCGTTAGTTGATGCAGTCTCTTCCTAGTCTTGATGGTCTTTACATTTCGGTATGATTTTGCAGTGGCTGGTACCGGTTGTGCCTTTCCATGTTTAGCGCTTCCTTCAGGAGCTCTTTTAGGGCAGGCCTGGTGGTGACAAAATCTCTCAGAATTTGCTTGTCTGTAAAGTATTTTATTTCTCCTTCACTTATGAAGCTTAGTTTGGCAGGATATGAAATTCTGGGTTGAAAATTCTTTTCTTTAAGAATGTTGAATATTGGCCCCCACTCTCTTCTGGCTTGTAGGGTTTCTGCCGAGAGATCCGCTGTTAGTCTGATGGGCTTCCCTTTGATGGTAACCCGACCTTTCTCTCTGGCTGCCCTTAACATTTTTTCCTTCATTTCAACTTTGGTGAATCTGACAATTATGTGTCTTGGAGTTGCTCTTCTCGAGGAGTATCTTTGTGGCGTTCTCTGTATTTCCTGAATCTGAATGTTGGCCTGCCTTGCTAGATTGGGGAAGTTCTCCTGGATAATATCCTGCAGAGTGTTTTCCAACTTGTTTCCATTCTCCCCGTCACTTTCAGGTACACCAATCAGACGTAGATTTGGTCTTTTCACATAGTCCCACATTTCTTGGAGGCTTTGCTCGTTTCTTTTTATTCTTTTTTCTCTAAACTTCCCTTCTCGCTTCATTTCATTCATTTCATCTTCCAGGGCTGATACCCTTTCTTCCATTTGATCGAATTGGCTACTGAGGCTTGTGCATTCTTCACGTAGTTCTCGAGCCTTGGTTTTCAGCTCCATCAGCTCCTTTAAGCACTTCTCTGTATTGGTTATTCTAGTTAGCTATTCGTCTAATTTTTTATCAAAGTTTTCAACTTCTTTGCCTTTGGTTTGAACTTCCTCCTTTAGCTCGGAGTAGTTTGATCGTCTGAAGCCTTCTTCTCTCAGCTCGTCAAAGTCATTCTCCATCCAGCTTTGTTCTGTTGCTGATGAGCAGCTCTGTTCCTTTGGAGGAGGAGAGGCACTCTGATTTTTAGAGTTTCAGTTTTTCTGCTCTGTTTTTTCCCCATCTTTGTGGTTTTATCTGCCTTTGGTCTTTGTTGATGGTGACATACAGATGGGGTTTTGGTGTAGATGTCCTTTCTGTTTGTTAGTTTTCCTTCTAACAGTCAGGACCCTCAGCTGCAGGTCTGTTGGTGTTTGCTGGAGGTCCACTCCCGGCCCTATTTGCCTGGGTATCAGCAGCGGAGGTTGCAGAACAGCGGATATTGGTGAACAGCAAATGTTGCTGCCAGATCCTTCCTCTGGAAGTTTTGTCTCAGAGGAGTACCCGGCCGTGTGAGGTGTCAGTCTGCCCCTACTTGGGGGTGCCTCCCAGTTAGGCTACTCGGGGGTCAGGGGCCCACTTGAGGAGGCAGTCTATCCGTTCTTAGATCTCCAGCTGCGTGCTGGGATAACCACTACTCTCTTCAAAGCTGTCAGACAAGAACATTTAAGTCTCCAGAGGATTCTGCTGCCTTTTGTTTGGCAATGCCCTGCCCCCCCAGGTGGAGTTTACAGAGGCAGGCAGGCCTCCTTGAGCTGCAGTGGGCTCCCCGCAATTGGAGCTTCCAGGCCGCTTTGTTACCTACTCAAGCCTCAGCAATGGCGGGTGCCCCTCCCCCAGCCTCGCTGCCACCTTGCAGTTTGATCTCAGACTGCTGTGCTAGCAATGAGCGATGTTCCGTGGGCATAGGACCCTCCAAGCCAGGTGCAGGATATAATCTCCTGGTGTGCCGTTTGCTAAGACCATTGGAAAAGCCCAGTATTAGGGTGGGAGGGACCTGATTTTCCAGGTGCCGTCTGTCACCCCTTTCTTTGACTAGGAAAGGGAATTCCCTGACCGTTTGCACTTGCCGGGTGAGGCAATGCCTCGCCCTGCTTTGGCTCCCGCTGGGTGCCCTGCACCCACTGTCCTGCACCCACTTTCCAACACTCCCCAGTGAGATGAGCCTGGTACCTCAGTTGGAAATGCAGAAATCATCCGTCTTCTACGTCGCCCACACTGGGAGCTGTAGACTGGAGCTTTTCCTATTCGGCCATCTTGGCTGCACTCCCTCAGGCATTTGTTTATAGCAGTGGAAGAATGGCCTAATACCTGTGTATTATGCAATAAAGGTTACATTGAGAAAGAATGGACTGGCCTGGTGCGGTGGTTCATGCCTGTAATCCTAGCACTTTGGGAGGCTAAGCTGGGTAGATCACCTGAGGTCAGGAGTTCCAGACCAGTCTGGCCAACATGGTGCAACCTCATCTCTAGTAAAAATACAAAAATTAGCTGGGCGTGGTGGCCTACACCTGTAATTCCAGCTACTCAGGATGCTGAGGCAGGAGAATTGCTTGAACCCAGGAGATGGAGGTTGCAGTGAGCTAAGATCACACCATTGCACTCCAAAGTGGGTGACAAGAGTGAAACTGTCTTAAAAAAAACAAAAAAGTCTGGGTGCAGTGGCTAACGCCTGTAATCCCAGCACACTAGGAGGCCGAGGTGGGTGGATCATGAGGTCAGGAGATGGAGACTATCCTGGCTAATGCGGTGAATCCCCATCTCTACTAAAAATACAAAAAATTAGCCAGACGTGGTAGTGGGCACCTGTAGTCCCAGCTACTCAGGAGACTGAGGCAGGAGAATCACTTGAACCTGGGAGCCGGAGGTTGCAGTGAGCCAAGATCGTGCCGCTGCACTCCAGCCTGGGCAACAGAGGGAGACTCTGTCTCAAAAAAAAAAAAAAAAAGAAAAAAGAAAAAAAAGAGAAAGAATGAACTAACAGGTGTATATGCAATAAAGGTTACATTGAAATATTAAAATATTGCCTCAAATCAAGATGAATGAATAACTCTAGAGCAGTCGGTCCTCGTATGTGATTAATCACTGAAGTCATTTCAAAGGAAAAATATTTTCCAAAAGCCTCATTGTTTACTTAAAATTTTTGTATTATATTAAATATGTACACACCAAAACTAGGTTAAAAAATTTCATATACTTATAGCTTTTAGGAAATATTTTCAAAATATGAAAAATTTTCAAAATTAAATAAAAATAAGGCAAAATAAAAATAGTTCAGTTAACAGTATTAATGTAATGTGATAGTATTATTTGGCAGATTCTAAATTGATGCTATTGAGGTTTTATGGCCAAAACTAATAGCCTCATGTCTCTTAAATATTGAAAGTTTATTCATATCCTATACTTCCTTTTTTAATGATGAGGAATTGAGTTCAGCTGCACATAATAATAGCTAAAATATGTTGGACTATTTTCTTCTGCAGTTAACAGGATTTTAGAGCTACACCTTTCCAATCTTCTTGTCCTTTTCTGCCTAGTAGATCACAAGGCAGCTATTACAGTTCCAGATTTGGCATCATTGTGTGATGCAGGAAGAAAGGAAGAAGACAAAATGACATGTGCCAACTGAGTCAACCCTATTTTAACAAGCTTTCCCAGAATCACCACCGAGTGATGTTGACTAAGGCCTCATTGGCCACATTTTGTCATATAACCATAGCTAGTTGAAAAAGTGATTGGAAAAGGAGAGGTTTAGTTCACCACAGGCCCCCCACCCACAGGGTGTGTTAATGAGGGGGAAGGGGAGAAGGGATTTTGGAAAAGCAACAGCAAGCTCTACCACAACTTCTAAGGCCGTTTTTATTGAGGGATGATTTGGAAGCACTATAGCCATCTTCATCACATAAAGATCACATCAACTTTGGGGTGTTATTGAAATCTCTCTCAAGTAGGTATCTAACTGTGTCTGCAATCTGGGAAAGAAAAATGCTTCATATTTGCTCTCATAATTACTGATAATTAAAGTTTAAATTTTAAAAGCTAAAAGAAATCAGTTCCCTCATGAGTATGATGTTCTCCGTGCATGCACCCCTATGTGCCTGGTGATGTCTCAATTCCACACTACCCTAAGTCCGACTATTGTAAAAACCTATTTACTCATCATTCTGCAATAAGAAGTATTTAATATAGGTAAATGGGAAGGGATTTCTCATATAATCCTAAATGCAAAAGGGACCACTAAATATACATAGGCCTGATTTTAAAGTAGTTGCTCAGATGACCCAGAATATACTTAGAGTAATATTTTTTAGAATTTAATCTAAATGACTTAACAGTTAACAAAGAGAATTCTGAGTTCCTTACAAGTTCATAAATTACTGTCCGTAGGCCAAGCCAGGCCCACCAATTATGTTTATAAATAAAGTTTTTTTGGAACACAACCCTGCTCATTTATTTATTTGTTGTCATTGGCTGCTTTTCCAGTATTAGAACAGAGTTGAGTAGTTGTGACAGACATTGCATGCATGATCTGTAAAGCCTAAAATATTTACCATTAGAAAAAAATTTGCCAACCCTTGCCTTAGAATATATTGGTGAACAACCTTTTAAGAATTAGTGACCTAAAGAAAGTTTCTGGTGCAGTGCCAAAAGTTATGACTTTAGTTTGATACATAAGACCTTACTATTAAGACTAGATGAGGCCGAGGTGGGCAGATCATGAGGTCAGGAGTTAGAGACCAGCCTGGCCAACATGGTGAAACCCCATCTCTACTAAAAATACAAAAAACTAACTGGGCATGATGGTGTGTGCCTATATTTCCAGCTACTTGGGAGGCTGAGGCAGGAGAATCACTTGATCCCAGGAGGCGGAGGTTGCAGTGAGCCAAGATCATGCCACTGTACTCCAGCCTGGGCAACAGAGCAAGACTCCATCTAGAGGAATAAAAAAGACTAGACGAAGAAACAAAATATGGATTTATCAGAAGAGTGAACACACACAGTCCATGCCAATAGGATGTTATTTATTTATTTATTTTTATTATTACTATTTTTGAGATGAAGTCTTGCTCTGTTGCCCAGGCTGGAGTGCAGTGGTGCGATCTCGTCTCATGGCAACTTCTTCCTCTCAGGTTCAAGCAATTCTTCTGCCTCAGCCTCCCGAGTAGCTGGGATTATAGGCGCCCGCTTCCACGCTCGGCTAATGTTTGTACTCTCAGTAGACATGGGTTTTCACCGTGTTGGCCAGGCTGGTCTCAAACTCTTGACCTCTTGATCCGCCTGCCTTGGCCTTCCAAATTGCTGGGATTACAGGTGTGGGCCACCACGCCCAGCCAGGATGTAATTTAATAGGAATAAATTCAAAGTCCTAAGTTCAGAATTGAGAAAAATACGAAAACCTTTTCGAAAAACAAATTAGGCCTTATACACTGAAAGAGCTGCAATGACAGAGATCACCAGTTACAGAAATGGTAGTCTTGAATTGATAGAATCTTTTGTTTTGCCCCTTCCCCGTGACCATGTACCAAGATCTTTCTCATTCAAAAGCATGTTATTGGCATTCCTTACAAACAGCACTCAAATGACAACTCAGTTATAAGTGAAAAAGATAGAATACTAAGCAATACTAAATATTTTTAGTAACAATACTAAACATTTTTCATTTTTGTCATCATGTTGTGAGTTAAAGTGTCTAAAGAGAATCTTCTGTCTAACCTTGTATGCCCTCTCTTAAGAATATAAGTGGCATGCCTATGAAAAGACAATGTAAAAAAACCCCTCCAGTTTATATGTGTTCACCCTCGTTCCTTCCAGGGTGCAGCTTAGTCAGTCTTACTCTAAAACTTTAGCCTGTGATCTTATTTCCTATAACATTGTTCATATTTTAAAAACCTGTGAATTTTTGTCGATGGCATACTTAATATGTTGCCACCAATTGAATGTACACTTTAATACTATCTGAGGTTGTAGTTTTAAAACACTGTATTTCTGATCTATAATTCACATATGCTTATAAATTCATAGACTTCTAGAAGGATACATAAGACAGCAGGTCCAGAGGTTGCTTCTGGGAAGGGGCTTGGGGAGCTGGGAGACCAGGTGACAGGGTGAAGAGAAACATTTCACTGTATATTCTATTGTGCCTTTTTACTGTTGGTCCATGTACATGTATAGCCATTCAAGTAAATCAATGAAATATCTTTTAAAACCCATATCTTCTCCAGAATCATCTTCTAACCTAGGCATAGTTCATTTGCAAATCATACTATCATCACAGTCACACTATGGACGTGAAACAGCCAACCAAAGCAACTATGACAAGTCAAAGATTCAACAAGTGTACTGAACACAGTGTGATTAGGTGGTTGTCATCATTTAGGGAAAATAATTGGTTGAATAGGTATATGAAAACCCAGTTTACACAGAAATCCAAGGAGAACTGATCAGTAAAAAAAGTGACAAAATGCTGGGCGCAGTGGCTCACGCCTGTAATCCCAGCGCTCTGGGAGGTCGGGGCTGGCGGATCACGAGGTCAAGAGATCAAGACCATCCTGGCTAACACAGTGAAACCCCGTCTCTACTAAAAATACAAAAAAAATTAGCCGGGCGTGGTGGCGGGTGCCTATAGTCCCAGCTACTCCGGAGGCTGAGGCAGGAGAATGGTGTGAACCCAGGAGGCGGAGCTTGCAGTGAGCCGAGATAGCGCCACTGCACTCCAGCCTGGGAAACAGAGCGAGACTCCATCTCAAAAAAAAAAAAAAAAAAGTGACAAAAGAAATGGTTTTTGTTTGTCCAAAGGAGGTAGAAAAAAAGAGTAAGGGCAAAAAGATGCAGTGAAATGTGCAGCACGAGGCTTGATACCTTTAACAGTGGAAGTCAAGAGTCAGAAGCTAGTAGATGAAATTAAGAACAGGCATGTAGGGCCAGGTGTGGTGGCTCATGCCTGTAATCCCAGCACTTTGGGAGGCCGAGGCGGGCAGATCACGAGGTCAGGAGATCAAGACCATCCTGGCTAACACAGTGAAACCCCGTCTCTACTAAAAATACAAAAAAATTAGCCAGGTGTGGTGGCGGGCACCTGTAGTCCCAGCTACTGGGGAGGCTGAGGCAGGAGAATGGCATGAACCCGGGAGGCAGAGCTTGCAGTGAGTGGAGATCATGCCACTGCACTCCAGCCTGGGTGACAGAGCGAGACTCCATCTCAAAAAATAAATAAATAAATAATAAGAAAAAGAAAAAGAAAAAGAACAGGCATGTAAAACGTGGAGAGCAAATGGACATGATCCTTATTGCTGCAATTCTCCAAAGATATGTAGTTCATAAATGTGCAAGATATGGAGAAACAGCCACTTCTGCTGCATATGCAGACAATGACCCTAAGTATGTGTCTCCTCCTTGTATATGTTTTGGGGGAGGAGAGGTAAGGGAAAGGGTTACATGGTAACTTTCAGCATTCCTCTTGATCTAGGGCTATAAAAGCAGCAGAATACCGTAGCTTATTGAAAGCGCAGCAAACAGGACATTTCCAGAGTGTAGCAGAAAGCAGGCCTGGAAGCCCACTGTATCCCTAGCATGTATTCACAGTTACCAATGGAAACAATGGTTACTTTTAGTAGCCCTCCTGCTAAAATAACTTAAATTAGAAATGGGTTCTTGGCTGAAGAAATTAAGCAAGATTTCTGGTTAAAAAGTTTAAAGAAGAAGAGGAGCTACGTGAGCATGTTCAAATGCTATCTTTAACTATAATAGAAATCTTTCTTATTTCTTCAACAGGATATACCCATCCTAAAGTGAAAATAGAAGGTTTTTCTTTCCTTTCCTTTTTTTTTTTTTTTTTTTTTTGAGGCGGGGTCTGGCTTTCTTGCCCAGGCTGAAGTGCAGTGGTACGATCATGCCTCACTGCAGATTAAACTTCCTGGGCTCAAGCAGTTCTCCTACCTCAGTCTCCCAAGTAGCTGGGGCTAGAGGCACACACCACCACACCTGCCTAGTTTTTTATTTTTATTTTTAGTGGAGAGGAGTCCTCGCTATGTCGCCCATGCTGGTCTCAGATTGGTACACTAAAGTAATCCTCCCACCTCAGCTTACCAAAGTGCTGGGGTTATAGTCATGAGCCACCTTGTCCAGTCTCTTGGTTTTGTTTGTTTTTGTTTGTTTGTTTGTTTAGATGCAGTCTCACTCTGTTGCCCAGGCTGGAGCACAGTAGCATGATAATAATAGCTCACTACAGACTCAACCTCCTGGGCTCAAGGGATCCTCCTGCCTCAGCATCCCTAGTAGCTGAGACTACAGGCGTGGATAACACACCTGGCTAATATTTTTTAATTTTATTTTAAATTTTTTCCTTTTTGTTTTTGTGGGTACAGAGTAAGTGTATATATTTATGGGGTACACGAGCTATTTTGATACAGACATACAATGCATAATAAGCAGATGTATCACCTCAAGCATTTATTCTTTATGTTACAAACAATCCAATTATATTCTTTTAATTATTTTTAAATGTACAATTTAATTATTATTGACTATAGTCACCCCATTGTGCTATCGAATACTAGATATTATTCATTCTATTTTTATTTACCCATTAACCATCCCGACTTTCCCCCTACCCCACCACTACCCTTCCCAGCCTCTAATAGCCATCATTCTATTCTCTATCTCCATGAGTTCAGTTGTCTTAATTTTGGATTCCCACACATAAGTGAGAATGTGCAAAGTTTGTCTTTCTGTGCCTGGCTTATTTCACTTAACATAATGACCTCTAGTTCCACCCATGTTGTTGCAAATGACAGGATCTCATTCTTTTTTATGGCTGAATAGTACTCCATTGTGTATATGTACCACATTTTCTTTATCTCTTCATCTGTTGATGGACATGTAGGTTGTTTCCAAATCTTGGCTATTGTGAATAGTGCTTCAATAAACATGGGAGTGCAGATATCTCTTTGATACACTAATTTCCTTTCCTTTGGGTATATACCTAGCAGTAGGATTGCTGGATCAGATGGAAGCTCTATTTTTAGTTTTTGTGAGGAACCTCCAAATTGTTCCCCATAGTGGCGATACTAATTTACATTCCCACCAGCAGTGTACAAGTGTTCCCTTTTCTCCATATCCTTGTCAGCATTTGTTGTTGCTTGTCTTTCATTTTAACTGGGGTGAGATGATATCTCATTATAGTTTTGATTTGCATTTCTCTGATGATCAATGATGTCGAGCACATTTTCATATAACTGTTTGCCCTTTGTATGTCTTCTTTGAAAAATATCTATTCAGATCTTTTGTCCATTTAAAAAATTGGATTATTAGATTTTTTTCCTGAAGAGTTGTTTGAGCTTCTTCTTTATTCTGGTTATTAATCCCTTGTCAGATGAATAGTTTGCAAATATTTTCTCCTATTCTGTGGGTTGTCTCTTTACTTTGTGGATTGTTTCCTTTTGTGTGCAGAAGCTTTTTAACTTGATGTGATCCCATTTGTCCATTTTATTTGGTTGCCTGTGTTTGTGGGTTGTTACTCAAGAAATCTTTGCCCAGCCAGGCACCGTGGTTCACCCCTGTAATCCCAGCACTTTGGGAGGCCGAGGCAGGTGGATCATTTGAGGTCAGGAGTTTGAGACCAGCCTGGCCAAAATGGTGAAACCCTGTCTCTACTAGAAATACAAAAATTAGCCGGGCGTCATGGTGTGCACCTGTAGTCATAGCTACTCAGGAGGCTGAGGCATGAGAATCGCTTGAACGTGGGAGGCAGAGGTTGTAGTGAGCCAAGATTGCACCACTGCACTCCAGCCTGGGTGACAGAGAGAAACTGTGTCTCAAAAATAAAAAAAATTTAAAAAAAAAAGAAATCTTTGCCCATTCTTGTGTCCTGGAGCATCGCCTCAGTGTTTCCTTGTAGTAGTTTCATGATTTGAGGTCTTAGATTTAAGTCTTTAATCCATTTTGATTTGATTTTTGTTTATGGTGAGAGATGGTTTAATTCTTCTGAATGCAGATATCCAGTTTTCCCAGCACCATTTATTGAAGAGACTGCCCTTTCTCCCAGTGTATGTTTTTGACAGCTTTATCCAAAATGAGTTCACTGCAGATGTATGGATTTGTTTCTGGGTTCTCTATTCTGTTGCTTTGGTCTGTGTGTCTGTATTTATGCTAGTACCTTGCTGGTGACAATAGCTCTGTAGTATAATTTGAAGTCAGATAATGTGATTCCTCCAGTTTTGTTTTTGCTCAGGATGGCTTTGACTATTCTGGGTCTTTTATGGTTCCATATAAGTTTTAGAATTGTTTTTTCTGTTTCTGTGAAGAGTGTACTTTTTTTTTTTTTTTTTTTTTTTGTAGAGACAAGGTCTTGCTATGTTGTGCAGGCTGATCTCAAAGTCCTGCATTCAAGCAGTCCTGCCTCAGCCTCCCAAAGCACTTCGGGATTATGGACATAAGCCACTACACCCAGCTTAGTATCTTTTACATAAATGGACATTCCTTCTCATTCTCTTTTGCTGGATTCTTCCCCTCTCTTGACTTCTCATTGTTGTAGTGCTCCAAGGCTTTTTTTCCCTTGTGGTAAAAAAACACAATGTAAAATTTACTACCTTAACCATTTTAATTTTACAGTGTAGTAGTGTTAACGATATCTTATTATGTAAGGTATAGGTAACAACTTTTTCATCTAGTAAATCTGAAACTCTACACCCATTTAACAGCTCCTCTTTTCCTCCTCCCTTGTCTCTATACTCTTCCTTCCTAGGTGATCACATCTAGTCTCTTGACTGAAATATCATCTATTTTGCTTTAGAATAATTTCAGCTTCCCATCTCCTTACCTCCCTTCAGTTTTGAATATTCAGATTTTTGGATTATGTCCCTTCTGTTTCTAGTCTTTATTTAGAGTATATATGGTCCATTAAATTATCACATATCAAGCTTCATTGCTTACCAGATTCCCTTTTCCTTTTTTCCTATCTTGAATCTATGTTAAGGTGTTTTTATTGTTTGGTTATTTTCTCAAGTATTTTTACTGAAATGGTTTGCTTTAGTGGTGTAATTTTGGTAATCTTGAATAGCCTTAAATATCTTTTTCCCATCCCGTAACAAATCGGGGGTATCTCAGCTGAGTATAAGATTCATAACTTCTAAGCTGGGCATGGTGGCTCACGCCTGTAATCCCAGCACTGTGGGAGGCCAAGGCAGGCAGATCATGAGATCAGGAGTTTGAGACCAGCCTGGCCACCATAGTGAAACCCTGTCTCTACTTAAAAAAAAAAAAAAAAAAAATTAGCTGGGCATGGTGGTGGGCGCCTGTTTACCCAGCTACTTGAGAGGCTGAGGCAGGAGAATCGCTTGAGCCCGGAAGGCGGAGGTTGCAGTGAGCCGAGATCGCACCATTGTACTCCAGCCAGGAAAACAGAGTGAGACTCCATCTAAAAAAAAAAAGGTTCATAACTTCTGCTGCTTTTCGTTTCAGTTAGTTTAGATCCTGTTGCATTTTATTCTAGCTTCTAGAGTTGATGATTAGACCAGTACCAGTTCTAGTTTTCTCTTTATGGATAATTGTTCTTTCTTTCTGGACACTAATAAGATTTTTTCTTTATTTGTAAAATTAATGAATTTTACAAGGATATAATAGATATTTGTCTTTTCTCTTTAATCCATCCTGAAACTTGGTTTCCCTTTTCACTTATCCACCAAAAGCCAGCCCAGAGAAATTTCCCTTTATTAGTTACTTAATTGTTGCCTTTCCTCCATCTGGCGCTTTTTCTCTTTTTGAACACCTATTTTTCGTAAAATAGGTCTTCTGGGACTATCTTCAGGTCTTTCTGTTCCTTCAGTATTTCCATTTATTTTGCTTTCTGTTCTGTGCTTTGAGAGAATCCACATACTGCATCTTCCAGTCTATTTATTTAGCTGTCAGTAATGATCATCTTTAAAAAAAAAGTTCATGTTCTCGTTTTGCTTTGAAATCTATACATGAATCTTCCTGGAAAAAAAAAATCATGTTTTTCAAAGTATTGCTTTTTAGTTTTCTAATCCATTGGCTTGTTTACAAAGAATGTAATAAATTTTTTACTCTTATATATGTTTTAAGTTTCAATTAAAGTATTTGAATTTTATTTTTTGTAAAGATATTTATTGGGGCCGGGTGCAGTGGCTCACGCTTATAATCCCAGCAGTTTGGCAGGCCTAGGTGGGTGGATCACATGAGTCCAGGAGTTCTAGACCAACCTGAACAACATAGTGAAACCCTGTCTCTACAAATAAAAAAAATAGCTGGGTGTGGTGGCATACACCTGTAGTCCCAGCTACTTTGGAGGCTGAGGTGGTAGGATCATTAGAGGTCAAGGCTGCAGTGAGCCGTGATCATGCCACTGCCCTCTATCCTGAGTGACAAAGGGAGACTGTCTCAGAAAAAAAAACCCAAAAAACATATTTATTCGGTAAGCTGACATCTTTTTGAACAGTGAAATTTCATTTTCATTTAACTGTAATGAATTCATTGGTAATTTATTTACTCCAAATGCTTAATTTGTTGTTGTTGTTGTTGTTGTTTTTGAGACAGAGTCTCACTCTGTTGCCCAAGCTGGAGTGCAGTGGCATGATCTTGGCTCACTGCAACCTCTGCCTCCCGGGTTCAAGTGTTTCTCCTGCCTCAGCCTCCCAAGTACCTGGGACTACAGGGGCGCGCCATCACACCTGGCTAATTTTTTACTTTTAGTACAGACAGGGTTTCACCATGTTGGCCAGGCTGGTCTCGTACTCCTGACCTCAGGTGATCCAGTCGCCTTGGCTTCCCAAAGTGCTGGGATTACAGGCGTTAGCCACCGTGCCTGGCCATTATTTGTATTTTATATATAGAAATAAATCTTATAAGATTATATGATATCAAGAGAACTGTTAATAAAGGAACAATAAAATAGAAAAAGTAGCTTTTTCCTGCCCTTTTTTTTTTTTTTTTTTTTTGTATTTTCATTTTGTTTTGTTTTGTTTTAGAGATAGGGTCTCCCTCTGTTGTCCAGGCTGGAGTACAGTGGGACAATCATAGCTCAGTGTGGCTTCCAATTCCTGGCCTCAATCTATCCTCCTACCTCACCCTCCTGAGCCACTGGGATAACAGGCATGAGCCACTGTACCTGGCCTCTTGCCAATTTTTATAATATTCCAGCACTTTTTTTAGGTTGTCTGGAAATATCCTTACTTAAGGGATTGGTTTTACCGCTTATCATATATTTGCTGTCTCAAAGGAACACCCGATGATCCTGACCATGCCTGCTATTCTTTCCCTTTGCCCTTTGTTTTTCTGCTACTTAATACTTGAGTTTATGCCCCCATCCTCAATTATCATTGTATAGAATTTATTTATACAGGTTAATAAGAAAGAACTGAGAAAAGAAAGTTTAGCAAAGTAATAGAAATAAAAACTCAGCGGCCGGGTGCGGTGGCTCACGCCTGTAATCCCAACACTTTGGGAGGCCGAGGTGGGTGGATCACGAGGTCAGGAGATCGAGACCATCCTGGCTAACACGGTGAAACCCCGTCTCTATGAAAAATACAAAAAATTAGCCTGGTGTGGTGGTGGGTGCTTGTAGTCCCAGCTACTCGGGAGGCTGAGGCAGGAGAATAGCGTGAACCTGGGAGGCAGAGCTTGCAGGGAGCGGAGATCGCACCACTGCACTCCAGCCTGGGCAACAGAGCGAGACTCCATCTCAGAAAAGAAAAAAAAAAGAAAGAAATAAAAACTCAGCTTAAAGGTAGGCTTAGCATATATAGTTATGTATTCAACTTATGCTAATATGTAATTCACACTTATTTTCTTATATTTTAATGCAGCATTCTTCTCTTTATAGGGAATACCAATCTTAAGGTTTAAGGATGAGGAGGGTGGTCATTGGTACAATCACTTACCACTTTGCTCACGTTTTTGAAGGGTCATTGTAGCTATCTTCATGGGTGGGCTGTGGAAACAGCACATCTGAAGCTCTAACACTCCCACGTAGCCATATGCCTTTGGCAACTGGAGAGTCATATAAAATCAGCACTGGCCCATGTTCTCATACTTATAAACACCTCTCTCTGGCTTACTACTTTAGTATTTATAAACTATTTTGTGACAAGCTACTTAATCAGAACTTTAAAAATGGTTCACTTTGCCTGGACACGGTTGCTCACACCTGTAATCCCAGCACTTTGGGAGGCTGAGGCGAGTGGATCACGAGGTCAAGAGATCGATACCATCCTAAGCAACATGGTGAAACCCCTTCTCTACTAAAAATACAAAAATTAGATGGGCGTGGTGACACGCACCTGTAGTTCCATCTGCTCAGGAGGCTGAGGCAGGAGAATCACTTGAACCTGGGAGACAGAGGTTGCAGTGAGCTGAGATCGCACCACTGCACTTCAGCCTGGTGACAGAGCAAGACTCTGTCTCAAAAAAAAAAAAAAAAAAGGAAAATGTTCACTTTGATAATTAATTTTTTTTTATTTTTTCCAGGTGTATGGTGGCTGATGAAGTAAGTGTTCAATGGTTTTTATGTCTTTTATAAGATTACACAGCTTGTTTTTAGTGTCCGCTATTTTCCATGTACTCTTTCTCCATATGACTATATGTCTATATATGGGGATGGGGAGAGAGAGAAAGATGGGAGGGTCAGGAGGGAGGGAGAGAGAGAATGAGAATGAAAGAATGTGTGTGTGTGTGTTTTCTAGACATGCATCTGATACATATGTTAATATTAACATTAGTGACCCCAAATTGTTACCTAGGATGCATGGATGAGCTTTGAAATGCAGCCCCCCAAAAAGCTTTTGTTATAATAGTACTTGCTTAAAAGCTAAACTTTAAAGATTCTGTTCTAAAGGTTATTGTTAATTGTTTCCTATGAGTTTGAAACATAGTTCTGAAATGGTATTTTATTATCAGTCAACAGTTTGATACATTTAAATGGCATGTGCTTATATGTATCCCTATTCGTGTTTTCTCTCGGAAATGGAGGCTCTTGTTACATGAACTATGATATTCTTTGTGTACATTCTCAGACTAATATAAATCAATAAAGTTCTAATTTTTAACAACAGTTTGAGAAATGTGTTGCTGTTTTTCATTATGTCTTTAAGAATAACAGCAAAACAGCCAGGCGCAGTGGCTCACGCCTGTAATCCAACACTGGGAGGCCGAGGCAGGTGGATCATGAGGCCAGGAGTTTGAGACCATCCTGGCTAACACGGTGAAACCCCATCTCTATTAAAATACAAAAAATTAGCCGGGCATGGTGGCGGGCATCTGTACTCCCAGCTAGTCAGGAGGCTGAGGCGGGAGAATGGCATGAACCCAGGAGGCAGAGCTTGCAGTGAGCCGAGAGCATGCCACTGCACTCCAGCTTGGGTGACAGAGTGAGACTCCGTCTCAAAAAAAAAAAAAAGAATAACAGCAAAACATACACTTTTCAAAATATATTAGAGATGAAGGAAATGGAAACTGAATTGTTAAAAAATAAAAGTGGAATCATCAAAAAATTCTCCCAATTAATTATGATTTAGTTTTACTTGCATATAGACTCCCACCAATGGCTTATCTCTGTAGTCTCTTCAGACGGAATCTGGCTCTGTTGCCCAGGGTGCAGTGCAATGGCACGATCTCGGCTCACTGCAACCTCCGCCTCCCGGATTCAAGCAATTCTCTTGCCTCAGCCTCCCGAGTAGCTGGGACTACAGGCGCTCATCACCATGCCCAGCTAATTTTTGTATTTTTAGTACAGAAGGGGTTTCACCATTTTGGCCAAGATGTTTTCCATCTCTTGACCTCGTGATCCGCCCGCCTCAGCCTCCCAAAGTCCTGGGATTACAGGCGTGAGCCACCGTGCCTGGCCTGTAGTCTGTTTTTAAGGAAAAACATGAATAGAGAATTTAAGGATTTATTTAAGGAATAACATGAGTCCTATACAGAAATGTTGATATAGGGGTTCATAGTTCATGCTAATTTATAATGGCCTAATTTTTTAGTTTGAACTCTTCATTCATTCAATAGGTGTTTATTTAGACTAGATATAGTTAGAAAGAGAGTCATTGCCAGTGAAGAACTTTAGCGATATAATTGGAGAAACAAGACATAGACATTTGGGAAACAATAAACAGAAATTTTTCTTTTGAAACAGGATGAGTTCTTTTGTTGTTTTGTTTTTGTTTTTGTATTTGTTTTTGTTTTTATTTTGAGGAGGAGTCTCGCTCTGTTGCCCAGACTGGAGTGCAGTGGCGCGATCTCGACTCACTGCAAGGTTCACCTCCCAGGTTCACGCCATTCTCCTGCCTCAGCCTCCGGAGTAGCTGGGACTACAGGCACCCGCCACCATGCCAGGCTAATTTTTTGTATTTTTAGTAAAGACACGGTTTCACTGTGTTAGCCAGGATGGTCTCAATCTCCTGACCTCAGGTGATCCGTCCGCCTCTGCCTCCCAAAATGCTGGGATTATAGGCGTGAGCCATCGCGCTCGGCCTAAAACAGGATGAGCTCTAAACGGCTCTTCATAAATTAATTAATTTGAGAGTCCAAATGACTGAAAGAGGCTTACATTTTTAGTCCTTGAATATGTTTTCAACAAATAGAAATGTGAACTCATTCTCCAAAACCTCAAGACTAGCCATAACTATTTCCTCTTATATATATACATGTATAGAACATATATGTCATATATGTATATGCATGTGTATAAATTCTTTTCCAAACAGACTAGTTGATGTCCACAGAAAATATATTATAAAAGGTAACAAACAGCATCCTTTATGATTTCCACAAGTAAGTCATGGGTAAAAATCTTAGCAGTTATGGTACACCATTGGTTCTTTGGTCCTCACTTTGATGTTGTAGAAATCTAGATGCACCTTAAATCTATGGAATTCACCATGGATTCAGATAAACACTTGATCTGCACCATAACCCTTCTGATATGGTTTGGCTGTGTCCCCACCCAAATCTCATCTTGAATTGTAGCTACCATAATTCCCACATGGGATGGGAGGGGTGACCCAGTGGGGGATAGTTGAATCATGAGGGTGGGTCTCTCCCATGCTGTTCTCATGATAGTCAGTAAGTCTCACGAGATCTGATGGTTTTATAAATGGGAGTTCCCCTGCACATGCTCTCTTGCATGCTGCAGTATAAAAGATGTGACTTTACTCCTCTTTCACCTTCCACCATAATTGTGGAGCCTCCCTAGCCATGTGGAACTGTGAATTAAACCCAGATTCGGGTTTATAAATTACCCAGATTCGGGTATGTCTTTATTGGCAGTGTGAGAACAGACTAAGACACCTTCTTAACTCTTATATTCTCTAACAAACCCTTATCCTCAGTTAACGAGTATGCAGAGGTCACGAACCCTTAGCCAGCAAGAGCGTTCCCGTTATACAAATCACTTTTCCATTTCTTGTGATTTACAATTACATAGCACTTTTCACATTTGGCTAATTCACATGTTGTCATCTTCTTTCAAAACCATTCTTACTTTTTAATTAAATACATTGCAAAATCCGTTTAATATTTCCTCAATACTTAAAAAAACTTCTACCTTTCTATCCATCATAATTACTTAATTACTTCTCTCTTTTCACCAGCATTTTTGAAGACCCATTATTTTACACCTATTTGACTTGACAGGGTTTATGATGTTATGTCCTATTAATAATGTTGATTAAGAAAAAATCTTCAACTTTATACATGAATACAAGAATCAGGCCATAGAAATAAACAGAATGACATACAAGACGTAAGATCACAGCTCATAACCACTAATAATCTATTTAGTGGTAGAGTTGGACTGCTATTTTTATGGAATCTTACCATGCCAGTGTGGATGAAAGTTAATAAATTAAATGTGCTGAAGTAAAAAGAACTTCTATATATGTAAATTATATGAACTCTGGTTTAACCTTCATTCTGTTTTCTAATATGGTTTTCCTTCTCTTGCTTTTATCATAAAACAGTGGTGAAGCCAGAGAAGGAAGTACAATTTATAATTTAAAGGCCAACCACTTTTTGATTTGTAAATTAAAAATAGATTTTGATGTGATGACTGTTTGACTCATCAAATAGTGAAAAGCCTTGGAAGAGCAATTTTACATCTGTGTTATTGAACCTACTTTTTTTTTTTTTATAAATGCTTGAATACTCACTTGGAGTATTGTGTACTTTAGCTGTCTGCTGTGATCTTTTCTCCCTAGCTTTAGAAACAAATGACGTCCTTCACTAGTATTATACCCCTTCTTACGGTATCTTTTCATTGTTATCTTTTTCTTCTTCTTTTCTTTTTTTTTTTTAATTCTTTAAGATCTAGGGTACCTGTGCAAAACGTGCAGGTTTGTTACATAGGTATACATGTGCCATGTTGGTTTGCTGCACCCATCAACTCGTCATTTACATTAGGTATTTCTCCTAATGCTATCCCTCCGCCAGGGCCCCACCCCCGAAAGGCCCCCGTGTGTGATGTTCCCTGCCCTGTGTCCAAGTGTTCTCATTGTTCAGTTCCCACCTAAGAGTGAGAACATGTGGTGTTTGGTTTTCTGTCTTTGTGATAGTTTGCTGATAATTATGGTTTCCAGCTTCATCCATGTCTCTGCAAAGGACATGAACTTATCCTTTTTTATGGCTGCATAGCATTCCATGGTGTATATGTGCCACATTTGCTTAATCCAGTCTGTCATTGATGGACATTTGGGTTGGTTCCAAGTCTTTGCTATTGTGAATAGTGCCCCAGTAAACATACGTGTGCATGTGTCTTTATAGTAGCATGATTTATAATCCTTTGGGTATATACCCAGTAATGGGGTCACTGGGTAAAATGGTATTTCTAGTTCTAGATCCCTGAGGAATCACCACACTGTCTTCCACAATGGTTGAACTAGTTTACACTCCCACCAACAGTGTTAAAGCATTCCTATTTCTCCACATTTTCTCCAGCATGTGTTGTTTCCTGACTTTTTAATGATCTCCATTCTAACTGGCATGAGATGGTATCTCATTGTGGTTTTGATTTGCATTTCTCTGATGAGCAGTGACGATGAGCATTTTTTCATGTGTCTATTGGCTGCATAAATGCCTTCTTTTGAGAAGTATCTGTTCATATCCTTTGCCCACTTTTTGATGGGGTTGTTTGTTTTTTTCTTGTAATTTGATTGAATTCTTTGTAGATTCTGGTTATTAGCCCTTTTTCAGACGGGGAGATTGCAAGAATTTTCTCCCATTTTTTAGGTTGCCTGTTCACTCTGATGGTAGTTTCTTTTGCCTTGCAGAAGCCCTTTAGTTTAATTAGATCCCATTTGTCTATTTTGGCTTTTGTTGCCATTGCTTTTGGTGTTTTAGTCATGAAGTCCTTGCCCATGCCTATGTCCTGAATGGTATTGCCTAGGTTTTCTTCTAGGGTTTTTAAGGGTTTAGGTCTAACATTCAAGTCTTTAATCCATCTTGAATTAATTTTTGTATAAGGTATAAAGAAGGGATCCAGTTTCAGCTTTCTACACATGGCTAGCCAGTTTTCTGATCACCATTTATTAAACAGGTAATCCTTTCCCCATTTTTTGTTTTTGTCAGGTTTGTCAAAGATCAGATGGTTGTAGATCTGTGGTGTTATTTCTGAGGCCTCTGTTCTGATCTATTGCTCAATATATCTGTTTTAATACCAGTACCATGCTGTTTTGGTTACTGTAGCCTTATAGTATAGTTTGAAGCCAGGTAGCATGATGCTTCCAGCTTTGTTTTTTTTGCATAGGATTGTCTTGGCAATGCATGCTCTTTTTTGGTTCCGTATGAACTTTAAGTAGTTTTTTCCAATTCTGTGAAGAAAGTCATTGGTAGCTTGATGGGGATGGCATTGAATCTATAAATTACCTTGGGCAGTATGGCCATTTTCACGATATTGATTCTTCCTACCCATGAGCATGGAATGTTCTTCCATTTGTTTGTATCCTCTTTTATTTCATTGAGCAGTGGTTTGTAGTTCTCCTTGAAGAGGTCCTTCACATCCCTTCTAAGTTGGATTCGTAGGTATTTTATTCTCATTGAAGCAATTGTGAATGGGAGTTCACTCATGATTTGGCTCTCTGTTTGTCTGTTAGTGGTGTATAAGAATGCTTGTGATTTTTGCACATTGATTTTGTATTCTGAGACTTTGCTGAAGTTGCTTATCAGCTTAAGGAGATTTTGGGCTGAGACAATGGGGTTTTCTAGACATACAATCATGTCATCTGCAACCAGGGACAATTTGACTTCCTCTTTTCCTATTTCAATACCCTTTATTTCTTTCTCCTGCCTTATTGCCATGGCCAGAACTTCCAACACTGTGTTGAATAGGAGTGGTGAGAAAGTGCATCCGTGTCTTGTGCCAGCTTTCAAAGGGAATGCTTCCAGTTTTTGCCTATTCAGTATGATATTGGCTGTGGATTTATCATAAACAGCTCTTATTATTTTGAGATACGTCCCATCAGTACCTAATGTATTGAGAGTTTTTAGCATGAAGAGTTGTTGAATTTTGTCAAAGGCCTTTTCTGCATCTATTGAGATAATCATGTGGTTTTTGTCATTGGTTCTGTTTATATGCTGGATTACATTTATTGATTTGCATAGGTTGAACCAGCCTTGCATCCCAGGGATGAAGCCGACTTGATCATTGTGGATAAGCTTTTTGATGTGCTGCTGGATTCGGTTTGCCAGTATTTTATTGAGGATTTTTGCATCAATGTTCATCAGGGATATTGGTCTAGAATTCTCTTTTTTTGTTGTGTCTCTGCCAGGCTTTAGTATCAGGATGATGCTGCCTCATAAAATGAGTTAGGGAGGATTCCCTCTTCTTCTATTGATTGGAATAGTTTCAGAAGGAATGGTACCAGCTCCTCCTTGTACCTCTGGTAGAATCTGGCTGTGAATCCATCTGGTCCTGGGCTTTCTTTGGTTGTTAATCTATTAATTATTGCCTCAATTTCAGAGCCTGTTATTGGTCTATTCAGAGATTCAACTTCTTCCTGGTTTAGTCTTGGGAGGGTGTATGTGTCAAGGAATTTATCCATTTCTTCTAGATTTTCTAGTTTATTTGCATAGAGGTGTTTATAGTATTCTCCTATGGTAGTTTGTATTTCTGTGGGATCGGTGGTGATATCCCCTTTATCATTTTTTATTGCATCTATTTGATTCTTCTCTCTTTTCTTCTTTATTAGTCTTGCTAGCGGTCTATCAATTTTGTTGATCTTTTCAAAAAACCAGCTCCTGGATTCATTGATTTTTTGAAGGGTTTTTTGTGTCTCTATGTCCTTCAGTTCTGCTCTGATCTTAGTTATTTCTTGCCTTCTGCTAGATTTTGAATGTGTTTGCTCTTGCTTCTCTAGTTCTTTTAATTGTGTTGTCAGGGTGTCAAGTTTAGATCTTTCCTGCTTTCTTTTGTGGGCATTTAGTGGTATAAATTTCCCTCTACACACTGCTTTAAATGTGTCCTAAAGTTTCTGGTATGTTGTGTCTTTGTTCTCATTGGTTTCAAAGAACATCTTTATTTCTGCCTTCATTTCATTATGTACCCAGTAATTCAGGAGCAAGTTGTTCAGTTTCCATGTAGTCATGCGGTTTTGAGTGTTTCTCAATCCTGAGTTCTAGTTTGATTGCACTGTGGTCTGAGAGACAGTTTGTTATAATTTCTGTTCCTTTACATTTGCTGAGGAGTGCTTTACTTCCAACTATGTGGTCAATTTTGGAGTAAGTGAGGTGTGGTGCTGAGAAGAATGTATATTCTGTTGGTTTGGGATGGAGAGTTCTGTAGATGTCTATTAGGTCTGCTTGGTGCACAGCTGGGTTCAATTCCTGGATATCCTTGTTAACTTTCTGTCTCGTTGATCTGTCTAATGTTGACAGTGGGGTGTTAAAGTCTCTCATTATTATTGTATGGGAGTCTAAGTCTCTTTTTATGTTTCTAAGGACATGTTTTATGAATCTGTGTGCTCCTGTATTTGGTGCATGTGTATTTAGGATAGTTAGCTCTTCTTGTTGAATTTGTCCCTTTACCATTATGTAATGGCTTTGTTTGTCTCTTTTGATCTTTGTTGGTTTAAAGTCTGTTTTATCAGAGACTAGGATTGCAAGGACTACCTTTTTGTGTTTTCCATTTGCTTGGCAGATCTTCCTCCATCCCTTTATTTTGAGCCTATGTGAGTCTCTGCACATGAGATGGGTTTCCTGAATACAGCACACTGATGGGTCTTGACTCTTTATCCAATTTGCCAGTCTGTCTGTGTCTTTTAATTGGAGTATTTAGCCCATTTACATTTAAGATTAATATTGTTATGTGTGAATTTGATCCTGTCATTATGATGTTAGCTGGTTATTTTGCTTGTTAGTTGATGCAGTTTCATCCTAGCCTCGATGGTCTTTACAATTTGGCATGTTTTTGCAGTGGCTTGTACCGGTTGTTCCTTTCCATGTTTAGTGCTTCCTTCAGGAGCTCTGGTAGGGCAGGTCTGGTGGTGACAAAATCTCTCAGCATTTGCTTGTCTGTAAAGGATTTTATTTCTCCTTCTCTTATGAAGCTTAGTTTGGCTGGATATGAAATTCTGGGTTGAAAATTCTTTTCTTTAAGAATGTTGAATATTGGTCCCCACTCTCTTCTGGCTTGTAGAGTTTCTGCCGAGAGATCAGCTGTTAGTCTGATGGGCTTCCCTTTGTGGGTAACCCGACCTTTCTCTCTGGCTGCCCTTAACATTTCCTTCATTTCAACTTTGGTGAGTCTGACAATTGTGTGTCTTGGAGTTGCTCTTCTCAAGGAGTATCTGTGTGGCGTTCTCTGTATTTCCTGAATTTGAATGTTGGCCTGCCTTGCTAGATTGGGGAAGTTCTCCTGGATAATATCCTGCAGATTTTTTTCCAACTTGGTTCCATTCTCCCCGTCACTTTCAGGTACACCAATCTGACATAGATTTGGTCTTTTCACATAGTCCCATATTTCTTAGAGGCTTTGTTCATTTCTTTTTATTCTTTTTTCTCTAAACTTCTCTTCTCACTTCATTTCATTCATTTGATCTTCTATCACCGATACCCTTTCTTCCAGTTGATCGAATCGGCTAATGAAGCTTGTGCATTCGTCACGTAGTTCTCATGCCGTGGTTTTCAGCTCCATGAGGTCCTTTAAGGACTTCTCTGCATTGGTTATTCTAGTTAGCCATTCGTCCAAGGTTTTTAACTTCTTTGCGTTGAGTTTGAACTTCCTCCTTTAGCTCGAAGAAGTTTGATCATCTGAAGCCTTCTTCTCTCACCCCGTCAAAGTCATTCTCTGTCCAGCTTTGTTCTGTTGCTGGTGAGGAGCTGCGTTCCTCTGGAGGAGGAGAGGCGCTCTGATTTTTAGAATTTTCAGTTTTTCTGCTCTGTTTTTTCCCCATCTTTGTGGTTTCATCTACCTTTGGTCTTTGATGATGGTGCCGTGTAGATGGGGTTTTGGTGTGGATGTCCTTTCTGTTTGTTAGTTTTCCTTCTGACAGTCAGGACCCTCAGCTGCAGGTCTGTTAGAGGTTGCTGTAGGTCCACTCCAGACCCTGGTTTCCTGGGTATCACCAGTGGAGTCTGCAGAACAGTGGAAATTGGTGAACAGCAAATGTTGCTGCCTGATCGTTCCTCTGGAAGTTTCGTCTCTGAGGGGTACCCGGCCATGTGAGGTGTCAGTCTGCCCCTACCCAGGGGTGCCTCCCAGTTAGGCTACTCAGAGGTCAGGGACCCAATTGAGGAGGCAGTCTATCCGTTCTCAGATCTCCAGCTGCATCCTGGGATAACCACTACTCTCTTCCAAGCTGTCAGGGACATTTAAGTCTCCAGAGGTTTCTGCTGCCTTTTGTTTGGCTATGCAGTGCCCACAGAGGTGGAGTCTGCAGAGGCAGGCAGACTTCCTTGAACTGCCATGGGCTCCACCCTGTTCGAGCTTCCAGGCTGCTTTGTTTACCTACTCAAGCCTCAGCAATGGCGGACGCCCCTCTCCCAGCCTCACTGCTGCATTGCAGTTCGATCTCATACTGCTGTGCTAGCAATCAGCTAGGCTCCGTCGGTACAGAACCCTCCAAGCCAGGCATGGGATATAATCTCCTGGTGTGCCGTTTGCTAAGACCGTCAGAAAAGCCCAGTATTAGGGTGGGAGTGACCCGATTTTCCAGGTGCCATTTGTACCCCCTTCCCTTGGCTAGGAAAGGGAATTCCCTGATCCCTTACGCTTCCCAGGTGAGGTGATGCCTTACCCTGCTTAGGCTTACACTCAATGCACTGCATCCACTGTCCTACACCTACTGTCCCACAATCCCCAGTGAGATGAACCCAGTACCTCAGTTGGAAATGCAGAAATCACCCATCTTCTGCGTGGCTCACGCTGGGAGCTGTAGACTGGGGCTGTTCCTATTCGGCCATCTTGGAACTGCCCTCACTGATTTTTTTAAGGGTGTTTTGTGTTTTTATCTCCTTCAGTGCTGCTCTGATCTTAGTTATTTCTTGCCTTCTGCTAGCTTTTGAATTTGTTTGCTCTTACTTCTCTAGTTCTTTCACTTGTGATGTTAGGATGTCAATTTTAGATCTTTCCTGCTTTCTCTTAAGGGCATTTTAGTACTATAAATTTCCCTCTACACACTGCTTTAAATGTTTCCCGGAGATTCTGGTACATTGTGTGTTTGTTCTCATTGGTTTCAAATAACATCTTTATTTCTGCCTTTATTTCGTTATTTAACCAGTAGACATTCAGGAGCAGGTTGTTCAGTTTCCATGTAGTTGTGTAGTTTTGAGTGAGTGTCTTAATCCTGAATTCTGATTTGATTGCACTGTGATCTGAGAGACAGTTTGTTGTGATTTCTGTTCTTTTACATTTGCTGAGGAGTGCTTTACTTCCAATTATGTGGTTCATTTTAGAATAAGTGTGATGTGATGCTGAGAAGAATGTATATTCTGTTGATTCGGGGTGGAGAGTTCTGTAGATGTCTGTTAGGTCCGCTTGGTGCAGAGCTGTGTTCAAGTCCTGGATATCCTTGTTAACCTTCTGTCTCGCTGATCTGTCTAATATTGTCAGTGGGGTTTTAAAAGTCTCCCATTATTATTTTGTGGGAGTCTAAGTCTCTTTGTAGGTCTCTAAGAAGTTGCTTTATGAATCTGTGTACTCCTGTATTGGGTGCATGTATATTTAGGATAGTTAAGTCTTCTTGTTGAATTGGTCCCTTTACCATTATGTAATGGCCTTCTTTGTCTCTTTTGATCTTTGTTGGTTTAAAGTCTGTTTTATCAGAGACTATGATTGCAACCCCTGCTTTTTTTTTTCGCTTTCCATTTGCTTGGTAAATCTTCCTCCATCCCTTTATTTGGAGCCTATGTGTGTCTTTGCACATCAGATGGGTCTCTTGAATACAGCACACTGATGGGTCTTGACTCTTTATCCAATTTGCCAGTTTCTGTCTTTTAATTGGTACATTTTGCCCATTTACATTTAAGGTTAATATTGTTATGTGTGAATTTGATCATGTCATTATGACATTAGCTGGTTGTTTTGCCTGTTAATTGATGTAGTTTCTTCATAGCATCGATGGTCTTTACAATTTGGTGTGTTTTTGCAGTGACTGGTACTGGTTGATTCTTTCCATGTTTAGTGCTTCGTTTAGTAGCTGTTGTAAGGCAGGCCTGGTGGTGACAAAATCTCTCAGCATTTGCTTGTCTGTAAAGGGTTTTATTTCTCCTTCACTTATGAAGCTTAGTTTGGCCAGATATGAAATTCTGGGTTAATTAAATTGCCCAAGGACATATAACTAGAAGATGCCAGGACCTGATATTTGACCTCAAGTGAAATAATTGGAGTGATTCAGCTCCAACTCTCACTATCAATTACATTACAGTCCCCAGGTACCAGACTTTCTATTTTTGAAACAGTATTCTTAAGGACAGAAGAATTTGGACGACATAGGGCTCAAAGGAATAAGACAGTAAAGTTAGAATGAAGGTGATAGCATTAAAATTTTGTGTTGGTGAGACTACACGGTAGTCCTTTAAGTCAGTGTCACCTGCCTGCTTACTTCCTTGTTTCTAAGTCCAACTTTATTATTTTTGAATGTGCTCTTTTAAAAAAAATCTTAATTTAAAACAATTTTAGATTTATAGAATTATTACAAAGATATTACAGAGTTCCTGTATACCCCACACCCAGTTTCCCCTATTATTGATATCTTAGATTAGTATGGTACATTTGTCTCAATTAATGAGCCAATATTCATATATTATTATTAACTGAAGACCATACTTTATGCAGGTTTTCTCA
This sequence comes from Pongo pygmaeus, assembly GCF_028885625.2. Taxonomy (NCBI): domain Eukaryota; kingdom Metazoa; phylum Chordata; class Mammalia; order Primates; family Hominidae; genus Pongo; species Pongo pygmaeus. The sequence goes on along the minus strand of NC_072384.2, from coordinate 34,680,849 downwards.
GTTTTTCTCTCATGTCATTTTAAAAAAAATAAAAATAAAAATAAAACTAGGATTCCATCCAGGAAACACATTACTCCACATATTAGCAATGTCTCTTTAGGCTTCTCTGGGTTGTAACAATTTCTCACACTCTCTTTGTTTTTGAAGACCTTTACAGTTCTGAAAATTAGTGGTTAGGTATTTTGTAGCATGTCCTTAATTGGGATTCAACTGGTACTTTCCTTGTGGTTATACTTGGGTAATATGTTTTTTTGGGGAAGACCATAGAGGTGAAGTGCTGTTGTCATCACATCATACAAAGTATGCATACTGTCAATATGATTTATCACTGTTAATGTTAATCCTGATCACCTGGCTTAAGGTAGTGTTTGCCAGGTTTTGTTACTGTATAGTTACTCATTCCCCCCCCCCCTTTTTATACTGAATTTTTGGGAAGAAAGTAACTGTTCACAGCCCATACTTTAGGAATGGAGAGTTGTGTTTTACTTTTTTATTTTGTTTTGTTTTTGAGATGGAGTCTCACTCTGTCGCCCAGGATGGAATGCAATGGCGTGATCTCGGCTCACTGCAACCTCTGCCTCCCGGGTTCAAGCGATTCTCCTCCCTCAGCCTTCTGAGTAGTTGGGATTACAGGCACCCACCACTACACCTGGCTAATTTTTGTATTTTTAGTAGAGACCGGCTTTCGCCATGTTGGTCAGGCTGGTCTCGAACTCCTGACCTCAAGTGATCCGCCTGCTTCAGCCTCCCAAAGTGCTGGGATTACAGGTGTCAGCCACTGTGCCTGGATGTATTTTACTTTCTTAAGCTTGTGTTAGTCAGGGTTCTCTAGAGGGACAGAACTAATAGGATAGATGCATATATAAAGGGGAGTTTATTAATGATCACAAGGTCCCACAATAGGCCATCAGCAGGCTGAGGAACAAGGAAGCCAGTTCTAGTTCCAAAACTGAAGAGCTTGGGAGTCCAATGTTCCAGGGCAGGAAGCATCTAGCACAGCAGAAAGATACAGGCTGGGAGGCTAGGCCAGTCTCTCTTCTCACATTTTTCTGCCTGCTTATATTCTAGCCACGATGGCAGCTGATTATATTGTGCCAACCAGATTAAGGGTAGGTCTGCCTTTGTCAGCCTGCTGCCTCAAATGTTAATATCCTTTGGCAACACCCTCACAGACACACCCAGGATCAATACTTAGTATCCTTCAGTCCAATCAAGTTGACACTGAGTATTAACCATCACAAAGCTGGAGTAAATACATAAATTATTTGGAATTCATTCATTCATTTATTTACTTAATCATGTATTTGTATCAGTGTGGACTCATGGATATTAATTGTATACTTTGAATTAAAATTCATTACTACTTTCTTTACCTTGTTGCTCAAATTGTTTCAGCTTTGGCCATTGGGAACCCACTCCTGTGTCCCTTTGACATAACCCCTTCATTTTAGAAGTTTTTTGTTTTGTTTTTGTTTTTTGAGCATTTTCTTACTCTCTGGTACTACAGGATGCTTCAGGCTCATCTTGTGCATTTCTTGTCCCAGTCTAGAATCAGTCATTTCTCCAAAAAAAACTAGTTTCATTTTACTGAAGACTGATACTAGAATGAGGACCTGGGTGCTCCATTTCACCGGGGGTGTCCTTCCTTCTAGGTTCTATCAGGTTATAGAGCAAGGAGATTATGTATACTAACTTGTGTGTGTATTTATACATAGATATACATATATATATATCTATATGTACATGTATAGCAGGGTGTGAAGGCCAGGAATCCTTGACATTCCTTGGTTTGCAGATGCTGTACACATGCATTGCTATGCACACACATTATGTATCTGTAATCTTTAACCCTAACAGTGGGTCCCACCATCTGCCATCTGTTTACTTAATTGCTAATTTCCAGTATACATGAATAGCACTTTCACGGTTGTTAACCTGTACCTCCATGGGAAAGAACTTTATTAGCTGGAGCATGGTGTAATGTACAGTTCCTTTTGACTTTATTCTTACAGACTCCATTCATTTCCAATGTTACTCAGGTCAGCACCTTATTCCCCCACATCCTCCAGTGAGGATATTTCAGACATTTGTAATACATATACATTCTTTTATCACATTTTGTTTTCCATCCTGGCATCCTTGCCCTCCTCAGTTATTTTTAAAATATTTGCATACATTCAGGTTTACTCTTTATACAATAAAGTTCCATGGATTTTCACAAATGCTTAATGTCTTGTATTCATCATTATAGTATCATACAGGACAGTTTCACTACCCTACACAATCCCTTGTGCCTCATTTATTCAATTTCCCCCAGGGCTGAACCCCTGGTAACCACTGATATGTTTAACAACTTCATAGTTTTGCCTTTTCCAGAATGTCATATAATTAGAATCTTATATGTATAATATTTACAGACCAGCTTTATTAACTTAGCAATATGCATTTAAAATTCATCCGTGTCTTTTTGTAGCTTGATAGCCTTTTCTTTTTATCACTGATTTATATTCCATTGTATGGATGTACCACAGTTTGTTTTTTCATTCACAGAGATGAAGAGACATCTTGGTTGCTTCCAGTTTTTGACAATAAAGCTGCTGTACATATTCACATGTACGTTTTTGTGTCAACATAGGTTTTCAAATCTAGGACTGTGAAACTGCTAGATCATATAGTGTGCTAGTTTCCTAGGGCTGCCATAAGATAGTACCACAAACTGGGGGGCTTAAAATAACTGAAATTTGTACTCTCATAGCTCGAGGCTAGAAGTCTGAAATAGGTGTCAGCAGGGTAGATTTCTTCTGATGTTTCTGAGGGATAATCTGTTCCATGCCTTTCTCCTACTTCCCAGTGAAGGCCAGCAATCCTTGACATTCCTTGGTTTGCAGATGCATCACTGTATTGTCTGCCTGTCTTCACATGCCATTCTCCCAGAGTGTCTATGCCTCTTCCCTTATAACTTATAAGGACACTGGTCAGATTGAATTAAGGTTACTCTAATATGACCTCATTTTAGCTAATTATGTCTGCAGCAAACCTATTTTTAAATAAATAATTTCATATCCTGAAATACTAGAGGTTAGAACTTCAATATATCTTTTGGGAGAGAGTTACCCAATTCAACCCATAACATATGGTAAGACAATTCTTTTTTTTTTTTTTTTGAGATGGAGTTTCGCTCTTGTTGCCCAGGCTGGAGTGCAGTGGCACAATCTTGGCTGACCACAACCTCTGTCTCCCGGGGTTCAAGCGATTCTCCTGCCTCAGCCTCCCAAGTAGCTGGGATTACAGGCATGCTCCACCACCCCGGCCAACTTTGTGGTGTTTTTTTTTTTTTTTTTTTTTTTTTTGAGATGGAGTCTCACTCTGTCACCCAGGCTGGAGTGCAGTGGCACAATCTCGGCTCACTGCAAGCTCCGCCTCCCGGGTTCACGCCATTTTCCTGCCTCAGCCTCCCAAGTAGCTGGGACTACTGGTGCCTGCCACCATGCCCAGCTAGTTTTTTGTATTTTTAGTAGAGACGGGGTTTCACCATGTTAGCCAGGATGGTCTCAATCTCCTGAGCTCGTGATCTGCCCGCCTTGGCCTCCCAAAGTGGTGTGATTACAGGCGTGAGCCACCGTGCCCGGCCACTTTGTGTTTTTAGTAGAGATGGGGTTTCCCCATGTTGGTCAGGCTGGTCTCGAACTCTCGACCTCAGGTGATCCACCTGCCTTGGCCTCCCAAAGTGCTGGGACTGCAAGCATTCTTTCTCTGATTAATTCCTTTCCTTCTGTGTCTCATATTTTTCTCAAGTCTATCTAAAAAGTAATCCTTCAATACATTCTTCAGTTTTGAAGAATGTGGCAAGCATGAGCCACTGCACCCGGCCAAGACTATATTTTTTTAACAGAAACTGTCAAAGTGTCTTTTGTATTGGCTATACCATTTTCCATTTCCATTAGCAGTGAATGAGAGTTCCGCTTGCTCTGCATCCTCACTAGCAGTTGGTATTATCATTTTTCTTTTAGCTATTCTAATGTATATGTAGTAGTATCTCATTTTCATTTGTAATTCTCTTTTCACCTATGTTGTTGAGGATCTTTTCATATGCTTATCTGCCATCTGCATATCTTCTTAGGTGAGGTCTCTGTTCAGATCTTATGCCCATGTTTAAATTGTTTCTTTTTTTGTTGTTGAGTTTTAAGAGTTATTTGTATATTTTAAGGACAAGTCTTTATTAGTTATGTTTTAGGCCGGGCACGGTGGCTCACTGCTGTAATCTCAGCCCTTTGGGAGGCCAAGGCGGCCAGATTACCTGAGGTCAAGAGTTTGAGACCAGCCTGGCCAACATGGTGAAACCCCATCTCTACCAAAAATACAAAAATTAGGCAGGTGTGGTGGCAGGTGCCTCTAATCCCTGTTACTCAGGAGGCTGAGGCAGGAGAATTGCTTGAACCTGGGAGGCAGAGGTTACTGTGAGCTGTGATTACGCCGTTGCACTCCAGCCTGGACAACAAGAGCGAAACTCCATCTCAAAAAAAAAAAAAAAAAAGGATATGTTTTAATATTTTCTTCCAATCTGTGGCTTGTCTTTTCATTCTCTTAACATTGTCTTTCACAGAGCAGAAGTTTAGTTTAGTTTGTTTAGTGTAGTCTTGCTCTGTCGCCCAGGCTGGAGTGTAGTGGCGTGATCTCAGCTCACTGCAGCCTCCCAATCCTGGGTTCAAGCATTTCTCCTGCCTCAGCCTCCTGAGTAGCTGGGATTACAGGAACTGGCCACCACACCCAGCTAATTTTTGTATTTTTAGTAAAGACGGGATTTCGCATGTTCGCTATTCTGGTCTCAAAATCCTGACCTCAGGTGATCCGCCTACCTTGGCCTTTCAAAGTGCTGAGATTACAGGCCTATAGAGTAAAGTACTTCACAAGCTAGCCACTACCTGTTTCTTCCATTTTCTTCTGCTATTCTCTGGCAGAAATTCTAGAGACAGTTCCATCTATTTGTTGTAATCTTTACCAATTACTATTTACATCACACTGGACCAGTTAATTGATCTCTCAGCTTCAATTATCTCTTGTTTAAAGTAGGCAATAATAATACTTTTGCCATTGGATTGCTTATGTAAAGCATAGGAACAATATGTCTCATATACCCAACAAATGTTAGTTTTCTTTCTCTTTTTCTTTTGTTTTCAAACACCATGACCTTCTTTCTTTCTCTTTCTCTTTCTCTTTCTCCTTCTCTCCTCTCCTCTCCTCTTCTTTTCTTTTCTTTTCCTTTCCTTTCTTTTCTTTCTTTCCTTTTTTTTGACACAGTCTTACCCAGGCTGGAATGCAGTGGGGCAGCCTCGGTTCACTGCAACCTCCGTCGCCTGTGTTCAAGCGATTCTCGTGCCTCAGCCTCCCGAGTAGCTGGGATTACAGGCATGCACCATTACACCCAGCTAATTTTTGTATTTTTAGTAGAGATGGGGTTTTGCCATGTTGGCCAGGCTAGTCTCGAACTCCTGGCCTTAAGTGATCCGCCTGCCTCGGCCTCCCAAAGTACTACAGTTATAGGTGTGAGCCACTGCACCCAGCCCATCATGACTTTTTATGCTTTACTATTTCTATGTAGTTCTTTCTCTGATTAATTCCTTTCCTTCTGTGTCTCATATTTTTCTCAAGTCTATCTAAAAAGTAATCCTTCAAAACATTCTTCAGATATCACTACCTCTATATTGTCATCTCTAGTTGCCTTTTGGTTCCTGTCTGCTCTCACTTCTGCTGTAGTTTGAATCATATCTTACCGTACTTGTCTGGTTTTCTCCACAGATTGGAACTCCTAGGAGCCATATGTACTTACCACAGTGCCTGGGAATATATTTCTAGTTAATGTCTCCTGAAAAATGAATGAATTTTTATTAATTTATTCTTTATGTTGACTTAAGATCACTCGAACTAGTCAGAAAAAAGAAAAGATCTCATCACCTAGACAAACGGAGGTCTTGTCTATCAGTAACCAGTGCTTTTTTTTTTTTTTTTTGGAGATGGAGTCTCGCTTTTGTTGCCTAGGCTGGAATACAGCCTTGAACTCCTGGGCTCAAGCAATCCTCCTGCCTTAGCCTCCCAAGTAGCTAGGACTACAGGTGTATGCCACCACATCAGGCGAATTTTTTAATTTTTTTTTAGAGACAGGGTCTCACCATGTTGCCCAGGCTGGTCTCAAACTCCTAGCCTAAGCAATTCTGCCTTGGCCTCCCAAAGTGCTAGGATTATCCGTGTGATCCACTGCACCTGGCTTTTTTTTTTTTTTTTTTTTTTTTGAGACGGAGTCTCGCTCTGTCGCCCAGGCTGGAGTGCAGTGGCGCAATCTTGGCTCACTGCAAGCTCTGCCTCCTGGGTTCACACCATTCTCCTGCCTCAGCCCCCCGAGTAGCTGGGACTACAGGCACCCGCCACCACGCCCAACAAATTTTTTTCTATTTTTAGTAGAGACAGGTTTCACCATGTTAGCTAGGATGGTCTGAATCTCCTGATCTCATGATCCTCCTGTCTCGGCCTCCCAAAGTGCTGGGATTACAGGCATGAGCCACCGCGCCTGGCCAGCACCTGGCCTTTTAACCAGTGCTTTAAATCAGATCCATGCCTACTACCACCCACCTCTAGTTATTCTAAGCATGGAGATAAAGTAGCAGATATTCCTTTAAGTGGGTTTGGGGATTGTCTTGATCCCGTCTGACTCCTATAACAAAAATACAGTAGACAGGTGGCTTAAACAACAAACATGTATTTCTCACAGTTCTGGGGCCTGGGAAGTCTCAGATCAAGGCGCCAGCAGATTCAATATCTGATGGTTTATAGACATCCATCTTCTTGATGTGTCACATGGCAGAAGGGGTGAGATTGCTTTCTGAAGTCTTAAGTTTCTCTGTGTCTCTTTTTTTTTTTTTTTTTTTTTTGAGACAGAGTCTCGCTCTGTCACCCAGGCTGGCACAGTGGCACCATCTTGGCTCACTGCAATCTCTGCTTCCCAGGTTCAGGTGATTCTCGTGCCTCAGCCTCCCAAGTAGCTGGGATTACAGGCACCTGCCACCACACCTGGCTAATTTTTGTAGTTTTAGTAGACATGGGGTTTCACCATGGCTGGTCTTGAACTCCTGGCCTTAAGTGTTCTGCCTGCCTTGGCCTCCCAAAGTGTTAGAATTACAGGTGTGAGCCACCGCACGTGGGCTGAAGTCTCTTTTAAAAGGACACTGATCTGATTCATGAGGGCCCCACCCTTATGACTTACCTCCAAAAGCCTCCACCTCCACCTCCTGATACATTCAGGGTTAGAGATTTTAACATGAATTTTTTGGAGAAAAAACATTCAGCCCTTGACAGGAATCTTTTCAAAAACTTTATTAAAATGTCTAGCATAGAGTATTCTTGGTTTTCTAAATAAGTTTAAGTCATTTCTCAGCCTAAAAATTTATCTTGACCACTAGCAGAGTACAAATGCAATTGATTGCATCTTCAATTTCAAAGAAGTCTATCCTGATTTCTTTGGAAGCTGATGTAATTTTGTTGAGAGCTCCTGCTGTTTTGCACAACTGGGTTATTGTAGTAGTCTCTCAATAGTCTTAGACAAAATTCGAAATGAAAAGCAGAGGTGGCAATGATGGTGAGTTAAACCGTACCCAAATAGATACAGGCAGAAAGCATCCTCCTGGAATTTAATGTTTAAGTTCACATGAGCATTTGAAAAGCACAAAGCACTAATAGCATCATCTCACCGTAAGTATTGTTATTATATTAATACATTAACACCTCCAAGTGCGTCGTAAAGAAAATGTTGCAAACATTCCTACCATACCAGTTTTTATTAAGTGAAATGTTCTTTATGACTAGCAGTTGTTTAAAAATGGGAAGAATGGTTAAAATTAAATACCACCCTGTAACCTCCTTTTCCTTTTTGAGTAATGAGCTTAAATTTTAACAGAACATAAAAACCCAAAGAGGCCACAACTTTACTGGTGTGTTAGTTCATTCTCATGCTGTTATAAAGAAATACCTGAGATTGGGTAATGTATAAAAGAGGTTTAATTGACTCACAGTTCCACATGGCTGGAGAGGCCTCAAGAAACTTAAAGTTATGGCAGAAGGCACCTCTTCACAGGGTGGCAGGAGAGAGAGAATGAGTGCAAGCAGGGGAAATGCCAGATGCTTATAAAACCATCAGATCTCATGAGACTCACTATCATGCGAACAGCATGAGGGAAACCCCCACCATGATCCAGTTACCTCCACCTGGTCTTACCCTTGGCACATGCAGATTATTACAATTCAAGGTGAGATTTGGGTCGGGACACAGAGCCAAATCACATCAATTGGCCTCTTCCCACATCTGTATTGGGAATTGGACAACTGAGAATGTACATAAAGGCTCCCAACTTTTCATGTAGAGTAGCTAGGGATGGTTATCAATACAAGTCTTAACTCTTTGTACTGAAACATTTTAAAGCCATTTTTTTCCTGTATCCATTGATTAATCTAACTTTTACTCCTGTATTCAACAAATAAATATTATTGAGTCTTCTAAGTAGAACTATGGATTAAGAAACATGCCTTCATTCGCAGCAACCTGGATGATATTGGAGACTATTAATTCTAAGTGGAGTAACTTAAGAATGGAAAACCAAACATCATATGTTCTCACTCATAAGTGAGAGCTAAGCTATGAGGATGCAAAGGCATAAGAATGACACAGTGGACTTTGGGGACTCGGGAAAAGGGTGGGAAGTGGATGAGGGACAAAAGACTAAAATTGGGTGCAGTGTATACTGTTTGGGTGATGGGTGCACCAAAATCTCACAAATCACCACTAAAGAACTTCCTCATATAACCAGACACTACCTGTTCTCCAATAACCTATGGAAATACAAAAGTTAAAAAAAAAAAGATTATAGAACAATAGGTATAAAATGAGCTTGTTTTTGTTTAAGCCACGTCCCTCAAAACACACAAAATTATAGCTATTTATCTGTATGTGTATAGATAAAGATCTTCAAGGATATTAAAAAAAAAAAAAAGAAACATGCCCTCCCTCTAATCAAGTAAGGATGAGTGGGGGTGTATAGCTCTGTGTGGTATCTGTAAAATGTAGGGTGCTGGAAATATTGGAAGTGAAGTTTACAATATAAAGTCTATGATACTATTGTGGAAGGAACCATTCATTTCATATTGATTAAGTTGGAAGGGTTTGTGGAGGAGGTAGATTGGAAGTGGGTCTTGTAAAAGAAATAAGTAGAAAACCAGCATTGAAAAAACAAAAATTGAGGAGTTTATTGACTGAGCAACCCTCAATGATTTGCAAGCCCTGTTTCACAGAACTGTCTTTCACAGAACTGAGGTTGAGACTGAGGGTATGGGACTATGAGGTCCCCACTTTACTTCGGCTATAGTGGTCTCATGTTTTCGGCTTTACAAATGTTGAGTTTCTGTGTAATACTTTATTTGTAAAAAACTTGCATTGCTTTAAAAAAACAGTGTAAGATTGACTTTTCTTGATTCTTAGCTTCTTTGCGTCCTCTTCTTATATATTATAGTGAGGCAAAGTGTGTCTGTTTCTCTTAACCTTTATCTAATTTTACTCATCAGTGCTTCAGAAGTTTTCAGTAGAATGATTTAATCTTTGACATTTTCTGCAGGTTCTAATCTTCTCATACTGCTTTCAATTTTGTAAACATTAATTTAGAAACAAACTATTAATAAAATATATTTGTAATGATGGCAATGTTTTACTGTTTTGAAATTTTATATATTTAAGCCCATAGGAAATGAGATATTTCTAGAGAGTCAGAGTTTTTAGGATAGCCAGGCATTCCATTTTTTTTTACCGTAACAGTTTTGAAAGAAACATTTTTTTCAAATACTTTCCATGTATTTCTGTTTTTTTAAACATTGTACTCTGAACATAATTTAACCTTTTTTGTTACTCAAAGTTATCAACTACTGAGACAAGTTAGGCCCTTTACTTAATCTAATAGAGTGTTTTAAGTTATGTGTCTGCATCTTATTTTTTATTTTCACCCCTCCAAAGCCTTTTTCTTCTCTGTCCTAAGTGAGTTTACAGGCAAAATGAAATGACTCTTTATCTATTTTTGTTAATGTTGGTATTGAGGTATTATTGATAAATAATATTAGAAAAGACGAATAAATGCTGTCTGCTGAAATTTTCTGCTGTTTTTCAGTACATTTTTATTTGAAATTTACGTTTTAGGTTATTTTATAATAGATCATTAATTCATGGATTGAGTTAGCTATCTTTTTTTAAATTTTAATTTTTGTGGGTACATAGTAGATGTATATATATTTATGGGGTATATAAGATATTTTGATACAGGCATACAATGTGTAATAATCACATTAAGGTAAATGGGGTATCCATCTCCTCAAGCATTTATCCTTTGTGTTGCAACAATCCAATTATACTTGTAGTTATTTTCAAATGTACAATTAAATTATTATTAACTACAGTCACCCAGCTATCTTACTTTTTTATTTCAATATTGATTCGTACCATTTACTACTTTATTTCAACATTTTCATAATATTTTATGTTATTTTATTTTAACTTATTAGTTTATGACATGATGTTAACCATGAATTTAATGAACTATTTTCACTGCTTTTAATGCCACTAATATTTCAGTAAAATAAAATCAAGCCCAGATTTGGTCTTAACATATTCATTTTCCCATAAAAACTAACTTTCATTATTTATTGTTTATTGTTGTAGTTATTAGTACATAGCAAATAACATTTATTTTGATTCTTAACCCAATTTGAAATTTTTTTCTTAGGAAGATATTTTTAGATAACCTTCTCATTAACTTTTCTGAAGTTCATTATGTATTGCATTTTCTCTTATCAACTGGTTCTACAAAATTAAAGTCATTTTAAAATTTTGACATGAATAATATTTAATAAATTAGGAATGTGACTAGCATATGATGACATTATCAGTTTTGACATATCTCATTTCTTTTTATAGATTAAAAGTGAATTCCTTAAGTAATAATTAACAGACTGTTCTCTTTTGAGTATATTCTACATATAGATTCATTTAAGAAATTTGGAGCTATTACTAATTCTACTAGAAGACAAAAGAACAGAGAAGTTATTCAATAATAACCTGTTATTATTGGTTATTATAACTAATAATTAAACATTATTGAATAACTTCTCAGTTAATTCACGCTATTGAGTAAAAGAAAAGTTATTCAATAATATATTTAGTTATATTGGGAAAACAAGGGACATCTCTATCCAATAAAAATGTCAGAAACTGAATATTTTTCACCTTGTCATACTACTACCCTGGAGATCATGGTGACATTGCATTATAGGGAAAAGTTATCTATCACTATGTTTAATGCAGAAACAATTTATGCAGATGCTACCGTAGAGAAGAAAACCATATGGTTTAGACCCAGGAAACTCTACCTTGACTATGGGGTGGTTGATTTTTTTTTTTTTTTTTTTTTTTTTTTTTTTTAGGTTCTAGATCTTTATTAAGTTTTCCAGATTTGTGATTTTTGGTTTTCTCTCTCTCGTTCATGTGCACACTCTCAAACACAAACACACACACAGTGATTGTTTATAAAGACTTGACATCAATCCTTAAGGTAGACGTCCCAAAAGCAGATACAGACAGGGCCTCCAGGGAGTGAAGTCCTCGCAGGGACATGGGCACACTGGGATGAGAGGACCCCAGCTAAGGAGCAGTCCCCGCCTCCAATCCACTGTCTACACGGGGACGTGGCTGCCACCAGTCCTGAGTTGTTGAGAGAAGCCAGGAGTCACATTTTTACACAGATCTGAGTTTTAAACACTATAAACTGAGGTTCTTACCATACAGGTCCAAGAGATCACACTATGGGCCACCACTCCAGAGCCTCCTGTCCTAAAGTATGAGTTCTGAGCACCAACTTGGAAATATCAAGGTAATTAGCACACAATTGCACGACCATTTTTACAAAGCAGCATTGGGGTGGTTTTTAGAGTAAAAATCATTGGTGCAAATGTTCTTTAAATAGATAAAAATTATTATTATTATTATTTTTGAGATGGAGTCTCTCTCTGTCGCCCAGGCTGGAGTGCAGTGGCATGATCTTCGCTCACTGCAAGCTCTGCCTCCCGGGTTGACTCCATTCTCCTGCCTCAGCCTCCCAAATAGCTGGGACTACAGGTACCTGCCACCTCGCCCAGCTAATTTTTTTTTTATTTTTAGTAGAGATGAGGTTTCACTGTGTTAGACAGGATGGTCTCGATCTCCTGACCTCGTGATCCACCCACCTCGGTCTCCCAAAGTGCTGGGATTACAGGCGTGAGCCACCATGCCCGGCCTAAAAATTAATTTTTAAATAATAAATACTTAAAAGAATTGATAGTTTTCTCTTTCTTTTTCTTAGTAGTCCTGTTTTTTTCTTTTATTGCCTAACTCAATTTAAACAGCAAATTTTACTTGTAACATTCCATGTCTTTCTTAGAATAACAAATTGATTTTGCTGTCTCATTTGATTCATATTCTTGTTTTTCATTTCTGCACATAATACCCAGCCTAATCTCTACTCAGTGGCCTTCCTTTATGTTTTAACTTTTGAAAACTACTCAACTCATTAGGGCTCAATTTTTAGTCAATTGTTGCATTTTGGCAACTGGCAGAGGATGTGATTAACCAGCATTTTGTTTTCCTCTTGCTTATTTCCTTTTTCATTTTATGTAATGATTTAGTAACCATTAGGTAAGTTAATTTTTACTTTTCTTAAAAAAAAAACTTTCACAAAGGCGTCCTTTCTTTCTCCTTCTTTTTAATATATACAAGACCCATCTTAAAAGGGTGTACGTTCTGAATCTGAGTAGGGAATCTCCATCATTGTTTAATTAACATTTCCAAAAATTACCTAGTTGAGATTTGGAATTCTTTCTAATGGTTTATTCTGAAGTGATTGCTGTGTGTCAACACATGAATTGACAGATTAATCCAAGTACTTGTTCAACCGAAAGCATCCTAATAACCTTTAAAAATTTTGTCTCAAGCTGTTGATGGATGTGCTTTTGATTCCTTATTTTGAAAGCAGAAATAATTTTCCCTTTGTTATAAATAAGTGATGGCTTTATTTATTTACTTTACTTCCACCATAATTTTATGTGTCATTATGTAACTGCAGAACATAGTATTTTAATATACTAGTCTGAATTTCAATACAAGGTTCTTTATTTTCTAATTATGATGTCTTCAAATTAATTATAGTGTTGCCACATTAAAAAGGATATAAAGCGTCACGCTGTAATTATTTATGATACTAAGCAAGGGATTTATTCATCTTACCTTTTATAAAATCCCCAACTGAACTTATCTATGGTCCTTAATGGCAGTAATCAAGTTTGCCAAGTGCAAATGCTTATCTGCTCTTTGTTTCCTAATCCTTATTTTCATATATTTTGAAACACCATTTTGTTTACATTTGTGATCAACAAATTCACAGTGTTAGTAAACAACATAGAAAATTTAGTATTTTTCATGCACTGTTTTTTTTAAGAATATGTTATATTTTGTTTCACTGTGTTCATTACCTATAGAAATTTTAGTGATGTAAGTTATTGTTCTTCCAATTTGTTAAACAGTTAAGGTTGATCATTGAGGCTTATATATAGCACTTTAATTGATTACCTGAGATATATAATGGAAGCAAGGTGCAAATTAGATACCCTTTCAGTGCCTTTATTAAACTTCTGAAATTAGTCTTTTTGTATAAAATTGCTAGCTAATTCAAGTAGATTATGAAGTGAAAAGCCAAATTTCGTTTTTGTTTTGTTTTTTGAGACAGAGTCTTGGTCTGTCACCCAGGCTAGAGTGCAGTGACGCAATCCTGGCTTACTGCAACCACTGCCTCTTGGGTTAAAGCAATTCCCCTGCCTCAGCCTCCCAAGTAGCTGGAATTATAGTTGCCCGCCACCACACCTGGCTAACTTTTATATTTGTATTTTTATTTTTCATTTATATATTATTTATTTTTATTTTATTTATTTTTTTTTTTTTTTTGAGACAGAGTCTCTGTTGCCCAGGCTGGAGTGCAGTGGCACCATCTCTGTTCACTGCAACCTCTGCCTCCCAGGTTCAAGAGATTCTTCTGCCTCAGCCTCCCGAGTAGCTGGGACTACAGGTGTGTGCCACCACGCCTGGCTAATTTTTGTATTTTTAGTAGAGACAGGGTTTCACGATATTGGCCAGGCTGGTCTCAAACTCCTGACCTCGTGATCTGCCTGCCTCGGCCTCCCAAAGTGATGGGATTACAGGCGTGAGCCACCATGCCTGGCCTTATTTATTTTTTTGTGACAGGGTCTAGCTCTGCCATAGCCTAGGCTGGAGAGCAGTGGTGCAATCTCAGCTCACTGCAACCTTTGCCTCCAGGGGCTCAAGTGATTTCTCCTGCCTCAGCCTCCCGAGTAGCTAGGATTACAGGCATGAGCCACCACACCTGGTCTAATTTTTGTATTTTTAGTAAAGGTGGAGTTTCACCATGTTGGCCAGGCTGGTCTTAAACCCTTGACCTCAAGTTATCCGTCCACCTCAGCCTCCCAAAGTGCTGGGATTACAGGTGTGAGCCACTGTGCTCAGCCCCAAATTCTGTTTTAGATAAATTTATTCTACATACTGTATAGCAGGGTAGAAAGCACTATGTTTATACTGCCTTGGAATTGTAATTAAAGGTCAGTCAAGAAACCAGATACCCCAGAAATGATTTAAAAGTTCAAGAATCAAATCATGGAAGTGTTTTTCGTGTTTTTATCTTTTTGTTTCTCCTGATGAGGAAATGGCCAAAAATTAGGCAAAGCTAAGATTTTTTTCCCAAAGTTTAATCATTATAGTAGTTATTCTCAAAAGGCAACCTGAGAGTCATCCACATAAGAATCATTTTTGCTTGCCTCTTCCTTCCTTCCTTCCTTCCTTCCTTCCTTCCTTCCTTCCTTCCTTCCCTCTTCCCTCCTTCCCTCCTTCCCTCCTTCCTTCATTTCTTTGTTATTTTTAGAGATGAGGTCTTGCTGCTTCACTCAGGCTGAAGTGCAGTGTCCTGGCCTCAAGCAATCCTCCTAGCTCAGCCTCCCCAGTAGTTAGGACTACAGGCACACGCCAGCACATCAGCAAATTTTTGTGTTTTTTGTAGAGATGTGGTTTCTCTATATTGCCCAGGCCGATCTCAAAACTCCTGGCATCAGACAATCCTCACATATCAGCCTCCCAAATGGATTTTTATTTTAAAAGTCCATTTCTATTGAATCAGAATTTGAGGTGTTGCCCTGAAGTCTGAATTTTTAACTTGTATCTAAATGATGCCTAGGTATAATGGATTGTAAGAACTTAGAGCATAACTGGGAGATTGGACTTTTTCCCCCCATTTCTTTTTGTCCTTTCCTTTTCTTTCTCCCTACCCTGCCCAAGCACTTGTAGTTATTTTCTTTGTGCTGTGTTGGGCTCTCAATTTTAAGAGATTGCTGAGGCTCCTATACTGTGATGCAAGTGGAAAAAAATGACTAGAATCTTAATTAAGTTTGTTAACTTGGTTTTAATTTTACAAAACAGATTTAAAACATACAAAAATTATGGAAAATTTATTTCTGAACTTCAAATTTTATCTGAGGAATGGTACTGTTGAATGAATAATACATATGCATGTGAGCAGTTCCCATTATAGTTAAGTATCTCATTTTTTACTGTCTTGTGACTCTTTAAATATGAGCTGGGTGAGGTGATGCTTGCCTGTAGTCCCAGCTACGTGGGAGGCTGAGGCAGGAAGATCACTTGAGCCAGGAGTTTGAGGTTACAGTGAGCTATGATCATGCCACTGCACTCCAGCCTGGGCAACAGTGCGAGATTCTGTCTCAAATAAATGAATAAGAATTTAGAAATTTTGCTTCTTTTGGCACTGTCTGGTATAGATTATCACTTCTTTTTGTCTACTACTTTTGAAGTATAGAACAGCCCTCTCTTTTCCTTCCACCAAGCACAACTGCTACTACGTTGTAGAGCTGTAACTTTTTTTTAATCTTTTTACTTGAAAGTCATTTCATACTTACAGAAGGGTTTCAAGAACATAAATAATACAAAGATCATCCATATACCCTTTACTCAGATTTATCAGTTGATAACATTTTATTCCCTTTGTAAAGCTGTGACTTTGAATAAAACTTTACTAGAGACTGAAGGAGGATAAAAATACCACATTAAAAGCATAACATTTAACTGCCACTAGAAATGTCTATTCTTAAGACACATTTGCTGAAGGGGGGCACGGTGGTGTGCACCTGTAATCCTAGGTACTCTGGAGGCTGAGGCCAGAGGATTGCTTGAGCCCAGGAATTTGAGGCCAGCCTGAGTAACATAGAGAGACCCATGTCTAGGAAAAAAATAAAAAGGGGCATATATTTGCTTATATCCAGCCTCTCAGACCATTCCAGAGCCTTCTCCCTGATTTTCTTTTTCTGGTCCCAATATGGGCATCTCTAAGCCATGCTTTGGACTACAGCTCTACTTAAGTTCTGCCACCATCCCCGACTCAGTGCCCTTCCTTTAGATAAATAAGATTTTTCTTCATCCTGCTGCTCTCTAAGGCCCATCTCCTTTCTGCCTTCCTCTGTTCCCAGTGCATTCCCTTCAAGAGAAACCAACCATCAGGACCAACCAACCATCAGGAAAGTGATAGCACAGTTCCCAAAGCGTAGATTCTTCTGTCTTGAGGAAGAAGAAGATCAGGGCTATGTGCATACCTGTATGGTCTGTTCTCTTTTCCTAGTCACTTATGAGAAAAGAAGACAGAATTGAAATGTACACACACTATTCTATTCTCTTTTTTTTTGAGACGGAGTCTTGCTCTGCCGCCCAGGCTGGAGTGCAGTGGCGCGATCTCAGCTCACTGCAAGCTCCGCCTCCCGGGTTTATGCCATTCTCCTGCCTCAGCCTCCCGAGTAGCTGGGACTACAGGTGCCCGCCACCATGCCCGGCTAATTGTTTGTATTTTAAGTAGTGATAGGGTTTCACTGTGTTAGCCAAGATGGTCTCCATCTCCTGACCTTGTGATCCACCTGCCTTGGCTTCCCAAAGTGCTGGGATTACAGGCATGAGCCACTGTGCCCGGCCGTACACACACAATTCTAAGAACAAATAATCTTCACGTATACCATCTAAAATTCTCTATTGGAAATAGCACTAACAGTGTACAAGAACAAGAAAGTGGTTCTGCTAAAATATATACCCCCTTAATAATAAATAACAGAACATAGTATTTCAGTCTGCTATTTCTCTATGTGGGTTTTCTTTCTTAATTGAAATCCTCACTAAGATTTTAAAAGCATACCTAAAAGGGTCCTCCAAAGCAATCTCTTTTATAACAAACAGGCCACCTATTTTAAAGACAAACCTACATCTCTGCCTTCAAAGGAACAAGCTGCTTATAACATTAAAACTGGAAAAGTTTTTAGTTTCGAAAAATTGTCAATGAGCATTTTTTAATGCATAGGAATAAAAATTGCTTTATAAAAGTATTCACAGTATAAAAAAGTGAAACTGAAATTTTATGTATCAGGATAATTGTTATTTAATTGCTCTTAATAATTTCATAGAATAAAACATTTAGGAAACCTAAAATTATTCTCCTAAGTAAAATGGTGATTTACAATTTTGAAAACATTGATGAAATGTGTTCTTGAGGTTAATGTATTCTATTTAATTCTTATGTAGCTACCTGGACATTTGTACTATTGTTTATTCAAGACTTTGATTCTTAATCATTGATTTAGCCTTAATGGTGATGAAACACTGAAGAGTTCCACATTAACAAATTCTATTGTTGTTAGAGCCCAGGGCTTTGAACCACATGTTGAGTGTTGTTATTCCTGTATGCCTAAATTACTTGAAGTGTGTTGTTGCTTTTATAATTGAATGCTATGCTGTTTTCAATTCTTTTCAAAATACTGAAGTCTGGCCAAGTGCAGTGGCTCACGCCTGTAATCTCAGCACTTTGGGAGGCCAAGGCAGGAGGATTGGTTGAGCCAGGAGTTCAAGACAAGTCTGGACAACAAAGTGAGAACCCCCATCTCTACAAACAAACAAACAAACAAAAACAGTCATGGTGGTGTACACCTGTAGTCTCAGCTACTCAGGAGGGTGAGGTGAGAGAACCGTTTGAGTACAGGAGTTTGAGGTTGCAGTGAGCTGTGATCAGGCCAGGCCACAGCACTTCAACCTGGGTGACAGTGAGAGCCTGTCTCAAAATAAAAGCAAAAACTGAAAATCTAAGTACATGTTTTAAAAGTTTGTTTTTTATTTTATTTTTTTGAGACGGAGTCTCTCTGTGTCACCCAGGCAGGAGTGCAGTGGCACAATCTCCGCTCACTGCAAGCTCCGCCTCCCAGGTTCACGCCATTCTCCTGCCTCAGCCTCCCAAGTAGCTGGGACTACGGGCGCTCACCACTACGCTTGGCTAATTTTTTGTATTTTTAGTGGAGATGGGGTTTCACCGTGTTAGCCAGGATGGTCCCGATCTCCTGACCTCGTGATCCGCCCACCTCGGCCTCCCAAAGTGCTGGGATACAGGCATGAGCCACCACACCCAGCCAAAGTTTATTTTGTTTTATCTATTTATTGATTTCTTTATTTTTGAGACGGAGTTTCACTCTTGTCGCCCAGGCTGGAGTACAAACGCATGATCTCAGCTCACTGCAACCTCCGCCTCCCCTGTTCAAGCAATTCTCCTGCCTCAGCCTCCCGAGGAGCTGGGACTACAGGTGTGCGCCACTATGCCGGGCTAATTTTTTTGTATTTTTCGTACAGACGGGGTTTCATCATTTTGGCCAGGCTAGTCTCGAACTCCTGACCTCAGGTGATCCACCCACCTCAGCCTCCCAAAGTGCTGGGATTACAGGCGTGAGCCACTGTTCCTGGCCTTAAAATTTCCAACAAATTTACAAGAAAAAAACAAACAACCCCATCAAAAAGTGGGCAAAGGACATGAACAGACACTTCTCAAAAGAAGACATTTATGCAGCCAAAAAACACATGAAAAAATGCTCACCATCACTGGCCATCAGAGAAATGCAAATCAAAACCACAATGAGATACCATCTCACACCAGTTAGAATGGCAATCACTAAAAAGTCAGGAAACAACAGGTGCTGGAGAGGATGTGGAGAAATAGGAACACTTTTACACTGTTGGTGGGATTGTAAACTAGTTCAACCCTTGTGGAAGTCAGTGCAGCGATTCCTCAGGGATCTAGAACTAGAAACACCATTTGACCCAGCCATCCCATTACTGGGTATATACCCAAAGGACTATAAATCATGCTGCTATAAAGACAGATGCACACGTATGTTTATTGCAGCATTATTCACAATAACAAAGACTTGGAACCAACCCAAATGTCCAACAATGATAGACTGGATTAAGAAAATGTGGCACATATACACCATGGAATACTATGCAGCTATAAAAAATGATGAGTTCATGTCCTTTGTAGGGACATGGATGAAATTGGAAATCATCATTCTCAGTAAACTATCGCAAGAACAAAAAACCAAACACCGCATATTCTCACTCATAGGTGGGAATTGAACAATGAGAACACATGGACACAGGAAGGGGAACATCACACTTCAGGGACTGTTGTGGGGTGGGGGGAGGGGGGAGGGATAGCATTGGGAGATATACCTAATGCTAGATGACGAGTTAGTGGGTGCAGCGCACCAGCATGGCACATGTATACATATGTAACTTACCTGCACATTGCGCCCATGTACCATAAAACCTAAAGTATAATAATAATAATAATAATAAAAAAAAGAAAGTTTCTTCAAAAAAAAAAAAAAGAAAAATGTTCAATGATATCCAAGGACAGAAAACCAAACAACACATGTTCTCACTCGTAGGTGGGAACTGAACAATGAGAACACTTGGACACAGGGTGAGGAACATCACACATCGGGGCCTGTCGTGGGGTGGGGGGACGGGGGAGGGATAGCATTAGGAGAAATACCTAATGTAAATGACAAGTTAATGGGTGCAGCACACCAAAATGGCACATGTATACATATGTAACAAACCTGCACATTGTGCACAAGTACCCTAGAACTTAAAATATAATAAAAATTAAATTAAAAAAAGAAAAATTTTCAATGAAAAAAAAAATTTATTTTAAAAGGTAGTCCTTTTCAAATTTTATTTAGAACTGAGTCATTCTATATATTATTCCTTTCTTTAATGGGAATATGAGATTATGCCAATATACTTTTATTTTCTAATTTAGAACTATGTATTTTTCTAGTTTGTTCCATCAAACTTTATTTCCTACTTCACTATGGCCCAAAAATGAACAACCAACAACAAATACCTAAGAAAAATAGTACCCAAATGTTTCACTTTGTATTGATAAATATCTTTCTAATTTCTGAGAATCACTTTTAGTCATTTCACTACATAATCTTTAAACTAAAGAGATGCTGAATAAGAAGTTGGGGGTTGTTACCAGGAAAGATAGCTGAACAAAAACTAAGTGTCAGTGTCAGTCCTAATACCATAGGGTATGATCTTCAAGTAGATTAGGAAATGGGTAGATTAAGAAATTTCCTTTTCTTCTTTTCTTCTCTTTTCTTTCTTTTCTTTTCTTTGTTTCCTTTTTTTTTTTTTTTCAGGGTCTCATTCTGTCACCCAGGCTGGAGTGCAGTGACGTGGTAATGGCACACTACAGCTTCAACCTTCTGGACTCAAGCAGTCCTCCCACCTCAGCTTCCCCATTAGTTGGACTGTAGGCACATGCCACCACACCTGGGAATTACTAAATTTTTCTATAGAGACGGTCTCACTCTGTTGCCCAAACTGGTCTTGAACTCCTGGCCTCAAGCAGTCCTCCTGCCTCAGCCTCCCAAAATGTTGGGATTACAGATGTGAGCTACTGTACCCAACCAAGAAATTTATTATTTTCAGTGATAGCAAGTTGATCAAATCCTGAGATGTTTTACTCTAGCTAATAAAGCTCAAGGAAACTCTTTTATAAAAATCACAATGCCAGTTTATTAATCTATATTGAAAAATGGCTTTCCCTTTATCATGGTCACCCTGAAGAGATGCAATGGACCTTTCCACTCAAAATTTCATTTGGATGTCAAGGCTGATGATGCTACCCAGACCTGAAGAGGGTATGAAAGGGTTTATTACTGACATAACAAGTCTTTCTGGGATGAGGAGGGCAGGCTCCCAAGTAGATATAAAAATGACTTGAAAAAAAAAAACAAGGAGAAGAGACAGGCATAGTTTGTTATTGAGCTTATGGGGTGGAGTTAAGGTGAGGCTTCTTACCATATGGGCCGGGGCTTGCATAGCTTGTATTTCCCACCAGTGCCAAAGGAAATAGCACCCACACTTTCGTATCTGCTTGTACACAATTGGGGCAGAAGGGTAAGAGGGCTCGCATGTAAACATCAAAAAATGGAGTGAGACTCTTTATTTTATCCTTGTGTTTGCTTCCATTGCTGATTCTTATATTCAACACATCAGCTTTGCAAGACCAATCCTTCCATGAGTTATACTGAAAACTGTTTGACTTGAGAAACTTTTTTTTCTTTTTAAAATGACTTCATATTTCTTAATTGGTACTTAATGTCTTATGTTTAATAGTTCTTAAATGGCAGTCGTATTTTTTTAGGTTATTAGGAAAGTATGATATGATAGCTGGGAGCAGGAAGAAAATGTTTAGAATTTTGAAAACCTAACAAAAATAATACATTATTAGCTCCCATAATTTGTTTTTTCCTTTTCAGCTGCCTAAATTCATCACCGAATATTCAATTATTTATCTTCCTTAAGCCTTAAGCAACATAAGTCAACAGGCTGCTTCTACTTGTTTCTCTCAGAGACTATTCTGTCTACTTCCCAAATTATGCACTGTGCATGTAGATACAAAGATAAAAATCTCAGAGAGGAGGAAACTTGAGAGAATTATAAAGAAAATCTGCATGTACATTAGCCTTAAGTCTTTGGCTATTTCCTAAACTATACATGCACAGAATGAGATCCCAAGAAACCCAGAAGAAATATAGAGTTGGGAAAGATAAAAACTAAGCCAAGATTTTAGCAGTATTGTGGTATTAAGTAGACAGAGATGGGGTTGAGCCTTGTTGAGGTGAGAAATTGTTTACAAATATCTTGCCTTGGCTTCTGTTGACCCCCAGAAGGGCCATCTTCTATAATAAATACCAGGCGCTGGGAATAAGGGCAACACTGAGTAAACTTGCCCTTTAAAAGCGTAAAACCAAGTCTTAAAAGGAATGAGGTATTTGCCGTTACTCAATTTGCCTTCCCTAAGAAAACTTAACCTAACCCAAGAAGATAATACTACCCAAAGCTTCTATGAATTTTTTACTCATGATATCTGGTGTTAAATTAGAAAATATGAGGGATCCTGAAAAACTGGTACCAAAAGGAAAAGGAAATAGAGCCCACACGAGATCAGATGTTGGTATCAGAGAGAGACTTTAAAATAACTTATTTTTTTGGCTGGGCACGGTGGCACACACCTGCAATCCCAGCACTTTGGGAGGCTGAGGAAGGCAGATCACTTGAGGTCAAGAGTTTGAGAACAACCTGGTCAACATGGCAAAACCCTGTCTTGGCAAGGCACAGTGGCTCACGCCTGTAATCCAAGCACTTTGGGAGGCCGAGGCGGGTGGATCACCTGAGGTCAGGAGTTTGAGACCAGCCTGGCCAACATGGGGAAACCCTGTCTCTACTAAAAATACAAAAGTTAGCTGGGAGTGGTGGCATGCACCTGTAATCCCAGCTACTCGGGAGGCTGAGGCAGGAGAATCGCTTGGACCCAGGAGGCAGACGTTGCAATGAGCCGAGATCGTGCCGCTGCACTCCAGCCTGGGTGACAGAGCAAGACTCTGTTTCAAGAAAAAAAAAAAAACAAAAAACCCTGTCTCTACTAAAAATAACAAAAATTAGCCAGGCGTGGTGGCACTCGCCTGTAGTGCCCAGGTACTCAGGAGGCTAAGGCACGAGAATCACTTGAACCCAGGAGGTAGAGGTAGTTGCAATGAGCCAAGATCATGCCACTACATTCCACCCTTGGTGACAGAGTGAGACTGTCTCAAATATAAAACAACAACATCATCAAGAAAATCAGCAAAAAGGTGGACAAAAAGACATTTCAAAGGAGAATGTAATCTATTAAAAAGAATGTAATAGATTGTAAAAAATGTAGTTAATAGAATGTAATCTATTAGGCCGGGCATGGCGGCCCTCGCCTGTAATCCCAGCACTTTGGAAGGCTAAGGTAGGTGGATCACTTGAGCTCAGGAGTTCAAGACCAGCCTGGCCAAAAAGTACCAAAAAAAATAGCTGGGCATGGTGGCACATGCCTGGAGTCCTGGCTACCCAGGGGGCTGAGCTAGGAGGATTGCTTGAGCCCAGATCGAGGCTGCAGTGAGCCATGATTTCGCCACTGCCCTCCAGCCACAGCAAGACCCTATCTAAAAAACAAACAAACAAAAAAAACCCCAAGAATTTTTAATGTGTTAGAACAACAACAACAACAAAAACAGATTCTAATGGACATTTTAGAACTGAAAAATAACATCTGGAGTTAATTCTAGTAGATTTAATAGATTAGATACAAGAATACAGAATTAGAGAACTAGAAGACAAACATATTCAAACTTCTAATCAAATTAACTTCCCGGCATATCAGGATTCTTCTTATTCTTACCCATACTTATGCTAGTTTCCCTTTTCTTCTCCTGTCGTCAAACTAAAACTTCTTTTTCTTATTTTTTCTTTAAAAATATTTATTTGATAAATAAAAATTATATATATTTATGGTGTACATTATGTTGTTTTGAAATATATATACATTGTAGAATAGCTACATTGAGCTAATTAACATATGCATTACTTCACATGCTTTTTTGTGATGGGAACACTTAAAATCTACTCTCTTTGCAATTTTTAAGAATGTAGTATGTTGTTATTAACTATAGTTACTCTGTTGGACAATATATCTCTTCACCTTATTCCTTCTATCTAACTGAAATTTTGCTGTTTTTTTTTAATTCTACCTATTGTTTCAAGTCCCAATTCTATGTATCCTATTGAAGGCTTACATACCTGATCTCAGTAGACAAGATGAGGAAATTTTGAGGAGTGGCGGTCTTTGGGAGAGAGTTGTCTGGCAAGCCAACACAGAACACTGTTAGTCATACATGAAGTGCAAAATGTATACATAGACAGGTGACTGGCACCAAGTAAATTTAGCAGCAAGAAGCTGAGGTTCTAGTGATAGAATCTGGGTTGCAGAGAGAGAATTCTGCTTTCCAGAAAATCAGGGAAGCAAAACAGATCCTATTTCCAGATAATTGAAATTAAGAAAATGTGTTATGAAATCATGGCAGGAAACAAAACCAAAGACCCCTAACCATAGCACAAAGTTAGTGTTATTGTCCACACACAAAAAATAGGGCCAAGCCTCAGTTCCTGGAAGTCTGTTTTTGGCAGAGTTGTTGAGGCGGGGAAATGGCACACTGAATAACTCTAGCCAGCTAAAGATCTGTAATTGTTGGCCGGGTGCAATCCCAGCACTTTGGGAGGCCGAGGTGAGCGGATCACCTGAGGTCGGGAGTTTGAGACCAGCCTGACCAACATGGAGAAACCCCGTCTCTACTAAAAATATAAAATTAGCCAGGCGTGGTGGCGCATGCCACCTCAGCTACTCCAGAGGCTGAGGCAAGATAATGGCTTGAACCTGGGAAGCGGAGATTGCTCTGAGCCGAGATCGTGCTATTGCACTCCAGCCTGGGCAACAAGAGTGAAACTCCGTCTTAAAAAAAAAAAAAAAAAAAAAAGATCTGTGATTGTTAAAGTTCTGCTGTATTGGAACCAAGTTGTTCCCAGAATCCAGTGATGTTTGAGTGGCTTCCGGTATGAAAATTGGAGGGCTTTGAAGACACGGAAACACACTAATTATTATCCAACGAATGTATAAATATAACTTTGCATGAATTCTAAGATTGCTTTTTTGTTGTTAACAGGAGCAGTTAAAAGAAAAACACATAAACAAAATAATAAAGTTTTCTCAATGGAAACTTGCTTAAAATCCAAAATCTGCTCTTTTCTCATTTCTTTAGTTTTGCTCAGCATTTAAAATTCATTTTTAAACTCTTTGTTTTCAGTTTCTGCATTTTTCTTTTTTCTCTTTGTATAGTCTGGTAAACAGGGCCTGTCTTTTAGTCTCTCTTTCCCATTGTTTGCCATAGTTACTACTAAAAAAGTAAGGATTATTGAGGTATAATTCGCACTTTTATGTAAATTCACCCATTTTTAGTGTACAATTCTATGAGTTCTAAAAAATGCATACGGTTATGTAACAGCCAGTAACATCAAGGTGTAGACCGACTCCATTCCTGAAAGTTCCCTCATGCTATTCCCCTCCCCAACCTCCAGCCCCTGGCAACCACAGATATACTATGGCTCCCTTTTGTTTTACTTTCCAGAATGAGACATATAAATGGAATCATATAGTATGTAGATTTTGAATCTGGCTTCTTTTGCTTACCGAAATGCATTTTAGATCTATTCACGTCGTGTAGAGCATGAGTTCATTCTTTTTTTATTACCAAATAGTACTCCATTGTATGACAATGACATCATTTGATTATTCATGCACAGGTGAAGTACGTTTGAGTTACATCCAGTTTCTGGCTATTTTGAACAAAAACACTATAAATATTCACTAAGTGACTACTTTTTAAATTGGAACAGTTTAGAAGTCAGGCATTGTGACAGTGTGGATACAAATCAAGTGGGAAGACACCTGAGACCTGGGATCTCATACGAGTTTTGCATCAGCCAGCTGTGATTTAAATAATTTAACTTCTCTATGTCTGCTTGTTTTGTAAAATGTGCATCATTCAGGACTTACTCTAGTTTTGAAATAACATGGTTTTGTGCTGTTAAGACATTTATTATTGTCTAAGAGGAGAGACTATAAATGGTTACATACATTTTATAAAACTAATTATATAATATCAACATAATATTTAACCTTAGGAGTAATTTTGTCTCTTTAAGTTCAATCATGAATAGTTTGAATATAATATGATTTGCTTAATGAATTTTACAGGTCCTTATTATCTCAAACTTTTTACTAACTGTATAATCCAACTAATTTTACAATGGAAAATTATTTTGATAATACATTTTTTTTTAGACAGCCTTACTCTGTCACCCAGGCCAGAGTGTAGTGGTTCATTCTAGGCTCACTGTAGCGTCAACCTCCTGGGTTCAAGCAATCCTCCCACTTCAGCCTCCGAGTAGCTGGAACTACAGGTGTGTCCTACCATGCCCAGCTAATTTTTTGTACCTTTTTTTATAGAGACAAGGTTTCACCATGTTGGCCAGGCTGGTCTCGAACTCCTGGGCTCAAGCGATCCACCTACGTCAGCCTCCCAAAGTGCTGGGATTACAGTCATGAGCCATCACACCCAGCTAATAATACTCTTAAATAAAATGTTTGATAAATATTTTCTTTTAAAATATTTTAGGCTCTATTATTAATTAACATTTATTTATTTTTTAATTTAGATGGGTCTAGGAAAGACAATCCAGGCAATTGGAATTGCTTACTTCTATAAAGAGGAATGGCCTCTGTTAATAGTGGTCCCTTCGTCTCTGAGGTACCCTTGGACAGAAGAAATCGAAAAATGGATCCCAGAGCTAAGTCCAGAAGAAATCAATGTTATTCAGAATAAAACTGATGTTAGGTAAGAACAACTGTTTAATATTTAAGGAGAAAAGTCTTCCTTGTGTGTACCTGGTATATGTTCATGTTTTAGAATGCAATATCACCTATAGATCATAATTTAGAAGTGGAGTAAGTAGTATGGAGAATTTTATTTTACATTTTAAAATATGAATTATTTATCTAAAACCCAACAGTATATTTTATTTCTAAGTTCCTTTATGGTATATTTTTAAAGTAAATGTAAAATACGTATACTTTTAAAGATATATATGTAGTATATCTACTTTATATCTACCTTAAACATATTTGAAACCATCTTAAGGTTCAAAAATAAATCTCACAACTTTTCATTGATTGACTTGAAGCTTTGTGATCGTTTATTATCAGCAACTTTAGTGGGTTTTGCTTTCCAATTTGTTAATTAATATGCAAGTTTTGTGCGTGACTCATTAGTAAGTTTGATTTTCCTGATTTATAATTTTAATATTTTATATCTTGAAAATATTTGCTTTGTGTTTATTTGAAGCTCTCACTCTAAAATCTGTTATAGTGTTGTTAGTATTTTTTTCCTCATTTTGCTTTCTAGCAATTAGAATAAGACAATCAGTTTGAGTATTGATGAGTTATTACATGGAATGTGTAGGTGATTCATACAAATTATGTCTCCAGAGGTTCAAAGTTATCTATTTCTGAATCTTAAATGAAAAGCAGTACAGTACATCTACTGAAATAAATATCTGTTAATACTTAGATTTTTAAATTTTGGTATTATTGTACTGTATTGTATTCTCTAAGACTGTTAACATAAAAGGTATATTTAAAAATAAAATTGTCTTATGAATGTGGAAGGAGGAAACACAAAATGCATGGAGGGCCTTTTCACTTGCAACCTTGAAATGCTAATTCAGTAGAATATATCTTTATGGGCCCAAGAAAATCTGGACTCTATTTACATGGTTAAAATGGAAAAACTGCTATCTTATCCTAATTATTATAAATAAATCTCCTCTCCAATAAAACTGAATGAAATTGAAAAGACTTACAAATTTAGAGAATGTAGAATTTTTTTAAGGCCTCCGTAACCATCATCTGTTTGGTATACCTTATTTATTTAATTTAATTAATTAATTTTTTTTTTTTTTGGAGATGGAGTGTCACTCTGTTGCCCAGGCTGGAATGCAGTGGCACCATGTCGGCTCACTGCAACCTCTGCGTCCTGGGTTCAAGGGATTCTCTTACCTCAGCCTCCCGAGTAGCTGGGATTACAGGCACCACCACCACACCTGGCTGACTTTTTTTATTTTTAGCAGAGACAGGGTTTCACCATGTTGGTCAGGCTGGTCCCAAACTCCTGATCTCAGGTGATCCACCCACCTCAGCCTCCCAAAGTGCTGGGATTACAGGCGTGAGCCACTGCACCTGGCTGATAAACCTTATTTAAATGTTCACATTTAAATTTTCTTAAAATGACTCTTCTGTCATCTTTTATAGCCAATAGGGCATCTAGTTTTTATATTATTTTGAAAATACACTCTTGCAGTTAAATGGTGGATAATATATTTATTTGAATAGTATTTGGGATATGTTAGATAGGACTACAACTCCAGAGTATAAGTTTCCTGGAGGATGTTAGTTAAGGACAGAAAAACTACCCAGTGTCTTCCAGGTACTTAAAGAAACAGGTTTAGGTGTATACCAATATGTCCACCACAAATACATATACTTTCCTTCTGGCTTATATCAGTTATGCCTGGACTGTTTACTAGCCAAGACATGGTAGGATAGAAGCTACAGACTGCTGCAGTGGCCTTTGAAGCCAGTCTCCTATATGTTGCTCTCAGTATACCTAAGTTAGTTAGTAATATTAAATAACCTATTACTTTTCTTCTTCAGGCTCTTCTGGTGTTTGAATACAGTGAAAAAATTATAGGTCTCGGCCGGGCGCGGTGGCTCATGCCTGTAATCCCAGCACTTTGGGAGGCCAGGGCGGGTGGATCACGAGGTCAGAAGATCGAGACCATCCTGGCTAAAACGGTGAAACCCCGTCTCTACTAAAAATACAAATAATTAGCCAGGCGTGGTGACGGGCACCTGTAGTCCCAGCTACTCGGGAGGCTGAGACAGGAGAATGGCATTAACCTGGGAGGCAGAGCTTGCAGTGAGCCAAGATCATGTCACTGCACTCCAGCCTGGGCAACAGAGTGAGACTCTGTCTAAAAAAAAAAGAAAATTATAGGTCTCTGTATTAAGTAGATTAATCCAGGGCTTAAAATGCAGTAGCCATAGTGGTTCTGGCTGCTTAGGAGCGCTACCTTTTCTGTTAGAGGATAGAGAATTGCAGAAGACTGGCTCTGTCCTGTATTTTTTTCTGGTGATATAGAAAATGCAAAAGTGACATGTCTTAGTATTATTGAATTTATTTGTCTAATTATTTCATTCTACGAACTTTATTTGGGATCATAGCACTGTGTATGAATACTACTAAAAGATGAATAAGACACATTCCCTGCCCTTACCAATCTCATGATATGGTAACAGACATAAATATGTAAATGAATAATTTATTGACAGCAAGATACAGAATATTACAGATGTGTGAATTACAGAAATCTAAAGATCAGGGATCATTTTAGCTCAATGGTTCTTGATGTGAGGGTGGTACCCGCTTCTTCTAACCACACTTCACATTTTATCACCTCAGGTCCAGGAAGCTTTTTGTTGTCACAGTGACTCGGACTCCACTGTCCTTTAATGGGTAGGACCAGGAAATGAAGCTCTGCAGTGCACTGAACAGCCCTGTAAGTCCGTTCTGCTACTGGTATTTTGAGCAGGAGGGCCTGTTCAGTGCACCGCAGAACTTCACTTAGTCCTGCTCAAAATACCAGTAGCATCTGGATTGAAAAACTGCTATCCTATTTGTGTGAAAGTTTCATTGAAGAGTCAACTAATATTTAAGTATCCATTTTATGCATGATCCTGGGTGCATAGAAGCAAATATTGTCAGAAAGTAATGTGGCTTGCTGGATGTGAAAATCTTTCAAAGATCATTTAACTAAAATTTTGGTTTTGGTTAACCAAAACTGTAAATTTTGGATCCTGGTTTATTACATTTGAGGATAGTGAAATCTTAAGAGTTTCAGTAGTAGTACCATCTCCTTTTATTTTTCCTCTATTCTTCTTTCTTCTCTTCTGTATTTTTTCCCAAGAGAGTTGTATTGTTTATGATAACGTCATTACTGAGATATTTTTTTAAGTACATGGATTTTCTTTTCTAGGAGAATATCGACCAGTAAAGTGACAGTTCTGGGTTATGGTCTCTTAACCACAGATGCAAAGACTTTGATAGATGCCCTGAATAATCAGAACTTCAAAGGAGTTATAGTGGATGAATCACACTACATGAAATCCAGAAATGCAACTCGCAGCAGGATTTTATTGCCAATAGTACAGAAAGCCAGACGAGCCATTCTTCTTACAGGAACACCAGCTTTAGGAAGGCCTGAAGAGGTATTACAATCCTTATACTTAGAACTTAAAAGAAGAGAAGGGGGGTGAGAGGGGTATTGAATCAACCACCTGTTTTGCAATTTTTAATTTCAAATTGGATGCCTCAAATGCTGGAGGAGTACATTGGGAATTTCTAGATAGTATGTATGTTTTATCATGGCTATTTTAATCTATTTACATTTAAGCCTTAGCCAAGCTTGTAGGTATGTATAAAACATAGCTTTTACCTTTATTATAAGGCTTCCATATTTAGTACAACTTTATAATATTCTTCACAGTGTGTTCCTGAGGTTCTTCTATGGTCTTAATCTTCATTTATCCTATCTACTTTACATTGTAAGCTTCTTAGGATTGGGACTGAATCTACCTTATTTCTTTTACACCGCATTTCAGAGCTTCTCTCTGTTCTTTCACTTTAAGAGTCACATTTGGGAAAGTAAAGAGAAACTAAAATTTACGTGCAGACCCGATAAGGTATCTGCTTAGAATGAAAGAATAAGGCATGTGTTTGATACCCCATTTAGCTTTTGCTACTCTAAGAGATGGGTAGTACGTGGAGTGGTTAAAGGGTTAGGAAGAAGACGTGATGGAAGAAATGTCTGTAAGGTTTAGTGTTGTTTAAGGAGGCTCTGTTTACTAATGAACACTGAATCTTAGAAAAACATGGGCTGTCATGTAGGGTTGCTGGGAGAATTAAAGGTAATACTGCTTTGAAAGTTCCTCACCCTGTGCCTTGTCACATAGTAAGCACTCAACATATGGTAGCCAATATTATATTAATTTTTGAGCCAAGCCTGGGTGACAGCTATTATCATTGCCCTGTCTAACAGTATTACCTAAGCTCTGCTTTTCAATTCTATCCTGGAAATCTTGTGAGATACATATAAAAGTACATAGATAGTGATGATAAAATGCTTAATTTTACCTTTTATAGTTTTTACTCTTGGATACCCACTGACAGTGCTGTAGCTCCAAGTAATTGACATTATGTCCGCAAATTATGTCAATGAATAATAGGGGTGATGATATACTTAAAAAAAATCATGAAACGTATCCTTCAAGATACTCAGTCCTACTGAGTCCAGCGAGTCGGCTGGACTCAGTAGCTCATGCCTGTAATCCCAGCACTTTGGGAAGCCAAGGTGAGTGGATCACTTGAGGCCAGGAGTTCAAGACCAGCCTGGCCAACATGGTAAAACCCCATCTTTACTAAAAACACAAAAATTAGCTGGGCATGGTGGCCTGTGCCTGTAGTTTAGCTACCCGGGAGGCTGAGGCAGGAAAATCACTTGAACCCAGGAGGCAGAGGTTGCAGTGAGCTGAGATCTCACCATTGCACTCCAGTCTGGGCGACAGAGTGAGACTCTGTCTCAAAAATAAAAGAGAGTATACAAAAGATACGTACGTTTCAAATGATAATAATAAAATGAGTACTCATCTACTTATAATGGAGCATAAGAAATAGAACATTAACAGTACAGCAGTGGCTCTTACGTCCTACTCTGATCACATGTCAGTACTTTTCACTCTTCACCTGTGGTAGCCACTATTCAAAGCAAGGGTAAATACCAATTTTGTGGGTTCTGATGATTGTATAATTTGTGTTTGGGATTTTTTTCTAAGAAAAAGAATATAAAATTAGAAATTCTAAGTTTGGAGTTTTGAAATTAGGAAGTGTGAGTTCTCTAATTTTGTTTTTCTTTCTTTCTTTTCTTTTCTTTTTTTTTTTTTTTGAGACAGAGTCTCACTCTGTTGCCCATGCTGGAGTGCAGTGGCATGATCTCGGCTCACAGCAACCTCTACATCCCAGGTTCAAGCAATTCTTCCGCCTCAGCCTCCCGAGTAGCTGGGATTGCAGGCGCATGCCACCACGCCCGGCACATTTTTGTATTTTGAGTAGAGACGGGATTTTACATGTTGGCCAGGCTGGTCTCAAACTCCTGGCCTCAAGTGATCTGCTCGTCTTAGCCTCCCAAAGTGCTGGGATTACAGGTTTGAGCCACCACACCCAGTCTATTTCCACTCTTATCTTTATTGTGACTTTCCTTCTATTTGCTGTGGGTTGTTTGCTCTTACTTTTTCAGTGTGTTAAGGTGAAAAATTAGGTTATTGTTTTGAGTTCTTCTTGTTTAACATAGTCATATGCAACTATTAATTTCCCTCTAAGCACTATTTTTGCTGCAACTCATGTTTTGGTATGTTGTGTTCTCAATTTCCTTTATCTCAAAATGTTCTCTAATTTCCTTTGTGATTTCTTCTTTGGCCCATTGGTTATTTCTGAATATGTTGTCATATTAAACGGATATAAAGCACTGAAGTCACTTTAGAAAAATTTAGGAGTTACTTAAAACGTTACTGTATGACCCAACGATTTTATTCTTAGGTATATACCCAAGAGAACTGAAAACAGGCCAGGAGCAATGGCTCACGCCTGTGATCCCAGCACTTTGGGAGGCCGAGGCGGGCAGATCACGAGGTCAGGAGATCAAGACCAAGGTGAAACCCCGTCTCTACTAAAAAATACAAAAAAATTAGCCAGGCGCGGTGGTGGGCACCTGTAGTCCCAGCTACTCGGGAGGCTGAGGCAAGAGAATGGCGTGAACCCAGGAGGCGGAGCTTGCAGTGAGCCGAGATCGCACCACTGCACTCCAGCCTGGGCGACAGAGTGAGACTCCGTCTCAAAAAAAAAAAGAGAACTGAAAACAAATTCTCACCAAAAATTATATACTCATTTGTATAGTTACATAGTAGCATTATTCATGATATTCAAAAAGTGGAAACAAGTAAAATGCCCATCAGCTGATGAATGTATAAACAAATGTGATATAGCCATACAATGGAATTATTTGGACCTAAAGAGGAATGAAAATACTATACGTGTTACAACATGAATTAACTTTGAAAGCACTATGCTGGGTGAAATAAACCAGATACAAAAGGCTACATATTGTATAATTCTATTTATATGAAATGCCCAGAATAGGCAAATTCATAGAGACAGAAAGTGGGTTAGTAGTTGGCAGGATTGGAAGAGAGGAGAAATAGGCAGTGACTACTAATGGGTGTGGAGGTTTTTTGGGGGGTGATAAAAATATTATAGAATTAGTCATGATTGGTGCACAACTATATGAATCTATTGAAAGCCACTGAATTATGTTCTTTCAAAGTTTGAATAGTATATGAATTACATGTCACAATAAAGCTGTTGGTTTTTAAAAATATATTAAAATAACAGTGAGACAGTCCTATGTGTAGCCTATCAGAGCTGTAAAAATGAAAAGATTTCATGATACTATTGATGGGAGTGTAAATTGGGATAATCTTCTTACTGGGCAACATGGTCACATTATCAAACTTTAAAACAGCATATACCTTAGAATCAGCTATTCCATTTCTAAATATAATCCTACATCACCTCTAATAGAAATGCAAATGGATGGATGAATGAATGGATGGATGGATGGATGGATAGATAGATGATTAATAGATACAGATATAAATATATGTACTATACCTATATATTCATATATATATATACACACACAGTTATATGAAGTTGTTAATATTAGTAACTTCATAAAAGCTAGAAATAGGCTGGGCGTGGTGGCTCATGCCTGTAATCCCAGCACTTTGGGAGGCCAAGGCGGGTGGATCACGAGGTCAGGAGATCAAGACCATCCTGGCTAACAAGGTGAAACCCCGTCTCTACTAAAAATACAAAAACAAAATTAGCTGGGCATGGTGGTGGGCGTCTGTAGTCCCAGCTACTTGGGAGGCTGAGGCGAGAGAATGGCGTGAACCCTGGAGGCAGAGCTTGCAGTGAGCCAAGATCACGCCACTGCACTCCAGCCTGGGTGACAGAGTGAGACTCTGTCTCAAAAAAAAAAAAAAAAAAAAGCTAGAAATAGCCTGTATGTCCAATATCAGGAGTCTGTTTAAATCTTTTACAGTACATCTACATCATAATGGGTTGCTATTCAGTTTTTAAGCAGTGCATTATTATTATATTGTCTATATAAGGTTTTAAAACTAAATAAAAATAGACACGTGTAATTTAAGTGTCTGAGACATGTTTTATGGGACAAAATTCTAGTGTAACAATATATATGATATGATCCTCCTTATGTGAATAAAAGCATAAACATATGCTTATATTAACATAGAAAAATGTATAAATGTATGTTTATACAACAGATAACAGTTATCCCTGATGAATAGTAGTGAGGGGATTTGAGGAAGAAAGAGTTGGATTTTCTTTTATACTTCCTAATATTTTGTTAAATGGTTTTATCATTGTAATAATTTACTTGAAAATATTACAACATACTACAAACTCTTGTATTATTATAGCTTTTTATGCAGATTGAAGCTCTCTTTCCACAAAAATTTGGAAGATGGACCGACTATGCAAAAAGATACTGTAATGCACGCATCAGGTAAGTTAAACTATTTTCCGTAAACTTTTTCCTCACATGTTTACTGTGAACATTGCTTTATTAATCATTCTTTTTTTTTTTGAGACAGAGTCTCACTCCTATCGCCCAGGCTGGAGCGCAGTGGCACCATCTTGGCTCACTACAATCTCTGCCTCCTGGGTTCAATCAATTCTTCTGCCTTAGCCTCCTGAGTAGCTGGGATTACAGGCATGTGCCACCATGCCCGGCTAATTTTTTTGTGTTTTTAATAGAGATGGGGTTTCACCATGTTGGTCAGGCTGGTCTTGAACTCCTGACCTCGGGTTATTAATCATTCTTTATTCCAGTGTTTTACAAACTTGTGGTAGCTATGAAATAATTGGTGGATTATTATACATATAGGTGGATGACCTATATGTAAAATAAATAAAAGTAATACATAATGGCAAAGTTTTCCTTTGTTTTTATTTTTTACTTTCTACTTTTTATTTTTGAAATTATTTATTTTTATTGGCTAGATTTACATGTAAATTATACAAAAGTAAAAACTAAGTGTTTCTTCCACTCTTGTCTCTCAGCAAACCATTTCCCTTCCCATGTAACCAGTGTTGGCACTTTATTGTGTATCCTTCTGAAGATACCCTTTAGGTGAACAAGCATGTATGATTACATGTGTATAATATTATTTCATTTTATTTCAACATATATAGCACAATTTTTGTGCATTATTCTGCAGTTTGCTTTCTTCATCTAGTATGTATTGTAGATCTCTCCATATCAGTTACTCAAAGAGCTTTGATATTCATTTTATTTTATCATATTTTTTTCAGACGGAGTCTCGCTCCGTTACCCAGGCTGGATGGAGTGCAGTGGTACAATCTCGGCTCACTGCAACCTCCACTTCTGATGTTCAAGCAATTCTCCTGCCTCAGCCTCCTGAGTAGCTGAGATTACAGGCATGCGCAACCATGCCCGGCTAATTTTTGTTATTTTTACTAGAGATGGGGTTTCACCATGTTGGCCAGGCTGGTCTCGAACTCCTGACCTCAGGTGATTTGCCTGCCTTGGCCTCCCGAAGTGCTGGGATTACAGGCTTGAGCCACCACGCCCAGCCTGTTATTCATTTTAAATGCTGCATCTATTCTACCATTTAGAATTTATTTATGCAGTCTACTCTTATTGGACGTTTGTAGTATATAGCTGTGCATACAATGCAGCAATGAATATCTTTGCACATGTTGAGAGGTAGTATTTTATAGTTCTGAAGAGCATGGAAATTTAGAGCTAGACCACCTGTGTTTTCTTTTCACGTCTACTATTGCCAAACGCTTCGTTTTAGAAAAGTAACTTTATCTCCTCATACCTCAGTTTCTTCAGCTCAAAAAAAATGGCAAATTATTATGCCTGCCTTGGAGAGTTATTATGAGACTTATATTAACTAATATTTCTAAAGTGCTTGAACAGTGACCATACATAGGGAGTACTTGATAATTGTTAGCTATTTTAGTATTTCATGCCATATGCATAGGGGAAAAATCTAAGATAAAGTTATAGAAGTGAAATTTCTAGTTTAAAGGGCATGTGCATTTTTATATTATTAGATTTTTCCAAATCATACTTTACGGAAGGTATAGCTTTTTATATTTCCACCAGCCTTGTGTCAGATTGTTTCTTTTTCCGTACTTTTCAAACATAGTGAAATGTAAATTATTTTATTCTTGCCAATGTGAACTGATAGTAGCTTGTGACATTTGCCCATTATGTCATTAAATGCATTTGAGCATTATTTTTTCACACATATGAGTAATTTGTACTTTTTTTCTGTCAGTTGTCTATGTGTGCTGTTTGCCCTTCTGTCTACTAAATGTATTGACTTTTTTCTTGATATGCTGAAAATCTTTATCTATTACAAAAATAATCTCTTTATATGTGATATGAGTCTCTCATGTTTTGTTTCCCAATGCATTTTTTTTTATAATTCCTTTAGATAACACCACATGGTCATGGTTTTCTGATGCTTTTT
Organism: Pongo pygmaeus; assembly: GCF_028885625.2. Classification (NCBI taxonomy): domain Eukaryota; kingdom Metazoa; phylum Chordata; class Mammalia; order Primates; family Hominidae; genus Pongo; species Pongo pygmaeus. The sequence goes on along the minus strand of NC_072384.2, from coordinate 34,644,106 downwards.
AAAGGGCTCCAAAGTACAAAGATAGAATTCTTCTGAATTGTTTGTATGAAGTCAGTCTAACACTTAATACCAAAATCAGACAAGATAGCACAAAAAATGAAAACGAGACTACAAATGCAGAAATCCTCAATATTAATAGATTAATGAAATCCAGAAACTCATTAAAAACCTAATATATTGATTTATGCAAATGGCATTCACATTAGGAATACAAGGAAAGTTGAATATCAAGAAAGACATAAATATAATTCACCATATTAATAATGACAAAGAGAAACCTCATCATCTCTATATGTGCTGGAAGTCCTTAGGTAAAATATAGCATTTACCCTCCCTGTTTTTTTTTTTTTTTTTTGGGGAGACAGAGTCTCACTCTGTTGCCCAGGCTGGAGTGCAGTGGCACAGTCACGGCTCACTGCAACCTCTGCCTCCCGGGTTCAAGCAGTTCTCCTGCCTCAGCCTCCAAGTAGCTGGGACTACAACCGTGCGCTGCCATGCCCTGCTAATTTTTTTTTTTTTTTTTTTTTTTTTGTATTTTTAGTAGAGACAGGGTTTCGCCATATTGGCCAGGCTGGTCTCGAATTCCTGACCTCAGGTGATCCACCCGCCTCAGCCTCCCAAAGTGCTGGGATTACAGGCGTGAGCTACCATGCCCAGCCAACATTTACCCTTGATTACAGTTTTTAATAAATTTAGGGTATATGTGTATATGTGTGTCTTTACATATATATATAAGTGTATATATGTTTATGGGTGTCTTTCAATCCCAAAACACTACCACATGATATACTAAAATCCAGAAAAGGATGTTCACTATTACCACAGCTTACCTGTACTCTGGAGAACTGATAATTCCATTACTCAAAAGAGAAATAAGAGGCTATGAGGCTAATTTTGTCAGGAAAAAATTTTTTTACTTAAAAAAAAAAAAAACAGGCATGGTAACTCACGCCTGTAATCCCGGCACTTTGGAAGGCCAAGGTAGGACGGTCACTTGAGCCCAGGAGTTTGACACTAGCCTAGGCAACGTAGTGAGACCCCATCTCTATTAAAAGAGGTAAACATTTTCAAGAAAGAAAAAATTATCATTTTTTACAGCTGATGTTATTTATTTGGAAGACTGAGAATGAGCTGAAACATGTTCAAAACAAGAATAGATTAAGATATCCTAGCACAAAGTTACTATTAAAATGTCAGTTGTCAGCCGGGCGTGGTGGCTCACACCTATAATCCCAGCATTTTGGAAGGCCGAGGTGGGCAGATCACTACTGGGGGAACCAGCCCCCAATATTTCAATGTAGGTTCTTTTCTATTTTCCGTAAGTGTCGGCCGGTCTGAGAAATAAAGGGAAAGAGTACAAAAGAGAGAAATTTTAAAGCTGGGTGTCCAGGGGAGACATCACATGTTGGCAGGTTCTGTGATGCCTCCTGAGCCATAAAACCAGCAAGTTTTTATTAGCGATTTTCAAAGGGGAGGGAGTGTACGAATAGGGTGTGGGTCATAGAGATCACATGCTTCAAGGGCAATAAAATATCACAAGGCAAATGGGTAGGGCAAGGTCATAAGGCCAGGGTGAAACTAGAATTGCTGAGTAAGTTCATGTCCCACTGTGCACCCATTGTCTTTGATAAACATCTTAACAGGGTTCAAGAGCAGAGAACCAGTCTGACTAGAACTTGCCAGGCTGGAATTTCCTAATCCTAGTAAGCCTGGGGGCACTGCAGGAGACCAGGGCGTGTTTCATCCCTATCTACAACTGCATAAGGCAGACACTCCCAGAGTGGCCATTTTAGAGCACCCCCCCCCCCGCCCTGCCCTGCCCTGCCCCGGGAATGCATTATTTTCCCAGGGCTGTTAATTATTAATATTCCTTACTGGGGAAAGAATTCAGCAATATTTCTCTTATCCATTTTCAGCAATAAGAGAAATACAGCTCTGTCCTGCCTGGCTCCCAAGCAGTCAGACCTAATGGTTATCTCCCTTGTTCCCTGAACATCGCTGTTATCCTGTTCTTTTTTCAAGGTGCCGAGATTTCATATTGTTCAAACACACATGCTCAGATAACGCAATCATCACAGGATCCTGAGGGGACATGCATGCTCAGTTTATGAAGATGATGGGATTAAGAGATTAAAGTAAACACAGGGATAGGAAATTATAAGAATATTGATTGGGGAAGTGATAAATGTCCATGAAATCTTCACAATTTATGTTCTTCTGTTGTGGCTTCAGCCGGTCCCTCCGTTTAGGGTCCCTGACTTCCTGCAACAGATCATGAGGTCCAGAGATCGAGACCATCCTGGCTAACACGATGAAACTCTGTCTCTACTAAAAAAAAAAACAAGAAAAAAAATTAGCCAGGCATGGTGGTGGGCACCTGTAGTCCCAGCTACTCTGAGGCAGGAGAATGGCGTGAACCTGGGAGGTGGAGCTTGCAGTGAGCCGAGATAGTGCCACTGCACTCCAGCCTGGGCAGCAGAGCAAGACTCCGTCTCAAAATAAATAAATAAATAAATAAATAAATAAATATATAAATAAATAAATAGTCAGTTGTCTTTCTCTACACAAATAATAAATATTTCTAAAATACAATGAAAATAAAATATATAAGACTCAAGAATATTACTAAAGGACATATAAAAAGATAAATAAAAAGACACACTCCTATTTGATGAAAAGACTTGGTATTATAAAGATTTTACCGTTTTTTTTGAGATGGAATCTCACTCTGTTGACCAGCCTGGGGTGCAATGGTGCAGTCTTGGCTCATTGCAACCTCCGACTCCCAGGTTCAAGCAATTCTCCTGCCTCAGCCTCCCGAGTAGCTGGGATTACAGGCGCATGCCACCACAGCTGGCTAATTTTTGTATTTTTACAAAATACAAAAAATACATGGTTTCCCCATGTTAGCCAGGCTGGTCTTGAACTCCTGACCTCATGATCTGCCTGTCTCGGCCTCCCAAGTTGCTGGGATTACAGGCGTGAGCCACCACACCCGGCCAAGATTTTACTTTTTTCTGAATTTATTTGTAGATATAATATATTCAAATAAGAATATTTTTCTTGTAGATCCAGAAAATTGATTCTAAATATTATTTGAAAAAATAAATAAGCAACAATTGCCAAGAAAGTTATGAAAAACTAGAGTATTAAAAAAAGGGGGTTGGGCGTGGTAGCTCGTGCCTGTAATCCTAGCACTTTGAGAGGCCGAGCCAGGTAGATCACCTGAGGTCAGGAGTTCGAGATCAGTTTGGCCAACATGGTGAAACCCCATCTCTAATAAAAATACAAAAATTAGCTGGGCGTGGTGGTGGGCACCTGTAATCCCAGCTACTCAGGAGGCTGAGGCAGGAGAATCACTAGAACCCAGGAGGCGGAGGTTGTAGTGAGCTGAGATCGCGCCATTGCCCTCCAGCCTGGGCGACAAGAGCAAGACTCTGTCTTTATTAAAAAAAAAAGAAAAAAAAGGGACAGGGATTCTTTCCCCTCTTCTTAACACAACAATAAATTCCAGATGAATAAAATATTTAAACATTATTAAATAAAACCCTAAATAAAACATAGAGTAATTCTTTTATAACTTTGTTTTAGGGAAGTCATAAAAAGGAATATATTTGATTGCGTAAGAATTTAAAAGGTATCACCCTTCTAGAAAATATATATAAAGTAAAAAATTTCTAATTAAGGAAAAATTATTTATGTGTTGCAAATTAAAGAGAAGGCTAATTTCAGCGACTGAGAAAAACGTGCAAAAAATGTAAACAAATAATTGATAGAAAAGGAAATACAAATAGGTTTTAACTGCATAAATCTAATTGATGAGAGGAATTTAAATTGAAATACAATAAGACAAAGTTTTACTTATTACAGTTATAAAAATTATAACATTTAACAAAACAGTATGTCAATGAGCATATGAAGAAACAAACTGTCTTACATTGTTGAATGTTATGGCTATACCATCTGTTTTGGGGTTTTTTTTGAGACAGGGTCTTGCTTTGTCACCCAGGTTGGAGTGCAGTGGCACAATCATGGCTCAGTGCAGCCTCAACTGCCTTGGCTCAAGTGATCCTCCCACCTCAGTATCCCTAGTAGCTGGGACTACAGGGATGCACTACCACGTCTGGCTAATTCTTTGTGGTTTTTTTTGTTGTTTTTTTTTTGAGACAGAGTCTTGCTCTATCGCCCAGGCTGGAGTGCAGTGGCACGCTCACTGCAACCTCTGCCTCCCGGGCTCAAGCGATTCTCCTGCCTCAGCCTCCCAAGTAGCTGGGATTACAGGCATGCACCACCACACCCAGCTAATTTTTGTATTTTTAGTAGAGACGGGTTTTACCACATTGGCAAAGCTGTTCTCGAACTCCTGACCTCAGGTGATCCGCCCACCCTGGCCTCCCAAAGTGCTGGGATTACAGGCGTGAGCCACCACACCTGGCAATTAAAAAAATTTTTTTTGTAGAGACGGGGTGTCAGTATGTTGCCCAGCCTTGTCTGGAACTCTGGGCTTGAGCGATCCTCCCACCTCAGCATCCTTAAGTGCTGGAATTACAGTCATGAACCACCCTGCCTGGCCTATACCATCTATTGATAGAAATTTCACTATACCTACCAAACATTGAAAAGCCCATACATTAATTCTAGCAATTAAAATATAAGTTTATCTTACACTTGTTCATATATACTATTGTATGTAATTGTTCATGTATGTTCTTATACATGTGTTATTCACATATTAAATACACAACATATAGATATACACATACACATATATGCACATGTATGCAAAATTTAAATTGCATGTTTAGTAAATAATATATGATTGGATAACAACTAGTTGTAGAGAACTTACTGTAAATTATTGTACCTCCATACAGTGGAATACTGTGTAATCTTGATGCAACTCATTTCCAAGATACAGTGTTGAAAGAAAAGGAAATTACAGAAAATTGTGTTATCTTTTGTATTTTTTAAAATGTATATGTGTAAAACACACGCACTGATTTTCCCTGGATGTCTTGAAATTGTCAACATGGTAGCCTCTGATGCCCCTGACCCAACTGACAGTCTCTGAGACTTCTGTATAGAAGCCACGCAGCACTTTGGAGTCCACTTTGCATGCTGTTAGTTTAACTGTTCAGCATAGTGTGATTACCCAGCTGGCTGGAGATTTATAACAAGATGCCAGTTTGCAGCGGCAAGTGATCAGTTTGATAGGGAACTTGACCTGCATTGTATTCCTCATTGGAGTGAATTACTAGCTAGAAGCTCTTTGAGGGCAGAACACTTGTTTTTTCCAGTATTCTATTCCCAATGGCTAACACGGCACCTGGCACATGATATCCAATGTTTATTGAATTATTGAATACTGGATCTGGGGTTTTTTTTGTATGCTAGATCCATGTAATCTTCTTGACATGAATAACATCATTCATCTGCTAAATTCACAGATGTTGTCAAACTAATGGGGTTACTCATATAACTTAAAATTGCTCTGAAAATTGACATAGTATTAAAAAATACGCAGCACAGTCATCTTGGAGAAGCATTTCTTATACTTTAGATTTGGAGCTTCTGGAATAAAATGGCTGAACTAAGTGATTTGGATAATCTTTCCCAGCTCAAAGTTTGGTTTCTTCATATTGACTTTAAAAATCATGAGCAAAACAGGGATTCTTCTTGTATTAAGTGAAATACTAAGAGGAGTACTTACATAACTGACACTGTTACATTTATTTTACTACTTCTGTATAAAAGAAAAATGGAAAAACTAGTATAATTTGGCTACTTTCTATTAAGAATTTTAAGTTAATATACTTTTGTGACTTGGACTGAGAGTTCTGTGATACAAAGTTCTTAGTTGTTCTTCTGGTAACTGGGGGCATAATTAATTTGCTAACATCAGTTTTGATTAAACTATAAATCCATTTAGATGCTAGTTTGACCAAAGTAATAACTCTTTAGTCTTTACCAAGTGATTTTTTCAACAGTGCATGGAAATGACTATAATGATTTTGCTACAGTGCCACAAATTAATATCCCTTCCGTCCACTAGGAAATCAACAGTAGCAAATGTAGTAAACACTGTAATTGCCTACCCTGTCTTCCTTCCAAACAGAGTTCTGATTTACTTCAGTTATATATACATATCTATAGAACTCTGGGGAAGTTGACTTTGTATCCTTTTTCCCTGGTGGATTCTGGTCATTCTAAGCCAGTTAACACACAGTATTCTTCAGATAACTATTATTGGTCTAGGGTTGGTCTTGTGCCAAGCATGCTGAAGAAAGGCTTTATTTCAAGGATGGAGGACAAGATAAGCATCTTAAGCTGAATATGAACAAAGAAGCATGTTGTCCTACCTGCTTCTGGTAGCTGTCTTCTGACCATGGTGGGTATTGGGTTTAGATGACGCAAGCTTTTTAATGACACAGTGACGAGGTGCAAGGAATACAAGAGTTGACCAATCCAGGAGCCTTCCTGGACTCTGAATTCCTTTTATTCATGTTGTAAAACATTTCTTTTTTTATTAAACAATCTTGATTGAGTTTCAGTTCCTTATAGCCAAAAACCATGGTTCCTGGCATGTCATTTCTAAATATTCATTTTGTTCCTATCATAGGTCTTTTTTTTCCATGATGCTCGGTATTGGTAGGAAGCCCTTAATTGTAATTCTTGCAGACTGTAAATGCCAAAAATTTGCCCACATAAAACAAACATACTTACCTGCATTTATCTTTTGGAGTCTGGAGCAACTTACATGGTCAATAAGCATTTCTTTTTTTGTTTCCTGACTAGAACTTGTCATATGACAACAGAAAGAGACAGGATACCTGTCTCTTTCTTACTTAATGTCTACCCTGTTTCATAAAAAAATTCATCTCTGTGAAATGCTTTATGATTGTGGAGGACATGTTCTGTTTTCTGGAGAAAGCCATTTCAAGATTAATATCATGCTTCTCAAAAGGCATTTTCTTTCAGGTTCCATTTCAGAAGTTTTATGTTATTCCTTTACTTCTTTACCTTGAAAGCGCTATGGTTCCATACATTCTAACTCAGCTCAAGTCACTTCCTGGCATTTTAAGTTAGTCTGTGGAGTGCTATATATTTTTCCATAATGTTTTGATTCTGTGAAGGTGTCATTTTCACACTATAATTTTGCAGAATGCAAATTTAGTTAGTTATTCAGTTCTAGACCCATATTTTATATTTGAAATGTCATGACTGTATTCAAAATAAGTTAAATGAAGCTTCAGCAAAAATATAATTTTGCTTTTATAAAGTGTATTAAATACCTAAGTAATGACAAACAGAAATGTACTAATGCAAATGTAGTTCAGGGATGAGAAGTTAGGGTATAGGTAACCAGCTACCTGGTTTGACTTGAGACATACAGCAGAAGTATTACTCAACCAGAACATCTCTTATCCAAAATGCCTTACATCATTCACTTTACAGGGTTATATTTAGAAGAAACTATAAATACAAATATGATTTGGAGAAGGCAACATAATCATTTGTCAACCATTAGCACGTTGAATGATCAATTGTTAAAGCTAAAAGACTTTGGAGATCACCCAGTTCCCCTCTGTCATTTTATAAGCACTTGGTGAGTTTAAATGGCTTGCTCTATCTCACTTCCTTTTATGTTGTTTTTTTTTCCCCTGGAAGTAATGAAAACTTAGGGAATGGCAACTTTAATAAATATTGTTTTACGTAGAAAAAGAGGACACATAGATAACCCAGCCAAGCATCCTGTTATCAGCAGCTGTCTTCAAAAAGTATGCTGTGAGAAGACATATTGGTCTTCCCTAATATTATGTTTTTGTTTTTGTTGTTTTGTTTTGTTTTGTTTTGTTTGAGACAGAGTCTTGCTCTTTTGCCTAGGTTGGAGTGCAGTGGTGCAATCTCTGCTCGCTGCAACCTCCGCTTCCCTGGTTCAAGAGATTCTCTTGCCTCAGCCTCCCGAATAGGTGGGACTGCAGGCATGTGTCACCACACCAGGCAAATTTTTGTATTTTTAATGGGAACAGGGTTTCACCATGTTGGCCAAGCTGGTCTCGAACTCCAGACCTCAAGCCATCTGCCCACCTCAGCTTCCCAAAATGATAGGATTTACAGGCATGAGGCACAGCGCCCAGCCTCTTCCAATGGTATGTTAATGTTATGTTTGAATTACCGTTAGGATATTCTAGACACGATTCTGTGTCACACAGAATCGTGTCTAGAATAATAGTGTCTAGAATATCCTAACAGTAATTCATCAATTTTTTAAATGTTCTTTGTCATTGATATTTTGTACCATTTCCACCTCTAAGGAGAATTCGTTGTCTAAATTTTTATGAGAGGAAAAATGCTGCATGATAATACAAATTAAAAGTATATATAGACATACCTAAAGATTGTTAATTAATGGGTCATTGTCAGCTTCAAGAAATGTCTCGAGGGAGAGCATCAGGATAAATAGCTAATGCATACAGGGCTTAATACCTAGGTGATGGGTTGATAGGTACAGCAAACCACATGGCACTCATTTATCTGTGTAACAAACTGCACATCCTGCACATGTATCCTGGAACTTAAAATTAAATTAAATTATTTTTATTTTTTAAATTAATTTATTTATTTTTGAGATGGAATCTTGCTCTGTCGCCCAGGCGGGAGTGCAGTGGTGCGATCTCAGCATGCTGCAACCTCCGCCTCCCGGGTTCAAGCGATTCTCCTGCCTCAGCCTCCTAAGTAGCTGGGACTACAGGCATGCGCCACCATGCCTGGCTAAATTTTTGTATTTTTAGTAGAGATGGGGTTTCACCATGTTAGCCAGGATGGTCTCGATCTCCTGACCTCATGATCCACCTGCCTCGGCCTCCCAAAGTGCTGGGATTATAGACGTGAGCTACCGCGCCTGGCCTAAATTAAATTAAATTTTAAAAAAAAGTCTCTTATGGAATTGCACTGTCCCTCCTTTGTCCTCAGCATTATTGCATTTAATGTTCTCACCCATGGCTAAATAGAGGTTGTGTCTATTCCATTTGCAAATGGTTCAAATCTGAGAGAAATAATTAATATAGTGGATGGCAGAGATATGTTTGAAAAATAATTAGATAAATATTAATAGAATATGTATTCTGCATTGAGACTTAGAAAGTCAGCTTTGTGTGGAAGGGATTTGAGAAACCCTCACCTATTTATCAATAGTTCAGTTCTAAAAGATTTGTGGTTTTGAATAACCTTAGGCTAAATTGGAGTAAGGGGTGCTTCTACTCCATTCATTGATTAGACTGCATCTAGAGTACAGTTTAATTTTGAATTTATCCATTCATTCTGAAAGTATTTTAGGATGCCTCTTATATGCTAAGCCATGTGGTAGCCATCAGATATGCATTAGGGAACAAGACCCACATAGTCCAGCCTTCACTGAGTTTTCAAGTCAAATACCAACCTAGTTGAATATTCTAGAACTAAAAGAAGAGAGTTTCAAGATAGTGATGGAGTTAGGTAGGGATAGTATACAGAGTCTTGTTCTTCATCATAATGGCAATAAGAAGACATTGCAAGGTATTTTGGTTTTTAGTTATCAGTATTGTAGTTTTTTAATTGCAGTAAAATATGCATAACAAAATTTACCATTTAAGTGTTTTTAAATGTAAAGTTCAATAGATACAGTTGCCTATATGTATGTTATGTTTTAGGTTTTCTAATTGCAGTAAAATATGTACAACAAAATTTACCATTTAAACATTTTTAAGTGTACAATTCAGTGACTTTCAGTACATTCTAATGTGTTTCAGTACATTCTGTTGTTGTGCAACCATTACCACTCCTCATCATCAGAACGTTTTCATCATTACAGATTGAAACTCTGTACCCATTAAATAATTGACCCCATTTCCCCCTCCCCCAGTCCCTATAATGTAAAACTTAAAGCATGAAACATACATCATTAGATTTACAAATTTGATTTATTATCTAAGATATTTCACATGGTTCAAAATTCTAACCTACGGAAGAGTATACACATTGAAAAATCCCTTTTACCTAAATTCTTCTCCCTATAGACAACTGTATGTAGTTTTTAATCTTCCCTCAGAAACTGTGTGCATATTCAGGCAAATTCATTGTTTTAAAAAGATTGTAATATAAGCATAAACATTGTTTTGTACTTTCCCTTTTTGTCTTTTTCTCATTTACATAAATGGTATACATTATGGTTGCATGTCATTATGTCATTGGAAATATACTGTACTTTCGGGGATGGCGGGAATTTGAGAGTTTGCATTGTACAGTTTATATTTTCTCTGTGGAATGGGAAGGACAATAATAGGTTCAGAGAAATGAAAAAATAGAGGGTTAAAGGTTTCATGAAAGTTGATGTGGTTTGAAATTTTACCAAATGAGAATGAGATTAGTGTGTTAGGATTGTTAACAGCTCTAGTAATCATTTGAGATCAGCAACTCCAGATTCGTAATGGAACCAGTTTTCTCTAAGGTACAATTTCTCCAGCCACAGCCAGCAGCCTGGATACAGGCCTGGAAAAGGCTTCAGGCCTTTTTGATCCTGAAGTTGGATCCATTCAAGATTGGATTTTTTCAACAGCTTATGGTACATGGACTGTGGGACAATGGAACTTAAACTATATTAATAAGAACAAAGGTAATGTATGAACTCAGAAATCAAAAGGGCTGAGGAAAGATGTGAAGACAGAAAAAATATAATGGATTTGGAAATTGGAGGAGTCAGTTGACTGAAATGTATTGATGCGATAGTAAAGACATAGTGAGTATGAATGAACAAGCACCTTCGAAGGATGGGGTAAGTAGAGAGTAGAATGTCTGAATTTACCAGGTAGAACGGTTTCTTAGGACCCGGTTGTAACCACAGGGATAGTTGGAGTAGGTTTTATAAGGTCATTGAAGACAATGAGTGTGAGGAACTAAGAGGGAACTAGAAGCCACGTTTTAAGAAGCATTTTAACAAATGAAAACATATCTGGAAAAGGGTGACCAGAATAATGAGAGGAATCTCATATTCAGTTCAAAAATGTCTAAAGTTATTGATCGCCTACTATATTTAAGACATTATTTCAGAGCTGCCGGCAATACAAAGATGAATAAGACATAGTACTTGATCTTATGAAGCCTATAGGAATTTGAAAACGAGAAGCTCTAAGGGGAGCAGGTTTTTAAATATTTAAAGATCTGTCATGTTCTAAAAGAATTAGACTTCTGTCTTTGTGGCCTCAGAGGGCAAAACTAGTATCAAGCAGTGGAACTTAATAGGGAGGTAGATTTTGGCTTAATATGAGTAAGAAGTTTTAAAATATATGTACTTATGTATTAAGCACTATAACAATAAAAATGGAATGGAAAAATACCATAATTCTACTATACTAATAAGTAAACTGTTTTCATTTTTTATTTCTACTCTTGCCTACAGATCTAATAATTTTTACATAGTTTTATCTATCTTACATGTAATGAATGCTATCATCTGCTAATTTTCTTAGGAATGCCTTGTCTCATGAGTTAACATTGTCTTTATAAGTTGTTTCATTTCCTTTACTTTTATTGATTTAAAGATAGTTTATTTCATTTTGGAAAGTTATTCATACTTATTTTTTTTTATTTTTTATTTTTTATTTTATTATTATTATTATTATTATTATACTTTAGGTTTTATGGTACATGTGCGCAATGTGCATGTAAGTTATATATGTATACATGTGCCATGCTGGTGCGCTGCACCCACCAACTCGTCATCTAGCATTAGGTACATCTCCCAATGCTATCCTTCTCCCCTCCCCCCACCCCACAACAGTCCCCGAAGTGTGATGTTCCCCTTCCTGTGTCCATGTGTTCTCATTGTTCAATTCCCACCTATGAGTGAGAATATGCGGTGTTTGGTTTTTTGTTCTTGTGATAGTTTACTGAGAATGATGATTTCCAATTTCATCCATGTCCCTACAAAGGACATGAACTCATCATTTTTTATGGCTGCATAGTATTCCATGGTGTATATGTGCCACATTTTCTTAATCCAGTCTATCATTGTTGGACATTTGGGTTGGTTCCAAGTCTTTGCTATTGTGAATCATGCGGCAATAAACATACGTGTGCATGTGTCTTTATAGCAGCATGATTTATAGTCCTTTGGGTATATACCCAGTAATGGGATGGCTGGGTCGAATGGAATTTCTAGTTCTAGATCCCTGAGGAATCGCCACACTGACTTCCACAAGGGTTGAACTAGTTTACAGTCCCACCAACAGTGTAAAAGTGTTCCTATTTCTCCACATCCTCTCCAGCACCTGTTGTTTCCTGACTTTTTAATGATTGCCATTCTAACTGGTGTGAGATGGTATCTCATTGTGGTGATGGTAAACACCAAAAGCAATGGCAACAAAAGCCAAAATTGACAAATGGGATCTAATTAAACTAAAGAGCTTCTGCACAGCAAAGGAAACTACCATCAGAGTGAACAGGCAACCTACAAAATGGGAGAAAATTTTCGCAACCTACTCATCTGACAAAGGGCTAATATCCAGAATCTACAATGAACTCCAACAAATTTACAAGAAAAAAAACAAACAACCCCATCAAAAAGTGGGCGAAGGACATGAACAGACACTTCTCAAAAGAAGACATTTATGCAGCCAAAAAACACATGAAAAAATGCTCACCATCACTGGCCATCAGAGAAATGCAAATCAAAACCACAATGAGATATTCATACTTATTTTTAACAAACCACACATAGAAAAAACATTTTTTTAAAAAAGTAAAAGTCTCCTAGTCTCTGATAAAACAGACTTTAAACCAACAAAGATCAAAAGAGACAGAGAAAACCATTACTATAATGGTAAAGGGATCCATTCAACAAGAAGAGCTAACTATCCTAAATATATATGCACCCAATACAGGAGCACCCAGATTCATAAAGCAAGTCGTTAGAGACCTACAAAGAGACCTAGACTCCCACACAATAATAATGGGAGACTTTTTAACACCCCACTGTCAATATTAGACAGATCAGCGACACAGAAGATTAACAAGGATATCCAGGACTTGAACACAGTGCAGACCTAATAGACATCTACAGAACTCTCCACCCCAAATCAACAGAATATACATTCTTTTTAGCACCACATCACACTTACTCTAATATTGACCACATAATTGGAAGTAAAGCACTCCTCAGCAAATGTAAAAGAAATCACAACAAACTGTCTCTCAGACCACAGTGCAATCAAATTAGAACTCAGGATTAAGAAACTCACTCAGAACTGCACAACTACATGGAAACTGAACAATCTTCTCCTGAATGACTAGCGGGTAAATAATGAACTGAAGGCAGAAATAAAGGTGTTCTTTGAAACCAGTGAGAACAAAGACACAACGTACCAGAATCTCTGGGACACATTCAAAGCAGTGTGTAGAGGGAAATTTATAGCACTAAATCCCCATAAGAGAAAGCAGGAAAGATCTAAAATTGACACCCTAACATCACAGTTAAAAGAACTAGAGAAGCAAGAGCAAACAAATTCAAAAGCCAGCAGAAGACAAGAAATAGTTTAACTAAGATCAGAGCAGAACTAAAGGAGATAGAGACACAAAAAACCAAAATCAATGATTCAAAAAATCAGTGAATCCAGGAGCTGGTTTTTTGAAAAGATCAACAAAATTGATAGACCACTAGCAAGACTAATAAAGAAGAAAAGAGAGAAGAATCAAATAGACACAATAAAAAATAATAAAAGGGATATCACCACTGATCCCACGGAAATACAAACTACCATCAGAGAATACTATAAACACCTCTACACAAATAAACTAGAAAATCTAGAAGAAATGGATAAATTCCTTGACACATACACCCTCCCAAGACTAAACCAGGAAGAAGTTGAATCTCTGAATAGACCAATAACAGGCCCTGAAATTGAGGCAAAAATAGCCTGCAAACCAAAAAAAGCCCAGGACCAGACAGATTCACAGGGAATTCTACCAGAGTTACAAAGAGGAGCTCGTGCCATTCCTTCTGAAACTATTCCAATCAATAGAAAAAGAGGGACTCCTCCCTAACTCATTTTATGAGGCCAGCATCATCCTGATACAAATGCCTGGCAGAGACATGACAAAAAAACAGAATTTTAGACCAATATCCCTGATGAACATCGATGCGAAAATCCTTAATAAAATACTGGCAAACTGAATCCAGCAGCACATCAAAGAGCTTATCCACCACGATCAAGTCAGCTTCATCCCTGGGATGCAAGCCTGGTTCAACATAACACAAATCAATAAATGTAATCCATCACGTGAACGGAAGCAATGACAAAAGCCACATGATTATCTCAACAGATGCTAAAAAGGCCTTCGACAAAATTCAACAGCGCTTCATGCCAAAAACTCTCAGTAAACTAGGTATTGATGGAACACATCTCGAAATAATAAGAGCTATTTATGATAAATCCACAGCCAATATCATACCGAATGGGCAAAAACTGGAAGCATTACCTCTGAAAACTGGCACAAGACAAGGATGCAGTCTCTCACCACTCCTATTCAACATATTGTTGGAAGTTCTGGCCAGGGCTATCAGGCAAGAGAAAGAAATAAAGGGTATTCAGTTAGGAAAAGAGGAAGTCAAATTGTCCCTGTTTGCAGATGACATGATTATATATTTAGAAAACCCCATTGTCTCAGCCCAAAATCTCCTTAAGCTGATAAGCAACTTCAGCAAAGTGTCAGAATATAAAATCAATGTGCAAAAATCACAAGCCTTCCTACACACCAATAACAGACAAACAGAGAGCCAAATCACGAGTGAACTCCCATTCACAATTGTTACAAAGAGAATAAAATACCTAGGAATCCAACTTACAAGGGATGTGAAGGACTTCTTCAAGGAGAACTACAAACCACTGCTCAATGAAATAAAAGAGGACACAAACAAATGGAAGAACATTCCATGCTCATGGGTAGGAAGAATCAATATGAAAATGGCCATACTGCCCAAGGTAATTTATAGATTCAGTGCCATCCCCATCAAGCTACCAATGACTTTCTTCACAGAATTGGAAAAAACTACTTTAAAGTTCATATGGAACCAAAAAAGAGTCCGCATTGCCAAGACAATCCTAAGCAAAAAGAACAAAGCTGGAGGCATCATGCTACCTGGCTTCAAACTATGCTATAAGGCTACAGTAACCAAAACAGCATGGTACTGGTACCAAAACAGATATATTGAGCAATAGAACAGAACACAGGCCTCAGAAATAACACCACAGATCTACAACTATCTGATCTTTGACAAACCTGACAAAAACAAATATGAGGAAAGGATTACCTGTTTAATAAATGATGCTCAGAAAACTGGCTAGCCATGTGTAGAAAGCTGAAACTGGATCCCTTCTTTACACCTTATACAAAAATTAATTCAAGATGGATTAAAGACTTGAATGTTAGACCTAAACCCATAAAAACCCTAGAAGAAAACCTAGGCAATACCATTCAGGACATAGGCATGGGCAAGGGCCTCATGACTAAAACACCAAAAGCAATGGCAACAAAAGCCAAAATAGACAAATGGGATCTAATTAAACTAAAGGGCTTCAGCACCTCAAAAGAAACTATCATCAGAGTGAACAGGCAACCTAAAAAATGGGAGAAAATTTTTGCAATCTACCCATCTGAAAAAGGGCTAATATCCAGAATCTGCAAAGAACTTAAACAAATTTCCAAGAAAAAATCAACCCCAGCCAAAAGTGGGCAAAGGATATGAACAGACACTTCTCAAAAGAAGACACTTATGCAGCCAACAGACACATGAAAAAATGCTCGTCATCACTGCTCATCAGAGAAATGCAAATCAAAACCATAATGAGATACCATCTCATGCCAGTTAGAATGGCAATCATTAAAAAGTCAGGAAACAACACATGCTGGAGAGGATGTGGACAAATAGGAATGTTTTTACAGTGTTGGTGGGAGTGTAAGCTACTTCAACCATTGTGGAAGACAGTGTGGCGATTCCTCAAGGATCTAGAACTAGAAATACCATTTGACCCAGTGATCCCATTTCTGGATATATACTCTAAGGATTATATTTCATGCTGCTATAAAGACACATGCTCAGGTATCTTTATTGTGGCACTATGCACAATAGCAAAGACTTGGAACCAAACCAAATGTCCATCAATGATAGGCTGGATTAAGAAAATGTGGCACATATACACCATGGAATGCTATGCAGCCATAAAAAAGGATGAGTTCATGTCCTTTGCAGGGACATGGATGAAACTGGAAACCACCATTCTCAGCAAACTATCACAAGGACAGAAAACCAAACACCGCATGTTCTCACTCTTATGTGGGAATTGAACAGTGAGAATACTTGAACATAGGGCAGGGAACATTACACATGGGGGCCTGTCGGGGGGTGGGGCCCTGGGGGAGGGATAGCATTAGGAGAAATACCTAATGTAAATGACGAGTTGATGGGTGCAGCAGACCAACATGGCACATGTAAACCTATGTAACAAATCTGCACGTTGTGCACATGTACCCTAGAACTTAAAGTATAATAATAATAATAAAAATCAGCTTTAACTAAAAAAAAAAGATTAAAAGTCAACTGAAGTGCTTTCGTAACTTTCCCTCTAGATAGCTTCTCTACTTAAGTACATAAATAAGGATGAATTGATAGATAAGCAATTTTATATAAATAAGATCATATTGTCACACTTTTCTGTAATATGCCTTTATCACTTAATACTATCTTAGGACATTTTTTGATATCAGTAACTAAAATACATAATTTTTATTGGCTATATGATTATATTTTATATATGATACTATGCCATGTGTTTTAGATGTATTATCTTTAATTCCTTCAACAATCCTACAAGGCAGATGATAGTATGTCCATTTTATAGATGAGGAAGCTGTATTTGGAAAGGTTAAGCTGTATTTGGAACGGTTAAGTAACTTGTCAAATCACATAAGTAAAAAGTGAAAAAACGAGTATAAACACCCTTTGACACCCCTTTTCTTCCGTTCTCCTTCTAGTATTTGAATTATTTGGTAATTCAGTGTCCGGTTTTATATTATTGACTAAGTAAAATTAATGGACTAAATAAATTAATATTGTTCTCTACTAAATCAAGAAGTTGACTGTTCCTTTCTTGGTCAACTTTTTGTTTACCTTATAATTCATTTTTTTTCCCATCTGTTTGGTTTTCTATATAGCTATTGCTGCTTTTTCACTGAAAGATTCCAACCAATCTGTCAACTTCCAACATGTCTTATAAGCACATAAAATAATCTTTTTTCTTTTTCCTGGAGATTTTCCTCCCACAGCCTTCTGTTATGCTCCAATCTAAACCGATTTTTCTTTAGGCATGGCAGAAAGCTGTCACCCTGAATTTCCTTGGGCCATTCTGCTCTGTTGGATCCTCACATTCCTGGATTTCATGACTTTTATTTCTTAGTTTATTCCCTGATATTTTAAATATTTTATTATGGAAAAAATTAACATATACAAAAGTACATCCTATAGTATAATGAACCCCCCATGTACTCATTACCCAGCTTCAACAATGATTATCTCATGACCAGTTTTGTTTTTGCTATGCTTCATCTATCTCTTCTACTCCATATTCTTTTGAAGGAAATCCTAGAGATTGTATTTTATCTATAAAATGTTTCACATATGTCTCTAAAGAGTAAGGAATGGCTGTTCTTTTTTTCTGTTTTTTTTTGAGATGGAGTCTTGTTCTGTTGCAAGGTTGGAGTCCAGTGGCGTGATCTCTGCTCACTGCACTCTCTGCCTCCCAGGTTCAAGTGATTCCCCTGCCTCAGCCTCCTGAGTAGCTGGGACTACAGGTGTGCGCCACCATGCCTGGCTAATTTTTTGTATTTTATTAGAGACGGGGTTTCACCATGTTGGCCAGGATGGTCCCAATCTCCTGACCTCATGATCTGCCCGCCTCAGCCTCCCAAAGTGCTGGGATTACAGGCATGAGCCACCATGCCCAGCCGGGACTGTTCTTTAAAATATTTATGCAGGACTTAATACCTAAGTCATGGGTTAATAGGTGCAGCAAACCACCGTGGCACACGTTTACCTATGTAACAAACCTGCACATTCTGCACGTGTATCCCTGAACTAAAAGTAACATTTTTAAAAAAAACTATAAATTTTAATCCCCATTTAAAAAGTAATTAATTATAATACCATTATTATACCTTAAAAATTAAAATTAATTGCATTAAATCCCTTGATTGCATTAAAAATGCAGTAAATGGTTGGGTGATGTGTGCACCAAAATCTCACAAATCACCACTAAAGGACTTATTCATGTAACCAAAGACCACCTGTACCCCAGTAACCTATGGAAAAGCACAAGCATGCACACACACATAAAACATATTTAATTTTACATAATTAAAATGCACTTTTTATGTTATAAAAAATGCAGTAAAGGTTGAAATTTCCAGTTGTTTTCTGAATACATAATTTTACTATTTTGTGGGGTTCTTTTTAGTTTTTTCCCTGTAGTTTGTATAGATCAGTACCCAAATAAGGCTCACATACAGCAAATGATAGATGTCACTTAAGTCTTGGGTTTCTCTTTTATTTCCTTGTTTTATTTATTTATTTTTCCATTGTGGAAGAATCTAAATTGTTTTTGTAATCTAGATTCTACTGCCTGCGTCCTCTTGGTGTTGTTTAACATGTTCCTTTGTCCTCTGTATTTCCATATTCGTATTTAGATATAGAAACTTCTAATATTTGGAGACAATTCTCCTTTGTAGTGATGTTTTCTTCTATTAGGAGATATCTAAAGCCTCTCTTTTTATGATGTTAGCAGCTGTCTATGTTCAGTACATTATTAAGCCTTTGGACATTGCAGAATGGTGATATTCTAACACACTTTCTTCATTTAATAGTTGGCATGCCTCATGGCCGGGTGCAGTGGCTCACACCCATAATCCCAGCACTTTTGGAGGCTGAGGTGGGTGAATCATGAGGTCAGGAGATCAAGACCGTCCCGGCTAACATGGTGAAACCCTGTCTCTACTAAAAATACAAAAACAAAATTAGCCAGGCATGGTGGCAGGCGCCTGTAGTCGCAGCTACAGGCTGAGGCAGGAGAATGGCGTGAACCTGGGAGGCGGAGCTTGCAGTGAGCCAAGATCACGCCACTGCACTCCATCCTGGGGACTCCATCTCAAAAAAAAAAAAAATAGTTGGCATGCCTCTTTAAAATAAAACCTCATCATAATTTATTATGTGGACATTCACTGGTTCAGTTTGTTTAAGAAAGGCAGGATAAATTTTTTCCTTCTCATTTATTAATTTTCAATGTAATAAGTTGTTTTGTTAGCAACTTACAGTGGTGTCCAGTGCTCTTTATTTTCAAAGTTGGCAAGTTGAAGTCCTTCAACTTTGTTCTTTTTCAAGGTTGTTTTGGCTATTCTGTGTCACTTGCATTTTTATGTAAATTTCTGTATCAGTTTGTCAACTTCAGCAAAGAAGTCAGCTGGAATTTTGATACAGATTGCATTGAATCTGTAGATTAACTTTGGGAGTTTAGCATTTTTATAATAGTAAGTTTTAAAATTCATGAACAGTAATGTCTTTCCATTTATTTAATTAAAAAAGAAATCCTACAATGTTGTGTAGCTTTCAGGGTATAAGTCTTACATTTTAAACAAATTTACAAGAAAAAAACAAACAACCCCATCAAAAAGTGGGCAAAGGATATGAACAGACACTTTTCAAAAGAAGACATTTATGCAGCCAACAGACACATGAAAAAATGCTCATCATCACTGCTCATCAGAGAAATGCAAATCAAAACCACAATGAGATACCATCTCACACCAGTTAGAATGGCGATCATTAAAAAGTCAGGAAACAACAGGTACTGGAGAGGATGTGGAGAAATACGAACACTTTTACACTGTTGGTGGGACTGTAAACTGTTTCAACCATTATAGAAGACAGTGTGGCAATTCCTCAAGGATCTAGAACTAGAAATACCATTTGACCCAGCCATCCCATTACTGGGTATATACCCAAAGGATTATAAATAATGCTGCTATAAAGACACATGCGTGCATAAAGACACATGCACGTGTATGTTTATTGCGGCACTATTTGCAGTAGCAAAGACCTGGAGCCAACCCAAATGTCCAACAATGATAGACTGGATTAAGAAAATATGGCACATGTACACCATGGAATACTATGCAGCCATAAAAAATGATGAGTTCATGTCCTTTGTAGGGACATGGGTGAAGCTGGAAACCATCATTCTCAGCAAACTATCGCAAGAACAAAAAACCAAACATCGCATATTCTCACTCATAGGTGGGAATTGAACAATGAGAACACTTGGACACAGGAAGGAGGACATCACACACCGGGGCCTGTTGTAGGGTGAGGGGAGGGGGGAGGGATAGCATTAGGAGATATACCTAATGTTAAATGACGAGTTAATGGGTGCAGCACACCAACATGGCACATGTATACATATGTAACAAACTTCCACGTTGTGCACATGTACCCTAGAACTTAAAGTATAATAATAATAATAATAAAAATCAAGATGAGGGCCAGACGCAGTGGCTCATGCCTATAATCCCAGAACTTTGGGAGGCTGAGGTGGGCGGATCACCTGAGGTCAAGAGTTCGAGATCAGCCTGGCCAACATGGCGAAACCCCATCTGTACTAAAAATATAAAAATTAGCTGGGGGTGGCTGGTGCATGCCTGTAATCTCAGCTGCTCAGGAGGCTGTGACAGGAGAATCACTTGGACCCAGGAGGCAGAGGTTGCAGTGAGCCGAGATCACACCACTGCACTCCAGCCTGGGTGACAGAGCAAGACTCCATCTCAAAAAAAAAGAGAAAAAATCAAGGTGAGGAAAGACCCTTTCTAATTCTAGTTTATTGAGTATTTGAGGGTTTTTAACTCATGTTTTCTTTAATCAATTTTATTTATAATCCTTATTGATCATCAAATTGTCCCTCTTTTGACAAATGGGATGATCTCCAATTACTTTGTAATTTACATTCTACTCTTTTCATGATGATACCTTTATTCCACTTTCAGAGCACTTTGATAGTTCAGTATTTAGTGAGCAAGTTTGTGTTCTGTTTATCTGGGCTGTTCTTTGTCAATTCTATTTGTAATCTGTCATCATCATCTCACTCTGAATAATTTCAGTTTTTCAGTGTATCCTCCTGTAACTTCTACACTCCATTATCTCCCTCTGTTATGTTAACAATTAGATTGTTTCCCCTTTCTAAATCTTGTCTAGTCTATAATATTCTTCTTGCATGATAAACCAGAACTAAACATTCTGTTACATTTGCAGGGCACTATTATTTGATATAAGAACAGAGTGTCGTAAATTTTCCCCCAATTCTATCATGTGTCAAACCGTTTCATTGTTAAACTCATGTGATTGGAAAGCAAAATACTACAACCATTTTGGAAAACAGTTTGATAATTTGTTTATAATTGTTTATAAAGTTAAACTCACAAGACCTGCAAAACACTAATGAAAAATAAAAGAAGACCTAAATGAATGGAGTGGTATACCATGTTCGTGGACAGGGAGACAAAAAAAAAATTTTTTTTTTTTTTGAGACAGAGTTTGTTGCCCAGGATGGAGTGCAGTAGCATGATCTTGGCTCACTGCAACCTGTGCCTCCCAGGTTCAAACAATTCTCATGTCTCAGCCTCCCAAGTAGCTGGGATTACAGGTGCCCACCACCACTCCTAGCTAATTTTTGTATTTTTAGTAGAGATGGGGTTTTGCCATGTTATCCAGGCTGGTCTTGCACTCCTGACCTCAGGTGATCCACCTGCCTCGGCCTCCCAAAGTGCAAAGATTACAGGCATGAGCCACTGCGCCTGGTGTCTCTTAAAAAAAAATTTTTTTTAAGAGACAGGATCTTGCTTGGTCACCCAAACTGAAGTGCAGTAGCACAATCATAGCTTACTGTAGCCTCAACCTCCTGGGCTCAAGGAGTCCTCCTCTCTCAGCCTCCCAAGTAGTGAGGACTACAGGAGCACAACACCACACTCACCTAATTGTTTTCCATTTTTTATAGAGATTGGGTCTTGGTATGTTGCCCAGGCTGGTCTTGAACTCCTGGCCTCCCGCAGTTCTCCCACTTTGGCCTGCCAAAGTGTTGGGATTACAGGCATGAGTCACCGTGCCTGGCCTCAATATTTTTTAAATGGCAGTTTCCCTCAAATTGTTCAGTAGATTCTGTACAATAACAATCAAACCCGAGTAAGATTTTGTAGAAATTGACATTTTAAATCTAAAATTTATATGCAAAGGCAAAGTTCCTTTTTTAAAGGAACTTTGAAAAAGAAGAAAAGAATAAGATTCACACTATTTTTCTTTACAGTCATCAATCAGGAGACACATGTAAATCACTGGAACATATAGAATCTAGAAATAGACCCATATATGTGATCAGTTGATTTTTGACAATATGCAAGACAATTCACTGGAGAAAAGCTAGTCTTTTCAACACATGCTCTTGGAACAATTGGACATCCATATGTGAAAAGAAGAAACCCAAACCATATCTTACACAATATGCAAAATTTAATGATAAATGGATTGTATATTTGGGACTTCGGGTTAGGTAAGGATTTTTTTAGACGGGGCACAAACTTCATGAACGATAAAAGACAAAAGTGACGAATTTCACCTCATCAGAACTTAAAATGTCTGTCCCCAACACTGTTAAGAGGTGAATAGACAAGCCATAAACTTGGAGAGAAAATTGTAAACTACATATTTGATAAAGGAATATATAAATGTATAAGTACACAAAAGGAATTTTTAAAATAATATATTAAAAATTCTCAGCTAGGCAGGGTGGCTTACACCTGTAATCCCAGCACTTTGGGAGGCAAGGTGGGCAGATCACCTGAGGTCAGGAGTTCGAGACCACCCTGGCCAACATGGCAAAACCCCATCTCTACTAAATAAAAAAAATACAAAAATTAGCCCGGCGTGGTGGCACAGACCTGTAGTCCTAGCTACTCAGGAGGCTGAGGCAGGAGAATCGCTTGAACCTGGCAGGTGGAGATTGCAGTGAACTGAGATCGTGCCACTGCTCTCCAGTTTGGGCGACAGAATGAGACTCTGTCTCAAAAAAAAAAAAAAAAAAATCCCAAAACTCAGTAATAAGAAAACAAAATAATTTTAAAAACAGTTAAAAGATTTAGAAAGGCACTTGACCTAAGGCGATATGCAGAAGTCAAATAAGCACATGAAAAAATGCCCAAGACCTTAGTCGTTAGAGAAATGTGAGTTAAAATCACAATGAGGTACCAGTACACGTGCATTAGAATGGTGGCAAGGTTCCTGAACAACTGGAACTTTCTGCTGGGAATTACATTGCTTACATTGCTGCTGGGAATGCAAAATGTTCAACCACTTTGGAAACATTATGGCATACACTGATGATACAAATCAGAAATCCTACTGCTGGGTATTTAGTAAAGATAAATGAAAACATATGTTCACTCAGAAATCTGTATGCAGCTGTTTATAGTAGCTTTATTTATAATCACCTAAAACTGGAATAATCCAGATGTCCTTCAACTAATGTGATTGCAGAAATTGTGATATAGCCATACATTGGAATGTATTACTTGACAATAAAAAGCAATGAACTATTAATATACCCAATAACATGTATAACTTTCAAATGCAATATGCAAAGTGAAAGAAATAAGATTTAAAAGGCTACTTACTGTATAATTCTATTTATATTACATAACATTCCAGAATGTGCAGAACTACTAAGGCAAAAAACAGATTAATGGTTGCCAGCAGCCAAGGATGAGAGGAAAGGATTGCTACAAGAGGCACAAGAGAACCTAACTTTAAAAAATCAGAGGGTGATTTCCAAAGTCAGAAGTTAACTCTGCATGTGTATGTGTGTGTGTTCATGAACACAGATAAGCATATATGTTCTTGGCCATAAACTTCCTGTTTCATCATCGTAAGCTAATGTTAAATGCTACTGGGAAATGCCTTTTTAAAATTATATATGATCAAAAGGAGATTAAAGGCATATGTTTATTCTTTCAATTTAGAAAAGGATAAATGAATTTTTACTTACTCTGTAAAACTGAATGAGAAAATAATTATTCTAAGCTCAAAAGAAAGTTCATGTTTCATAATGTCTTTAGGGACATTTACAATTTTTTGGTTGTTGCTAATTTTAGTTTGTTAGGAATTAAATAGCC
Organism: Pongo pygmaeus; assembly: GCF_028885625.2. NCBI lineage: Eukaryota > Metazoa > Chordata > Mammalia > Primates > Hominidae > Pongo > Pongo pygmaeus. The sequence goes on along the minus strand of NC_072384.2, from coordinate 34,619,815 downwards.
TTTTGTTTTAAGCCTACCCCCAAAGCATACTGCTTATACTTTGTCCTTAAAAATATTTTTCTTATTCATTTACACCTTTTCTCTTTGTTCTATGCACTTTACCTCTTTGATAATGCATTTACAAATTTGTTTTATAATTTTCTTTCCTTCCCATGAAACTATGGACCTTAATCTTCAGAATCTTTCACTTTTAGCTGGGCCTGGTGGTATGTGCCTCTAGTCCCAGCTACTCAGGTTGCTGAAGCAGGATAATCACTAAGAGCCCAGGAGATCGAGGCTGCAGTGCACTATGGTTGTGCCTGTGAATGGCCACTGTATTCTAGCCTGGGCAACATAGTGAGAACCCATCTCTTGGGGGGGAAAAAAAAAGAATCACTGACTTTTTAGGCCATTTCAAGACCCTAGGAGGGAGTTTTGGCATTTTTCACAGGATCATATGTCCCTGTCAAATTTATAGAAGTAGACACTTTTAATATATTAAAAGATCTCTTTTCAGCACATCTTCCTCTTCTCATATTTTTCCTTGTGTTTTGTGATGGTGGAGTTATCACCAAGTGTTGTTGGGATCAGGCTAAGAAGAAATTATATTAGTGGTATGTTTGGTTTGGATTTAGTGGGTTATATTTATGTATTTAGTTAGGTTATTGCTAGCCAACCTAGTATAGGAATGGCTTCCAGAAATAATCCTGGTAATGGGTAAGTGGACATATTGCAGTGTGAACGTGTCTTATGGTGCCAGATGCTGGGAACATGTGAGTACTGGAAGAGAAGCAAGGTTGAAATGTAGAGAGCCAGAGGATAATCTGCGAATAATTCTTTCAATTCTTATAGCTTATATTTGACAGAAATTTGATAGAGTTTTTTTTCAAATTTGGTTATAATTAGAAATATATGTACACACACAGAGTATGACAGTAAGTTATAAACTTGAAATAAACTTAAAAAAATTATCATTAATAAACAACAAAATTCAATCATCCATGCTTGAGTAAAGACTGAAGTATCCTATTTCTCAAATATTACAAAGTTATTGTCACCTGAAGAGGCAGTCAAAGCATAAGCAGTGGACAGTGTTGAAAAAACATTATAGATGTGATAAGTGGTTAATTAAAAAGTGTTATTTTTCTGAATTTAGGAACATCTGTAAGCATTTATAAATTTTTTGTTTTATGTAACTTGTGTTTTTTTCATTATAGACTCATATTTGTACTTCACTTTTTATTCGTAATTCTGTTTAAGTAACAAAAGTGTCTAACTCTAAAAAGGGCTCATTGTGTCTTTACTGGCCAAGTCTGTCAGTCAAGTTGTGCCCATGCCTGCTAGGCACTTGCCCGTCTTCTCAACTCTGTATACACCCCATTTTAAAGCATTGTTTTTTAGCACACTGCCAATGCATGAATTATATTCATGTTACTATTCTAGGCATTATGTATATTTTAAAACTTACATGAAAGAGAAGCTAATTTAGAAAGCTGAGATAAGAATACAATATGTAGAGGAAGTTCCTTCTGCCCCTCAGTGGGTTGACTTGAACGCCTCTGGAGTCTACTCATCCCCACACTTTGGAGACCAATGCTATGAAGTGGGAGCTATTGAAGGTATTTTTTTTTTAAGATTGTTTTTACATCATTGAATTTTAATTACAAAAGCATTATTTGCTTATTGTAAATTTTCAGATAGACAAAGTGAAAACAAAATGGGGTAACAAAACCCCAGTTTTTCCCGTAAACTTTTCAGTCTCTTTCACTATGACCCCGAAGGTAAGCAATGTATCATATCTTGATGTGTATTCTTCTGGAACTGTTTCCATTGTTATACAGACATACATATGTACACACATCTACACACATACATAATCCTTCATACCCAACATATTACTCTGAGACTTCCATTTTTCATTTAACATATATCTTCGACATTCATCTTACCCCTTACATAAAGTTCTAAATGATTCTTATGAATAGTTGCTTAATAGTCCATAGTTGGCATGCCCCACATTTTATTCAGCCATCCCCCAAACAGTGGATCTTCCCATTTTATATATGTAGGAATTGAGAATTAAGAAAAATAAAGGCCAAAACCTAAAGTTAGGAATGTTTCCTAGTCCCAGAAACTCCTACTTTTGTGTAACTGCCCCTAATACACACACACACACACACACACACACACACACACACACACTAGTGTGTAAATAGCATAGGAAAATAATCCCAAGAAATATATTTAATATAATTTTTTTTTTTTTTTTTTTGAGACGGAGTCTCGCTCTGTCGCCCAGGCTGGAGTGCAGTGGCTCAATCTCAGCTCACTGCAAGCTCTGCCTCCCGGGTTCACGCCATTCTCCTGCCTCGGCCTCCTGACTAGCTGGGACTACAGGCGCCCGCCACCGCACCCAGCTAATTTTTTGTATTTTTAGTAGAGACGGGGTTTCACCGTGGTCTCAATCTCCTGACCTCATGATCTGCCCGCCTCGGCCTCCCAAAGTGCTGGGATTACAGGCTTGAGCCACCGTGCCCGGCCTATAATTTTTATATTATTAGGTAAAAGTTGGCTTTTAGTAAAGCAAGACTTTGGAGTCAGACTGCCCAAGTTCAAATCTCAGCACCACTATTACCATCCATGAGATGTTGGGCAAATTCTTCAAATTCAGCAAATTTAAAGAGACTAAGGGTTTACAGGTGGCACCTCTTCTAGTCCTCCCTAATCCCTCTTATTTCCCCTTTGCACCCCAGACATGAGGCTGGGGTTTTGGCAAATGTGATATTGTCACCACTCTTCAGAACAAACGCCACCACTAGCATTCCAAGCTCCAGATGAAAGAGATGTTGGTGGGGAGAGTGGGTAACAAGAAATAATTCCTCTGAACCATGGTTCATACCAGGCATATGGCACTTAGGATCAACTAGTGGCATAAGACCCAGGAGGCAACTAGCTGAAACTTCTCTCAATAGTGTACCCTCCCCTGGAGCAGTGAGGAAACCTCACTGTTACAGACCAGGTCCTGGCACTATGACACACTGAAAATAGATTGCTCAGACTTCAAAACAGATCTGCATTTTGGGAGTACAACTGTTGGTACTCTGCAGGAGGCAAGTGTGGCCTATGTGGTTAGCCTGTTTTAAGACACTTGTATGTTGTCTTTGCCAGCATGTAGCAGTCATACCAAAAGACCTCCAGGTAGCATACTGCACACCTGTACAATGTCTCATGTAAGTGGAGAGTGTGCTTAAGAATCCATTTTAATGGCAAACACTGCATTTTCAACAAAACAAAACAAAAACCACCACCTACCAACTTCTTCCCAATATTGGTAGTTCTGAATGTTAGATTTTTTTTTGTGACCATGTGATCAAAATATACGTAAGTGTATGAATGGAAAAATAGGTGCAGAACAGGTGGCAAGTATTTTCCCATTTTTATTAGTGTGTGAATTTTTAATATAAATGTGGGGACATGATGCATTAAAGGAAGTCAAAATATTTTAATGAACAAGTTTCAGCAATTCAATTTATAACAATTATAAGTAAATCCATTAAAAATTTTTATATAGTGACAGTACTTAGATTTTTTAAACAAGTAAATTTCTTATTGATGACAACTAAATGGTATGTGTACAATTTTATCATACAGTAGATTCCGTTCATTCACTATAGTTATGTAATTGACTCTACATGCAAGTATATATATATATATATATATATATTTTTTTTTTTTTTTTTTTTTTTTTCTCGAGACGGAATCTCGCTCTGTCACCAGGCTGGAGTGCAGTGGCACGATCTCGGCTCACTGCAACCTCTGCTTCCCAGGTTCAAGCGATTCTCCTGCCTCAGCCTCCTGAGTAGCTGGGACTACAGGCGCACACCACCACGCCTGGCTAAATTTTGTATTTTTAGTAGAGACAGGGTCTCACTATGTTGGCCAGGATGGTCTCGATCTCTTCACCTCGTGATCTGCTCGCCTTTGCCTCCCAAAGTGCTGGGATTACAGGCGTGAGCCACCGTGCCCGGCTACAAGTATATCTTTTTAATATTGTGTGTATTGTTTATGTTTAATATTTATTTTTTAAAAAGCTAATGTTAACGAGTTCCACATTTCTCAAATTGACACCTATTTGTGCTAAAATACACCCAGTATTTTTTATCTAGTAAAATGGATAGTTACTTACATTATTAATATTAGTAATCATAATCCAACCTAACAGGAATTTTTTATTTGTTAATTATTCTCTAACCGCTGTTTTCAGTAGTGGGTAGTATGGACCCCTAAGAGATGATTGGGAATTTTATGGGCTGGTATTTTGGTTGTCACATTGATAGGGATATGTTATTGGATCAATTGTCCTAATGCGTAAGTTCAATTGATCCACTAGATTTCAACCCTTCTCTTAACATTTGTTCACAGTACTTGGTGCTTCGAGCTTCCAATTTTCTGAAAGGTCTAGAGAATAACTTGTCTTTTGCAAGCAGTTTAAGTTATTGCTTCCTTTCTTTTGCCAAGTCAGTTACCTCTTGTCTATCTGCATTATGCCTTCTAAATATTTCTTCAAAGCACTTATTCTCTGATGTCTCCTCTCATTCTCTCTTTCATAGTAATTTTGTGTTCTTTTATTTTATCCCTTTGCTGTCAATCCAGGAAAGGGTTGGAAAGGAAGAAGTATTTCAAAGGAAGAAGAGACCACCATGTAATCAATCTGCTATGCTTTAACAACCCTATTGGAGATAATATCTCCTCCTAGAGGGCACAGAAAATGTTCTGGGTGGTTTTGGTTATTATAATGACTGGCAGATGCACTGGCAGTTCATGCCTACTTTATGGAGAGATCTGCTAAAACACCACCATGTGTGAACCCATTCAAAATGCCAATAACACCCCCATTTACAAACAGTGACCTAGTGCAATTCAGTCATCAGTTCATCACAGCCTTGCATTAACTCAGTATAAACAGTATGCTTAGACACTAACATCTTCTCTAGTTTAAAGTAGTGTCAAATCTTATTCATTACTGTTTTTCAGGCTGAGCTTTTTGAAACTAATATTCACTCAGAAATATCAATGAAAACAGTGTCATGCTCCTTATCATTAAAAGGAAGAACACATTGGATAAATTATTTTCTTAACTCCAGCATTCAATTTTGCTACATGTTTTGTCTTCATTTTAACAGATATTTTGGTAAAAGACCTCAGTGGGATTGTAGAGGGGCATCAAATCTTAATGAACTTCACCAGCTATTAAGTGACATAATGATTAGAAGATTAAAGACTGAAGTTTTAACCCAGCTACCCCCTAAAGTCAGACAGCGTATTCCATTTGATCTTCCATCAGCAGCTGCCAAGGTGAGAACCGTTGCTTGACTGAAAGTCTTACTTTAAATAATTTTGAATTATACTATTAAAGATTGTACGTATTTCATATTTCACAGAAGGAAAGATTTGCTTTCTTAAAATAGGTTTAATTAATAGAGCCTATACATTGGTTTTGTATATCAGCAAGAAAGCAGGAAGAATTCAATTTTATTCATCAGATACATAAGAAGATATGGTAACCTAGTGGTTTAAAAAAAATATATTTTTGCTGAAAAAAGAGCTTCAATTGCAACAGAGATGTAGTATTAAGAATTCTAAATATCGGCCAGGCGCGGTGGCTCATACCTGTAACCCAGCACTTTGGGAGGCTGAGGCGGGCAGATCACCTGAGGTCAGGAGTTTGAGACCAGCTGGCCAACATGGTGAAAACTTGTCTCTACTAAAAGTACAAAAATTAGTTGAGTGTGGTGGCGAGTGCCCGTAATCCCAGCTACTCGGCAGGCTGAGGCACGAGAATCAGCTTGAACCCAGGAGGCAGAGGTTGCAGTGAGCCGAGATCACGCCATTGCACTCCAGCCTGGGCAATAGAGCGAGACTCCATCTCAAAAAAAAAAAAAAAAAAAAGAATTCTAAATAGAAGGTGTGAAACCCAATAATTAGCAAGGGAAATTGTGTTCCTTGCTCTAGAATTTCTTTTTAAAGTATGAATAACTCTCTTCTAGAATAACTTCATGCAGCCCTATTCTTGAAATTCTAAAACTCTGTGATCATGTTGTAAGATGTGAAATTCAGTATATCAGAAAACCAGCTTACTAATCCTTACCTAATCCTTATCTATGTTTACTTTTGGGGAATGCAGTGCTTTTATATTCTCTGAAATTTCTGCAAATCTGAAAATGACTTTATTAACAGAGTTTTTCATTGTTATCTTGAAAGCTTATAAGCATTTTGTAAACATTGAGCAATATGTTACTTCTAAAATAAGAACAATCTGATTTTCTTATCAGTATTAGAAAGAAAAATAAAATGGAATCAACATATGATTATATTTGTACTTAATATTAATTTTATTTAATATTCCCCATCTTTATTTAAATCAAACCACATCTTTTTACAAAAGTACTTAGCTGCCGTATACATTTTTACTACTCTGCTTTCTTATGTTTCTTATGTTCACTTTACAGAATGTATCTTCTTAAGAAGTTACAGGCCAGGGTGCGGTGGCTCACGCCTGTAGTCCCAGCACTTTGGGAGGTCGAGGTGGGCAGATCACCTGAGGTTAGGAGTTTGAGACCAGCCTAACCAATATGGAGAAACCCTGTCTCTACTAAAAATACAAAATTAGCTGGGCGTGGTGGCGCATGCCTGTTATCCAAGCTACTTGGGAGGCTGAAGCAGGAGAATCGCTTGAACCCGGGAGGCGGAGGTTGTGGTGAGCTGAGATTGCATGATTGCACTCCAGCTTGGGCAACAAGAGCGAGACTCTGTCTCAAAAAAAAAAGAAGAAATTATAATTGTTTGATTTATGCTGTTAGCAAAGGGCTTTGTTTTCACCCACAGCTTATCATTGGTTTCTATAATTTTGAAAATGTGACTGACCTACGTCTGCATTGATGTTTTTAAATGAACATGTTGGAATCTTTGGGAATTTTCTTTTTATATCTTTCTATAGAGAAAAGGAAAAAAAGTAGGACATGATTCATGATTGCATTAATTTGTTCTGTTCGTTATGCTATATTCATAAACAATGTTATTTTTTCCCACATAGGAATTGAATACCAGCTTTGAAGAGTGGGAAAAAATAATGAGAACTCCAAATTCAGGTGCCATGGAGACAGTCATGGGGTTGATAACTCGCATGTTTAAACAAACTGCTATTGCCAAGGTACTCTTTGCTGGGCCATCATGTATTTGTCTTCATACAAATTATTCAATGTATTTTACTGTTTTTAATTAAGCAAGTTATTTATATATTGCAGAATTTCTTTGCTGTTGTTTAACTCTTTTTTTTTTTTTTTTTTTGAGTTGGGAGCCTCACTCTGACCCTGGCTGGAGTGCAGTGGCGTGATGTCGGCTCACTGCAGCCTCCGCCTCCCAGGTTCAAGCCATTCTCCTACCTCAGTCTCCCAAGTAGCTGGGACTACAGGCACATTCCAACATGCCCAGCCTGTTTAACTCTTTTTTATGGAAAAATTCAGACATACTCAAAGTAAACGGTAATGCTGTATCCAACCATATATTTATCTTTTCCAATATACAGGTATATTTTGATGCAGGAAGATACTATACGTTATACTTTCTCATTTAAATTATATATATATATATATATTCATCTTTTTCTTTTCTTTTCTTTTCTTTTTTAAAGACGGAATCTTACTCTTTTGCCCAGTCTGGTGTGCAGTGGCTCGATCTCAGCTCACTGCAACCTTCACCTCCTGGGTTCAAGCAATTCTCCTTCCTCAGTCTCCCAAGTAGCTGGGATTCCAGGCACGTGCCTCCACGCCTGGCAAATTTTTTTTTAATACTTTTAGTAGAGACAGGGTCCATCATGTTGGCCAGGCTGGTCTTGAACTCCTAACCTCAAGTGATCCACCCATCTTGGCTTCCCAAACTGCTGGGATTACAGGTGTGAGCCACCATGCCCGAACTATATTCATCTTTATTATTAGTATTCCCATGGTTTTACTACATTATTACTGCAAATAATCTTTTTTTATTTGTCAGTCATCTTCCTTTGATATTGCATGTTCAGTACCCTACAGAGGTAATTTTGCTCACATTCTGTTTGTCTAAAAGTGAAAAATATAGGATTTTAGAATTTAGTAAAATTAGTGTAACTGTCAAGTAAACTTATCACATATTTGTGGTAGTTGTTTTTACCACCATGGTAGAACCTGTAAATACTGACGAGCGTCACCCCTCTTGATTCTGAGATTTTTTTGGTAACATAATTTTTTAAGATGAGGATTTTTGAGGTATATTTACATAAAGTGAAATTTATCCTTTTAAAATGTATAGTTGGTCCAGACATGGTAGTGCGCTTGTCGTCCTAGTTACCTGGGAGGCTGAGGAGGGAGGATCTCTTAGCTCAGAAGATCTGGGCTACAGTGAGCTATGATTGTGCCACTGCACTCCAGCTTTGGCAACAGAGCAAGACTCTGTCTCTAAAATAAAATAAAATAAAATAAAATGTATGGTTGGATGAGGCTTGACAAATGTGTATAGTTGGGTAACCATCAGTACCATGAAAATAGAGATATTCCTGTCTTGCCAAAAAGTTCCCTCATGTGCCTTTGTAGCATTTTCCCTCCACCCATCCCTATACCTTAGCAACCTCAGATATGCTTTCTGTCACTATAGTTTTACACGTTCCAGAATGTCACAAAAATGGAACAATAGCCTGTAGCCTTGTGTATGGCTTCTTTCACTTAGCATAAAGGTTTTGAGATTGATTCAGGTTGTTGTATATGTTATTACTTTTCCTTTTTATTGCTTTCCTTACATCCTCCAATGTATGGGAACAAAACTTTAAAAAAATTTTTTTTGAGAGAGTCTTGCTCTGTCACCCATGCTAAAGTGCAGTGTCACAATCATAGCTCACTGCAGTTTCGAACACCTGGGCTCTAGGGATCCTTCTGCTTCAGCCTCCCAAAGCGCTGGGGTTATAGGTGTGAGCTACCTCATCTGGCCCCTAAAATTGTTTTTTTTTATTCCTTCACCAATTAATGGACATTTGGAATATTTCTGTTTTAGACTATTGTAAGTCAAAGTGGTATAATCATTCATGTACAGGCCTCTGTATAGTCATATATTTTCATTTTCCTTGAGCAAATACTTGGAAATAGAACTGGTGAGTCATAAGAAAAGTATAGATTTAATTTGATTAAAAAAACTGCCAAATTGTTTTTCAAAGTAGCTATATTATTTTGCATTTCTACTGACATTGTATGAGAGTTCCATTTGATATCTTTGTCAGCACTAGGTATTGCCATCTTTTTCATTTTAGCCATTATTGTCGGTATGTAGTGGCATCTCATTGTGCTTTTAATTTTTCTTTTTCCGATGACTAATGGTGTTGAGCATGGTTTTTGGTGCCTTTTGTCTATTCATTTTCTTTTGTGAAGTATCTGTTCATATTGAGTCCATATTTATATGAGGTAATAAGAACTCTATTTTTGAAACAAGTTTTGTAATATATATATCTTTTACAAATATGTCCTCCAAGTCCATGGATTTGATTTCTATTTTATTAACATTGTCTTTCAGAGAACAGAAGTTTTAAATTTGGAAACAATCTAGTATATCAATTTTTTTCTTTTTTTTTTTTTTTTTTGTATTTTGAGTCCTAAGAAATTTTTGCCTAATCTAAGTTCACAAAGATACTCTCTTATATTTTCTTCTAAAAATGCCATAGCTTTAGGTTATCAGTCATGTGCTACTTAATCAAATTTCAGTCAACAAAACAGCACATATACAACGCTGGTCTCATAAGATTATAATGGAGCATATATAGAAACATAATAAATGGCACTTGACATTGCATTGCAGATCAAGTAGGAGAAATAATTGGTATTCAGTAATGATGCTAGGTCCTTTGGTTTTTCATATGAAAAATATATATATAAATAAAAATACATATACCATATAGGTTTGTGTAAGTACACTCTGTGATGTTCTCACAATGACACATGCATTTCTGAGAACATATCCTTAACAATGCATTTCTGAGAACATATCCCATAGCTAGGTGATAGATGACTTAGATGTAAGTCTATGAACTATTATTTTTGTAGCATATAATTCTTTTATATGCTACAAAATAAAGGTAGAGGTTCTGATTTTTTTATTTTTGTCTTGGTTTGTCATTTTACATATGGATTTTCAATTGTTACAACACTCATCGGAACACAGAAGAATATTTTGCCCTCCTTAAATTTCCTTGGCACCTTCATCAAAAATCAATTGGCAACGTATGTGTAGGTCTGTTTCTGAACTCTATTCTCATTCATTGGTCTATTCATCAGCCTTATACTACAATGGCTTGATTACTGTAGCTTTATAATAAGTCTTGAAGGCCAGGCATGGTGGCTCATGCCTGTAATCCCAGCACTTTGGGAGGCTGAGGCAGGTGGATCACTTGAGGTCAGGAGTTTGAGACCAGCCTGCCCAACATGGCAAAACCCCATCTCTACTAAAAATACAAAAATTAGCTGGGCGTGGTGATGCACACCTGTAATCCCAGCTACTCGGGAGGCTGAGACAGGAGAATTGCTTGAACCCAGGAGGCGGAGGTTGCAGTGAGCCGAGATCGCGACACTGCACTCCAACCTGGGCAACAGAGCAAGACTCCGTCTCCAAAAAATAAATAAATAAATAAGCCTTGAAATTATATAGTGTTTACCCTACTGTATTCCTTTTCAATATTGCTTTGTCTTTTGTAGGTCCTTTGCTTTTCTGTATGAATTTTAGAATCAGCATTTTAAGTGTATACAATTTTGTTGGAATTGTGTTGGATCTGTTGACTAATTTGGAAGAATTTACTTCTGAATAATATTTAGTCTTCTGGTCCCTGAAAAGAGTATCGTTCACTTTTAATTTATCCCCACAATGTTCTCTAGTTTTTTGAATACATTTTGTTAGATTTATCCATAGGTATTTTGTGTCCTTTTATGCTCCTGTAAATGGCATTTTTTAAAATGTAAATTTCCAGGTTTCCGTTGCTAAGTATGGAATTATTATTGATTTTCTTATATTAACCTTTTATTCTGTGACCTTGCTGAACTCCTTTTATTAGTTCGTTTGGATTTTTGGTTAATTCTAGAAGATATAGGATCATTTTGTCTGCACATGAAGACATTTTTATTTCTTCCTTGTAATATATATGCCTTTTATTTATTTGTTTTGCCTATTACGTTGAAGGAAGACTAGTACAATTTTGGATAGAAATGATAGGACTGAACAGCCTTACCTTATAGCCAATCTTAGGGGGAAGGCATTTAGTCTTTCACCATTAAATATGATGTTATTGCGGCTGGGTGTGGTGGCTCACGCCTGTAATCCCAGCACTTTGGCAGGCCGAGGCAGGCGGATCACGAGGTCAGGAGATCAAGACCATCCTGGCTAACATGGTGAAACCCCGTCTCTACTAAAAAATACAAAAAATTAGCCAGGCGTGGTGGCGGGTGCCTGTAGTCCCAGCTACACGGGAGGCTGAGGCAGGAGAATGGCGTGAACCCGGAACCTGGGAGGCAGAGCTTTCAGTGAGCCGAGATTGTACCACTGCACTCCAGCCTGGGCAACAGAGCCAGATTCCATCTCAAAAAAAAAAAAAAAAAAAAAGATGTTATTACTAAGTTTTTTATAGATGACTTTTCTTATGTAGATGAAACTTCTTTTTTTTTCTAGTTTGTTTAGAGAAGAGATGGAACATATGAACTTTTTTTCCTTTGGCAGAGAAGGGGAAGAAGAGGTGGTTATTATAAAAGTGGATATGAAGAAAATAGGTAATGTTCTAACACTACTATAAGTGAAAGAACTAGGCTTTTATGAATGTTCACCCAGGCATGGTGGCTTACATCTGTAATCCCAGCACTTTGGGAAGCCGAGGTGGGAGGGTCCCTTCAGCTTAGGAGTTCGAGATCAGGCTGGGTAACAGAGGAAGACCTCGTCTCTATTCTATAAAAAACAAACAAAGGAAAAGACAAAACAAACAAAAAAGGACAAATTTTTTTCAGAAACAAAATTTAAAGAAAGAAAAAAGTTCATAATAAAAGTGGTCCTGACACAGGGGAGTTTATACTCACTCACAAGCTTTATTTCCACTGGCATCTACCAGGTGCTAGCTGGGAGTCCTGAGAGCATATCCATTAGTGGAGCACAAGTTCAAAACTCTGCCTATTTTCAATACCCCTTTCTTACACTAAACAAAAGCCTTAAGCCATTGTGGAAGAGGCAGAGTACCCCCTCCTCCAACCTCAAAGCCTAGTCCATGACGGACTGCTTCTGGTGATGGGATAGGGACAAATGCTGCCTACCCCTGGGGAGTGGGCAGGAAACCCTGTTGGACTCAGGACCCTGCACTGATATAAGACAGAGATTTGTTACTGCCAGGGGAGAGGCAGAGACCTCTTTAGCACCACCTGCAGTTACAAGACATAGTTTTGTTAGTGGTGGGGGACAGGAACACCAAGAAAGTCCCACCCCCAAGGCTCAGCTGCAGCAAAAAATTTGTCTTACGCTGAGTTGGTACCAGGAGACTCAAAAGGTCCCTCAACCCCCACTATGAACTTAACACTAAGAAACCTTCAAGATCAATCTACCACTGGGAAAGAGAGACAACCCTCTATCATACAGGCGTGCAGGACTACTGAAAGCTGAGAATGTGGCAGGAACACTTAGCAAAACCCTTGACACACAGTATTACAAGCTAGAAGTATCCCATTGCTGGGGGAATTTGAGGTTCATGGTGCTCCAAAGGTAAATGTAACAAGAGAACCTAAACAGAACTCAGTGCTGACTACATTCACTCAGTCCCCTCCCCCACCATACTATCACCTCAAAGGAGGAAGCATGCTCAATTCTGGATGTAACTATCATTTCCTCAGTCTGTACTATCCTTCTACACATAACTCCTAGCATTCAATAGAAATTGCAAAATAACAAAAAAGACATTTAAAAAAACAACCATTGCCAAGAGATAAAGCAACTGATAAAGCCAGATGCAGAAATGACCCAGATTGTAGAACTATTAAACAAGGGCTTTAAAATAGCTATGAATAATATGTTAAAGCATCAAATAGAAAAGATAAACAACATGCAAGAAAAGATGGAGAATTTTAGAAATAGTATGAAAATTGTAAGACAGTAAAATGGAAATGCTAGAAATAGAAAACACAGTATCAGTTATGAGCCAATAATGGAAATAAAATGTAATCATAAAAAATATGGCCGGGTGTGGTGGCTTACACCTGTAATCCTAGTGCTTCAGGAGGCTGAGACAGGCAGATTGCTCGAGCCCAGGAATTCGAGACCAGCCTAAGCAACAAGGCAAAAACCCATCTCTACTGAAAACGCAAAAATTAGCTCAGTGTGGTGGTACACGTCTGTGGTCCCACTACTCAGGAGGCTGAGGTGGGATAATCACTTGAGCCCAGGAGGCAGAAGTTGCAATGAGCTATGATCATGCCACTGCACTCCAGCCTGGACAACAGAGTGAGTGAGACCCTGTCTCAAAAATTAAAATATAAATAAAATAAAGTAAAATAAAATAAAATTCATTAATTAAAACATTTGGCTGGCACAGTGGCTCATGCCTGTAATGCCAGCAGTTTGAGAGGTTAAGGTGGGGGGATTACTTGAGGCCAGGAGTTAGAGACCAGTCTGGCCAACATGGTGAAACCCCATCTCTACTAATAAATACAAAAATAAGCTGGGTGCAGTGGCTGATGCCTGTAACGCCAGCACTTTTGGAGGCCGAGGCGGGAGGATCACTTGAGGTCAGGAGTTCGAGACCAGCCTGACCAACATGGCAAAACCCTGTCTCTACCAGAAATACAAAAAATTAGCTAGGTATAGTGGTGCTCACTTATAATCCCAGCTACTCGGGAGGCTGAGGCAGGAGAATTGCTTGAACCCAGGAAGTGGATGTTACAGTGAGCCAAGATTGCACCACTGCATTCCAGCCTGGGCAACAGAGTGAGACTCTGTCTTAAAAAAAAAAAAAGGCCAGGTGCGGTGGCTCATGCCTGTAATCCCAGCACTTTGGGAGGCTGAGACGGGTAGATCACGAGGTCAGGAGATCAAGACCATCCTGGCTAACATGTTGAAACCCTGTCTCCACTAAAAATACAAAAAAAAAAATTAGCCAGGCATGGTGGCGGGTGCCTGTAGTCCCAGCTACTCGGGAGGCTGAGGCAGGAGAATGGCGTGAACCCAGGAGGCGGAGCTTGCAGTGAGCCAAGGTTGCACCACTGCACTCCAGCCTGGGTGACAGAGCGAGACTCCATCTCAGAAAAAAAAAAAAAAAAAAATCAGTCAGATGAAAAAAGAATAAAAAGGGATGAGGAAAGCCTATGGAATACCATAAAGTGTCCAAATATTTAAATTTGGGGTATTCCAGAAGGAGAAGAGATGGGCAAAGGCATAGAAAAAATATTTAATTAAATAATAGTTTAAAACTTCCCAAGTCTAGCAAGAGCTTTAGACATCCAGATACAGGAAGCTCAAAGACTTATCAAATAGATACAACCTGAAAAGGTCTGCAAGGCACATTGTTGTCAGAAGTCAAAGACAAAGGGAGAATTGTAAAAGCAGCAAGAGAAAAACATCAAATCACATATAAGGGAATGCTCAACAGAGTAAAAGCAGATTTCTCAAAAGAAACCTTACAGGCAAGGAGACACTGGAATAATATATTCAATTTGCTGAAAGGAAGCAAAAAAAAGCTTTCAACCAAAAATACTATACCCAACAAAGCTATCCTTCAAAAGTAAAGGAGAAATAAAATATTTCCCAGACAAGGAAAAACTGAAGGAATTTATCATCACTAAAACAGCCCTATAAGAAAAGCTTAAAGGAGCCCTACACCTGGAAAAAAAATAATTGTATCTACCATCATGAAAACACATGAAAGTACAAAACTCATTGGTAGAGCAGGTACACAAATGAGGAAAAGGACTCAAATGTTAACTACTACAGAAAGCCACCAAACCACAATGATAAAAAATAAGAGAGAAAGAAAGGAACAAATGATATAGAAAACAACGATAAAACAATTAACAAAATGGCAGTCCTCACATGTAAAACATAACGTTAAATGTTAATGGACTGAATTATTCACTTTAAAGATACAGACTGGCTGAATGGATTGTTTTAAAACAAAAAACATCGCCCAACTATATGCTGCCTACAAGAAATTCACTTCATCTGTAGAGATACATATAGACTGAAAGCAAAGAGATGGAAAAAGATGTTCCACACAAAGAGAAACCTAAAGCGAGCAGGAATAGCTATATTTATCAGAAAAAGCAAACCTTATGTCAAATAGTAAAAGGGGCCAGGCGCAGTGGCTCACACCTGTAATCCCAGCACTTTGGGAGGCCAAGGCGGGTGGATCATATGAGGCCTGGCAAACATGGCGAAACCCCATCTCTACTAGAAATATAAACATTAGCAGAGCACGGTGGCACACACCTGTAATCACAGCTACTCGGGAGGCTGAGCCAGGAGAATTGCTTGAACCCGGGGAGGTGGAGGTTTCAGTGAGCCGAGATCGCACCACTGCACTCCAGCCTGGGTGACAGAGTGAGACCCCATCTCAAAAAAAAAAAAAAAAAAGAAACTTGAAACTGTTTTAAAAGAATAAAACTTGTAAAACTTAAAACAAAAATAGAGAAGAAAGTAATTTACCCATGTCAGCAGTAGAATAGAATAAAAAGACTGTCACTACAGACCCTATAGGCATTAAAAAGATAATAAGAGAATATCATTAACAACTTTATGTCAAGAAAGCCAACAAAATTTATATGAATATATAGATTCCATAAACATCACAGCTGACTCAAAAAGAAATTAAAAACCTGAATAGCCCTGTATCAACTAGAAAAATTTAATTCATAGTAAAAATCTTAATGAAAATTTGAGGCCTCAATGGTTTCACTGCTATATTCCATTGAACATTTAATGTAAAAAGTAAAACCAATTCTAAAAATTTCTTAGGAAACCAAAGAGAAAGAAATACCTCTTAAATAATTTTATAACTTCAGGATTACCCTGTTACCAAGACCAGACAAACAAAATAATGAGAAAACTATAGGTCAGTGTTCTTAATGAATGTGAAAGTCCTTAACAAAATATTAGCAAATTGAATCCACCAGTATGTAAAAAAGTATACCAGCAATGCAAAGTTTAACACTGAATTAATCACTGTAAATCATCACGTGAACAATATAAAAATTGAAAACCATATGATTATCTCAATATAAGCATTTGACAAAATTCAATATCCATTCCTGACAAAACCTGTCAACAAATCAGGAATAGAAAGGAACTTCTTTATCACAATAAAAGGCATTTATGAAAATTTACATCTAACATCATACTTAATGCAGAAAGACTGATGCTCTTCCTCTAAGATCAGGAACAAGACAAGAGAGCCTTTCCTCATCACTTCCCTTTAACATTGTTCTGATTCTGGTCTTAGCTGTGCATTAAGGCTAGAAAAAGAAATACAAGGTGTACATATCAAAAAGCAGTAAGTAAAGTTGTCCATATTCACAGGCAGGATTATCCACATAGAAAATCGAAGAGTGATTTTATCAAGGTCACAGAATTCATGTTCAACATATAAAAATCATTTCTAGTTCTGTATATCAGCAATAAAAATTGGAAACTGAAATTTTAAAAATACGATTTGAAATAGCATCCAAAATCATGAACTAATTTAGAATAAAGTCAGCAAAAAATATGTACTGAAAACTACAAAGCATTGTTTAGAATAAGTAAAGCAAATTTAAATAAACAACAGATAGATTATGTTCATGAATCAGAAGAGTCAATATTGTTAAGATGCCAGTTCTCTGTAAATTTTTATATTCAATGCTGTTAATCAAAACCCTTGTAGTCTTTTTTGTATAAATTGACACACTAAATATAAAATTTATGTGGCAATACAAAGGACTTACTATAGCCAAAACAATTTTGAACGAGTCACACTACATTATATAAATAATGAGAAGTTAAGTAATGAATCAGAAAAGAGAGTCCAGAAATAGAACCTCACATAGATGGTCAGTTGATCTGTTAAGAAAGGAGACAAGATAACTCAATAGGGAAATTATAGTTTTCAGTAATGGGTACTAAGACAATTGGATATTCATAAGGAAAAAAAGAAGTCTTGAACATTATTTCACACCATACATAAAAATTGAAATGAGTCATAGAATTAAATATGAGAGCTAAAATTATAAAATTCTTAGGAGCATACATATGTAAAAATATTCCCAACTTTTGGGTAGGACAATGTTTTAGATAGGATACAAAAAGCACAAACTTTGAAGAAAAAATTGAGATTAAAAACTTGAACACATGGTGGTAAAAAAAATATATATATATGTAGTATGAAAGATACTGTTAGGAAAATGAAAATGCAAAACATAGATTGGAAGAAAATATTTTCAATATACTCTCCTTGTTCCATTTTCCCATGTCTTAATTTTCAGTTTGATCATAATTTTTTGTTAGATCAGTGTTCATTATTTACAGTATAATAACTTTGTTAAACATCTCACTGTTGAGCTATAATTAAATTTTTTTCTTTGACAGCTGTTGTTTTTCCTAGAGTTAATAACTCTCTTGTTTTTTGCTTGTTTGCTTACTTAGCTTTCTTTGTATATAATACTGAATACAGAATGCTTGCTTAAGGAAAAAGAACATATACGAGAACCTTTTAGATCATTTCTTGTCTGTGGTTAAAAAACCCTAGTTGGGGCCGGGCGCGGTGGCTCCTGCCTGTAATCCCAGCACTTTGGGAGGCCAAGGTGGGCAGATCATGAGGTCAGGAGTTCGAGACCAGCCTGGCCAGCATGGTGAAACCCTGTCTCTACTAAAAATACAAAAATTAGCCAGGCATGGTGGTGCGTGCCTGTAGTCCCAGATACTCGGGAGGTTGAGACAGGAGAATCACTTGAACTCAGGAGGTGGAGGTTGTAGTGAGCTAGGATGGTGCCACTGCACTCTAACCTGGGTGACAGAGCGAGACTCCATCTCAAAAAAACAAACAAACCCTGGTTTGAAGTCAGAAGCGTTGACAATCAATAGGAATCTGGCATCTAATTCCTAGGATTCTTGAAGGAAAAGAAAAGAGATGAAAAGTAGTTGGCCCTAAATTAGGTAATGTTCCCAAAGATTAATGGCAGCAGAAGGCCAATCCTTGCCTCCCCAGTTCCCTAGAGTTTTTAGTCATTTTTCATTCCCTAATAGAACTTCTGTCCTCAACCACCTATGGAAATTGGAACTGTGTATTTCTATTCCTGAGCTACAGCCAGAAATAATTAATTCAAGCTGTGACCAAATTGGAATTCTTAATACATTTTCCCCAGAAATATTACTGATATTTAGTAGAGTCTATAGTAACTGTGAATAATACAGTTTACCTACATTATAGATTAAATAGGCTTTGCAGGAGGTAGCTAGTTATCAACTACATTTAATATTGATTCTGTGAGAAAATGAGTTTCAGAGTTCTCTCAAACCAGTTTGTAAATGAACTTGAAATACCATAGATTATAATTTGATTATTATATTGTATGTATACCAGTGTTGGTGCTTCTTTTCTTTGATTAAATGTTTTCCTATTAATTCAGTACATATTTATTGATTGCCTACTATGTGGCAAGGTGCTAGGGAGGTATGGTGAACAGAATGTCTTCCTCTCAAGGAACTTGCAATCTACTGGGGAAGACCATGAAATAAATATTCAGCTACAATAGAGTATATTTAGTGCTTCAAAAACAGAATGCTTATGAAAGTACATGAGAGAAGATACCTGGCCCAGTCTTGAGGGTGCAGGAAAGACATCCCAAGGAATGAACAAATAAGATTTAGCCTGCCAGAGGGAGGGAGTAAAATGGAAAGGAGATGAGCTGGTGGAATGTATTTCAGGCAATTGAAACAGTTTGTGGAAACTCACAGAATAACCAGGAAAGACATATTCAGGGAACCAAAAGTAGCCCAACATGCCTGAAGCATACAGTGCTAGGGAGGAATTCTCCAGCCTGGGCAACGTAGTGAGACCACACCTCTACAAAAAATTAAACATAGCCAGGTGTGGTGGCTCATGCCTGTAATCCCAGCACTTTGGGAGGCCTAAACGGGCAGATCAGGAGTTCTAGATGAACCTGGCCTACATGGTGAAACTCCATCTCTACTAAAAATACAAAAATTAGCTGGGCATGGTGGTGCGTGCCTATAATCCCAGCTACTCGGGAAGCTGGGGCAGGAGAATTGCTTGAACCCAGGAGGCAGAGGTTGTGGTGAGCTGAGATGGTACCACTGCACTCCAGCCTGGGCAACAAGAGTGAAACTCTGTCTCAAAAAAAAAAAAAAATTAAACATATTAATTGGGCATGGTGGCATGTGCCTGTACTCCCAGCTACTTGAGAGGCTGAGGTGGAAGGATCACTTGAGCCCAGAAGGTCAAGGCTGCAGTGAGCCACGATCGTGCTACTGCATTCTAGCCTGGGTGACAGAGCAAGATACTATCTCAAAAAGAAGAGGAATTCTGACTGAGACTAGGCTGGAGGTCAATGAAAGCTGTAACTACATTATGAAAGTCACAGTTCATAGTTTGTAATTTATTCTAAAGGTTCTTAGCAGTCAGGTACAGTGGATTGGAGTAAAGTAATCAGATTTGGGCTTTAGAGGAATAACTAGCTGTGTGGAGAATGTATTGGAAGCAATAACTAATAGGCAGAGAATCCACTTAGGATGCTCACTGATAATCTAGATGAACAATGCTGGTGATCTAAACCAATGTAGTGGCTGTATCATATCTTAACTGGGAAAGGAATAATTCATGATAGATTAAGGCAGTGCAATCAGTAGACATTGGTGATTGACTGAATGTGGAAGGGAGGGAAAAGGTCAAATCTAGATATCTTGCTTGGTCAACTGGGTTGATATTTCTGCCATTCATCAAAATTGTGAAAAAATAGGAGATATATTTTGTGCCCAGACCCCCATTAAGCATGATCTGTGCCAAACACAACAAGGTGCAAGCTGTTAGATAGTAGAAATTTTCTTTGTACTCTGTAGCATCATTTTAGAAATACTTTTGTTTTCAATGAATCATTTGAAAAATTATGTTGAGGAATTTGAAGATAATTTAAAGCCACCTTATGATGTTTTTTTTTAATCTTCATAAGAATAAGAAGGAAAAATTTAAAGAGAATAATGAGTTTTCAAGTAAATAGATTGGTGCAAATATGCAGCTACTTATAGGATATGCTGTTTTAAGGGCATATACTTAATTATTGCTTATAGTAAAATGAATTCCTCATTATTTGTGGTGTTTAGTTTTTCAAAGGCTATAATTCCATAATAAATACATAAATGTATGAAGTATGAAATCTTGTTCTTGTCAAACTGAGGAAATGAATACTTTCTCTGTTCTTTTTTTTTAACACTGTTCACTAATTGTGGTTAGAGAGCATTGGGCCTAGAGAGTATTGGGTCATCTTTCCTCTTCCTTTGCTCTAGACAGAGTTATGCCTAAAGCCTTCCAAACAAATGGGTCTCTATCTATCCTAATTTTATAGATCTTCAAGATAAAAGATTTCTTTCTCTGCTGTAATCTTTTCTTTGCTTCATAACATACACACTGTTCTAGGCAGACAAGAGGATAGTACAGGGCTTCAAATTAGGTCATGTCAGCAAATTAGGTCATATTGTTAATAAATTTTAATATGTACAGTGCTATGCTACAGAATTATGGTATTGGCATATATTATTTATGTGCTATATAAATATTTATGCTAGTCTGCCTTTTGAAGTACTTCTTAGGAGGACAAAGTATATTTTAAGTATGTTTGTTATCTCCTTAGTGGTGTTATTAGATTATCTAGGTCTCTTTTTCAGATAGTTCTTAAAGAAAACAAATAATGGTAATGATAAATAGTAAATAATGACGATAGGGAGGGCTTCCAGTGGAACTGGGAAAGGGCCACAAGGAGAAGGAAACTTCCAGCTGAACTCTAATAATTTCGACCGAGTGCAAATTTTCCTGGGCAAAAACCTGGGGAGGGGGATGGTGCTCAAGGAGAATGGGAAGTGCAGATACAAGCACAGAAGCAGCTGTAGGCAGAGCAGGGGAGGCTTGTAGCCTGGGGCAAGAGCTGCCTGGATGTAAACTCAGTGCTTTTGGTGGAACACAATGGGAGTGAGACTGGCCTTGCTGGCTGCCTGGGAGCTGGACGAGGCCTGTCACTGCAGGCTTTCCCCCACTTCCCTGGAGACCTGTATGACACAGCAGAGGCAACCATAATCTCCCTAGGAACATAAGTCCATTACCCTGAGAACCACACTCCCAGCCCCCACAGTGGATGCAGCAGTCCCAGCCCAAGGAGAGTCTGAGCTCAGACACAACTAACCCTGCGACTGATGGTCTTCTCTACCCTCCCTGGTAACAGAAGACAAAAGACATAATCTCTTAGAAACTATATAGTCCTGTCCATCGCCCGAGAAAGTGGAATACTTGTCCAGGGACTTTAGACAAGCTTGTATGCCCCCTATACTGCTGCAGCTGATGTTCTCTTGAAAGCACCCCCTCCTAGCTAGAGGCCAGCCAACTCAAGCCATTACGGCGACTCAGAACAATGCTGCTCCAAAAAAGGAGGAAACAACAGCTAATTCCACTGCCTGTAACATCCTGGCTAACCTGAGATCCTCAGTCTGTCCATGTGACAAATTCACTGCTAGCACAACCAGCATTCAAGAAAACCAGTGCACTAAACAAAACTACAACTGAGGACCCTCACAGAGTCCATTTCACTGCCCTACTACTTCACCAGAGCTGGTGATGGTATGCACAGCTGAGAGACCTGAAGACTGATCACATCGCAGGACTCTTTGCAGACACTTCCCAGTACCAGCCCAGAGGCCAGTAGCTCTACTGGGGTGGTTAGACCCATAAGAGCAATAACAATCACTGCAGTCCAGCTCTCAGGAAGCCCCACATCTAGGGGAAGGGGGCAAGCACCACATCAAGGGATAACCCTGTGAGACAGAAGAATCTGAACAGCAACCCTTGAGCCCCAGATCTTTCCTCTGACATGGTCTACCCAAATGAGAAAGAACCAGAAAAACAATTCTGGTAATATGACAAAGCAAGGTTCTTTTTAACATCCCCAAAAGATCACACTAGCTCACCAGCAATGGATCAAAACCAAGAAGAAATCTGAAGTGCCAGAAAAAGAATTCAGAGGTCAATTATTAAGCTACTCAAGGAGGCACCAGAGAAAGGTAAAAACCAATTTACATAATATTTTGTTGTTTTTGAGACAGAGTTTCACTCTGTCACCCAGGCTGGAGTGCAGTGGTACGATCTTGGCTCACTATACCTTCTGCCTCCCGGGTTCAAGCAATTATCATGCCTCAGCCTCCCCAGTAGCTAGGACAACAGGTGCACACCACTACACCCAGCTAATTTTTGTGTTTTTAGTAGAGATAGGGTTTCATCATGTTGGCCAGGCTGATCTTGACTCCTGACCTCAGGTTATCCACTCACCTCAGCTCCACAAAGGGCTGGGATTACAGGCATGAGCCACCAAGCCCAGCCAATAAATTTTAAAAACAATACAGGATATGGACAAAAAAGTCTCCAGAGAAATCGATATCGTAAAGAAAAGACAATCATAACTTCTGGAAATGAAAGAAACACTTAGAGAAATATATAATATACTGTAAACTTACAACAATATAATTGAACAAGTAGAATAAAGAACTTCAGAGATCGAAGACAAGGCTTTCAAATTAATGCAATCTGACAAAGACAAAGAAAAGAGAATTTTTAGGATGGCTGCATAGGAACAGCTCCAGTCTACAGCTCCCAGCGTGAGCGACGCAGAAGACGGGTGATTTCTGCATTTCCAACTGAAGTACCGGGTTCATCTCACTGGGGAGTGCCGGACAGTGGGTGCAGGACAGTGGGTGCAGCGCACCATGCATGAGCCGAAGCAGGGCGAGGCATTGCCTCACCCGTGAAGTGCAAGGGGTCAGGGAATTCCCTTTCCTAGTCAAAGAAAGGGGTGACAGACGGCACCTGGAAAATCAGGTCACTCCCACCCTAATACTGTGCTTTTCCAACGGGCTTAACAAACGGCACACCACGAGATTATATCCCGCACGTGTCTCGGAGGGTCCTACGCCCACGGAGCCTCGCTCATTGCTAGCACAGCAGTCTGAGATCAAACTGCAAGGCGGCAGTGAGGCTGGGGGAGGGGTGCCCCCCATTGCCGAGGCTTGAGTAGGTAAACAAAGCGGCCGGGAAGCTTGAACTGGGTGGAGCCCACCACAGCTCAAGAAGGCCTGCCTGCCTCTGTAGATGCCACCTCTGAGGGCAGGGCTAAGACAAACAAAAGGCAGCAGTAACAACTGCAGACTTAAATGTCCCTGTCTGACAGCTTTGAAGAGAGTAGTGGTTCTCCCAGCACACAACTTGAGATCTGAGAATGGGCAGACTGCCTCCTCAAGTGGGTCCCTGGGATTAGCCTAACTGGGAGGCAGCCCCCAGTAGGGGCGGACTGACACCTCACACGGCAGGGTACTCCTCTGAGACAAAACTTCCAGAGGAACGATCAGGCAGCAGCATTTGCGGTTCACCAATATCCGCTGTTCTACAGCCACCACTGCTGATACCCAGGAAAACAGGGTCTGGAGTGGACCTCCAGCAAACTCCGACAGACCTGCAGCTGAGGGTCCTGACTGTTAGAAGGAAAACTAACAAACAGAAAGGACATCCACACCAAAAACCCGTCTGTACGTCACCTTCATCAAAGAGCAAAGGTAGATAAAACCACAAAGATGGGGAAAAACCGGAAACTTTAAAAATCAGAGTGCCTCTCCTCCTCCAAAGGAACGCAGCTCCTCACCAGCAACAGAACAAAGCTGGATGGAGAATGACTTTGACGAGTTGAGAGAAGAAGGATTCAGAAGATCAAACTACTCAGAGCTAAAGGAGGAAGTTCGAGCCAGTGGCAAAGAAGTTAAAAACCTTGAAAAACAATTAGACGAATGGCTAACTAGAATAACCAATGCAGAGAAGTCCTTAAAGGACCTCATGGAGCTGAAAACCACAGCACGAGAGCTACGTGATGAATGCACAAGCCTCAGTAGCCGATTCGATCAACTGGAAGAAAGCATATCAGCGATGGAAGATGAAATGAATGAAATGAAGCGAGAAGAGCAGTTTAGAGACAAAAGAAAAGAAATGAACAAAGCCTCCAATAAATATGGGACTATGTGAAAAGACCAAATCTACATCTGATTGGTATATCTGAAAGTGACGGGGAGAATGGAACCAAGTTGGAAAACACTCTGCAGGATATTATCCAGGAGAACTTCCCCAATCTAGCAAGGCGGCCAACATTCTAATTCAGGAAATACAGAGAATGCCACAAAGATACTTCTCGAGAAGAGCAACTCCAAGACACACAATTGTCAGACTCACCAAAGTTGAAATGAAGGAAAAAATGTTAAGGGCAGCCAGAGAGAAAGGTCGGGTTACCCACAAAGGGAAGCCCATCAGACTAATGGCTGATCTCTCGGCAGAAACTCTACAAGCCAGAAGAGAGTGGGGGCCAATATTCAACACTCTTAAAGAAAAGAATTTTCAACCCAGAATTTCATATCCAGCCAAACTAAGCTTCATAAGTGAAGGAGAAATAAAATCCTTTACAGACAAGCAAATGCTGAGAGATTTTGTCACCACCAGGTCTGCCCTAAAAGAGCTCCTGAAGGAAGCACTAAACATGGAAAGGAACAACCAGTACCAGCCACTGCAAAAACATGCCAAATTGTAAAGACCATCGAGGCTAGGAAGAAACTGCATCAACTAATGAGCAAAATAACCAGCTAACATCATAATGACAGGATCAAATTCACATGTAACAATATTAACCTTAAATGTAAATGGGCTAAATGCTCCAAATAAAAGACACAGACAGACTGGCAAACTGGATAAAGAGTCAAGACCCATCAGTGTGCTGTATTCAGGAAACCCATATCATGTGCAGAGACACACATAGGCTCAAAATAAAGGGATGGAGGAAGATCTGCCAAGCAAATGGAAAACACAAAAAGGCAGGGGTTGCAATCCTAGTCTCGGATAAAACAGACTTTAAACCAACAAAGATCAAGAGACAAAGAAGGCCATTACATAATGGTAAAGGGATCAATTCAACAAGAAGAGCTAACTATCCTAAATATATATGCACCAATACAGGAACACCCAGAATCATAAAGCAAGTCCTTAGTGACCTACAAAGGGACTTCGACTCCCACACAATAATAATGGGAGACTTTAACACCCCACTGTCAACATTAGACAGATCAACGAGACAGAAAGTTAACAAGGATATCCAGGAATTGAACCCAGCTGTGCACCAAGCGGACCTAATAGACATCTACAGAACTCTCCACCCCAAATAAACAGAATATACATTCTTTTCAGGAACACACCACACCTATCCCAAAAGTAACCACATAATTGGAAGTAAAGCACTCCTCAGCAAATGTAAAAGAACAGAAATTATAACAAAGTCTCTCTCAGACCACAGTGCAATCAAACTACAACTCAGGATTAAGAAACTCACTCAAAACTGCTCAACTACGTGGAAACTGAACAATCTTCCCCTGAATGAGTACTGGGTACATAACGAAATGAAGGCAGAAATCAAGATGTTCTTTGAAACCAGCGAGAGCAAAGACAGAACATACCAGTGTCTCTGGGACACATTCAAAGCAGTGTGTAGAGGGAAATTTATAGCACTAAATGCCCACAAGAGAAAGCAGGAAAGATCTAAAATTGACACACTAACATCACAATTAAAAGAACTAGAGAAGCAAGAGCAAACAAATTCAAAAGCTAGCAGAAGGCAAGAAATAACTAAGATCAGAGTAGAACTGAAGGAAATAGAGACACAAAAAACCCTTCAAAAAAAATCAATGAATCCAGGAGCTGGTTTTTTGAAAAGATCAACAAAATTGATAGACCACTAGCAAGACTAATAAAGAAGAAAAGAGAGAAGAATCAAATAGACACAATAAAAAATGTGTCCCACAGAAATACACCACCGATCCCACAGAAATACAAACCACCATCAGAGAATACTATAAACACCTCTACGCAAATAAACTAGAAAATCTAGAAGAAATGGATAAATTCCTTGACACATACACCCTCCCAAGACTAAACCAGGAAGAAGTTGAATCCCTGAATAAACCAATAACAGGCTCTGAAATTGAGGCAATAATTAATAGCTTACCAACCAAAAAAAGTCCAGGACCAGATGGATTCACAGCCAAATTCTACCACAGGTAGAAGGAAGAGCTGGTACCATTCCTTCTGAAACTATTCCAATCAATAGAAAAAGAGGGAATCCTTCCTAACTCATTTTATGAGGCCAGCATCATCCTGATACCAAAGCCGGGCAGAGACACAACAAAAAAAGAGAATTTTAGACCAATATCCCTGATGAACATTGATGCAAAAATCCTCAATAAAATACTGGCAAACCGAATCCAGCAACACATCAAAAAGCTTATCCACCATGATCAAGTGGGCTTCATCCCTGGGATGCAAGGCTGGTTCAACATATGAAAATCAATAAACGTAATCCAGTATATAAACAGAACCAATGACAAAAACCACATGATTATCTCAATAGATGCAGAAAAGGCCTTTGACAAAATTCAACAACGCTTCATGCTAAAAACTCTCAATAAATTAGGTATTGACGGGACGTATCTCAAAATAATAAGAGCTATCTATGACAAACCCACAGCCAATATCTTACTGAATGGGCAAAAACTGGAAGCATTCCCTTTGAAAACTGGCACAAGACAGGGATGCCCTCTCTCACCACTCCTATTCAACATAGTGTTGGAAGTTCTGGCCAGGGCAGTGGGGCAGGAGAAGGAAATAAAGGGTATTCAATTAGGAAAAGAGGAAGTCAAATTGTCCCCGTTTGCAGTTGACATGATTGTATATCTAGAAAACCCCATTGTCTCAGCCCAAAATCTCCTTAAGCTGATAAGCAACTTCAGCAAAGTCTCAGGATACAAAATCAATGTGCAAAAATCACAAGCATTCTTATACACCACTAACAGACAAACAGAGAGACAAATCGTGAGTGAACTCCCATTCACAATTGCTTCAATGAGAATAAAATACCTAGGAATCCAACTTACAAGGGAAGTGAAGGACCTCTTCACGGAGAACTACAAACCACTGCTCAATGAAATAAAAGAGGATGCAAACAAATGGAAGAACATTCCATGATCATGGGTAGGAAGAATCAATATTGTGAAAATGGCCATACTGCCCAAGGTAATTTATAGATTCAATGCCATCCCCATCAAGCTACCAAAGACTTTCTTCACAGAATTGGAAAAAACTACTTTAAAGTTCATATGGAACCAAAACTGAGCCCACATTGCCAAGTCAATCCTAAGCCAAAAGAACAAAGCTGGAGGCATCACACTACCTGACTTCAAGCTATACTACAAGGTTACAGTAACCAAAATAGCATGGTACTGGTACCAAAACAGAGATATAGACCAATGGGACAGAACAGAGCCCTCAGAAATAATGCCACATATCTACAACTATCTGATCTTTGACAAACCTGAGAAAAACAAGCAATGGGAAAAGGATTCCCTATTTAATAAATGGTGCTGGGAAAACTGGCTACCCATATGTAGAAAGCTGGAAGTGGATCCTTTCCTTACACCTTATACAAAAATTAATTCAAGATGGATTAAAGACTTACATGTTAGACCTAAAACCATAAAAACCCTAGAAGAAAGCCTAGGCAATACCATTCAGGACATAGGCATGGGCAAGGACTTCATGTCTAAAACACCAAAAGCAATGGCAACAAAAGCCAAAATTGTCAAATGGGATCTAATTAAACTAAAGAGCTTCTGCACAGCAAAAGAAACTACCATCAGAGTGAACAGGCAACCTACAGAATGGGAGAAAATTTTTTCAATCTACTCATCTGACAAAGGGCTAATATCCATAATCTACAATGCACTCAAACAAATTTACAAGAAAAAAACAACCCCATCAAAAAGTGAGCGAAGGATACGAACAGACACTTCTCAAAAGAAGACATTTAGGCAGCCAAAAGACACACGAAAAAATGCTCATCATCACTGGCCATCAGAGAAATGCAAATCAAAACCACAATGAGATACCATCTCACACCAGTTAGAATGGCGATCATTAAAAAGTCAGGAAACAACAGGTGCTGGAGAGGATGTGGAGAAATAGGGAAACTTTGACACTGTTGGTGGGACTGTAAACTAGTTCCACCCTTGTGGAAGTCAGTGTGGCGATTCCTCAGGGATCTAGAACTAGAAATACCATTTGACCCAGCCATCCCATTACAGGGTATATACCCAAAGGATTATAAAACATGCTGCTATAAAGACACATGCACACGTATGTTTATTTTGGCACTATTCACAATAGCAAAGACTTGGAACCAACTCAAATGTCCAACAATGATAGACTGGATTAAGAAAATGTGGCACATATACACCATGGAATACTATGCAGCCATAAAAAATGATGAGTTCATGTCCTTTATAGGGACATGGATGAAGCTGGAAACCATCATTCTCAGCAAACTATCGCAAGGACAAGAAACCAAAGACGGCACGTTCTCGCTCGTAGGTCGGAATTGAAGAATGAGAACACATGGACACAGGAAGGGGAACATCACACACCAGGGCCTGTTGTGGGGTGGGGGGAGGGGGGAGGGATAGCAGTATGAGATATACCTAATGTTAAATGACGAGTTAATGGGTGCAGCACACCAACATGGCACATGTATACATATGTAACAAACCTGTACATTGTGCACATGTACCCTAAAATTTAAAATATAATAATAATAAAATTAAGAAAATAAAATAAAAATAAAAAAGAAGAAGAATTTTTTGAAAATGAACATAGCCTACAAGAAGTTTGGGATTACGTTAAACAACCAAACCTGAGAATAATTAAGAATGGCCAGGTGCTGTGACTCATGCCTATAATCGCAGCACTTTGGGAGGCCGTGGGGGCTGGATCACTTGAGGTCAGGAGTTCAAGACCAGCCTGGCCAATATGATGAAACCCCGTATCTACTAAAAATACAAAAATTAGCTAGGTGTGGTGGCATGCACCAGTAATACTAGCTACTTGGGAGGCTGAGGATGGAGAATTGCTTGAATCCAGAAGGCAGAGGTTTCCTTGAGCCAAGATCATGCCACTGCACTCACTCCACCCTGGGTGACAGAGTGAGACTCTGTCTCAAAAAGCAAAAAAGAATTAAGAGTAATTGGTGTTCCCGGGCCAGGCGCGGTGGCTGACGCCTTTATTCCCAGCACTTTGGGAGGCCGAGACAGGTGGATCACCTGAGGTCACGAGTTCGAGAGCAACCTGGCCAGCATGTTGAAACCCCATCTCTAGTAAAAATACAAAAAATTATCCGAGTGCAGTGGTGTGCACCTGTAATCCCAGCTACTCAGGAGGCTGAGGCATGAGAATGGCTTGAACCTGGGAGGCAGAGGTTGCAGTGAGCCAAGAACATACCATTGCACTCCAGCCTGTGTGTCAGAATAATTGGTGTTCCCTAGGAAGAAGAAAAATCTAAGAGTTTGGAAAACTTATTTCAGGGAATAATCAAGGAAACCATCCCTGGCCTTGCTAGAGATCTAGACATCCAAATACAAGAAGCTCAAAGAACACCCAGGAAATTCATCGCAAAAAGATCATGAGACTAGATCTTGAAACAAATCCTTGAAATTCACCAAAACAGTACCTCCTTAAAGCATAAATCTCACAGGGCCTGTAAAACAATGACACAATGGGGTGGGGGTGGAGGGGGGGAGCCCAAGGTATTCAGGCAACAACTAGCACAATTAATAGAATAGTACCTCACATCTCAATACTGACCTTGACTGTAAATGGCATAAATGCTGCGCTTAAATGATACAGATTGGCAGAATGAATAAGAATTCATCAACCAAGTATCTGCTGTCTTCAGGAGACTCACCTAACACATAAGGATTCACATAAACTTAAGGTAAAGGGGTGCAAAAAGATAGTCCATGTAAATGGACACCAAAAGTGAGCAGGAACAGCTATCCTTATATCAGAAAAAAACAGACTTTAAAGCAACAACAGTTAAAAGAGACAAACAGGGACATTATATAATGATGAAAGGACTAGTCCAACAGGAGGATACCACAATCCTAAATATATATGCACCTAACACTGCAGCTCCCAAACTTTTGAAACAATTACTACTATACCTAAGAAGCTAGATAGACCACAACAAAATAGAGGGGAACTTCAATACTCCACTGACAGCACTAGACAGGTCATCAAGACAGAAAGTCAACAAAGAATCAATGGACTGAAACTATACCCTAGAATAAATGGACATAACAGATATGTACATAACATTCTGCAGTTGTACCCTAGAACAAATGGACTTAACAGATATTTAGAGAACATTCTACCTAACAACTGCAGAATATACATTATATTCATCAGCACATGGAACATTCTCTAAGGTAGACCATACGATAAGCCACAAAACAAGCCTTAATAAATTTCAGAAAATCTAATGTTTTTGTTTTTGTTTTTGAGACAGGGTCTCACTCTGTCACCCACGCTGGAGTGCAGTGGCACAGTCTCGACTCACCACAACCTCCGCCTCCTGGGTTCAAGCGATTCTCCTGCCTTAGCCTCCCGTGTAGCTGAGACTACAGGCATGCGCCACCACTCCCGGCTAATTTTTGTATTTTTAGTAGAGATGGGGTCTCACTATATTGGCTAGGCTGATCTTGAACTTTGGTCCTCAAGTGATCCACCTGACTTGGCCTCCCAAAATGCTAGGATTACAGGCTTGAGCCACTGAGCCCAGCCAAAAAATCAAATTATATCAAGTACTCTCTCAGACCACAGTGGAATGAAATTATAAATCAATTCCATGGCCGGGCACAGTGGCTCATGCCTGTAATCCCAGCACTGTGGGAGGCTGAGGCGGGTAGATCACAAGTTCAGGAGTTCAAGACTGGCCTGGCCAACATGGTGAAACCCCGTCGCTACTAAAACTGCAAAAAGTAGCCGGGCGCAGTGGCAGGCACCTATAATCCCAGCTGCTTGGGAGGCTGAGGCAGGAGAATCGCTTGAACCTGGGCGGCAGAGGCTGCAGTGAGCTGAGATCCCGCCACTACACTCCAGCCTGGGCAACAGAGTGAGACTCTGTCTTAAAAACAAAAAAAGAAATCAACTACAAAAGAACCCTCAAAACCATGCAAATACGTGAAAATTAAATAGTCTGTTCCTGAATGATCACTGAGTCAACAATAAAATCAAGATTGACATTTGCAGATTCTTTGAACTGAATGATAATAGTGACACAGCCCATCAAAACCTCGAGGATACAGCAAAAACAGTGCTAAGACGAAAGATCTTAGCATTAAATGCCTGCATCAAAAACTCTGAAAGAGCACTAATAAGACAATCTAAGGTCATACATCAAGAAACTAGAGAAACAAGAACAAACCAGACCCAAACCCAGCAGAAGAAAAGAAATAACAAAAGTCAGAGCAGAAGTAAATGAAATGGAAACAACACACACACACACACACACACACTCACACACACACATGATAAATGAAGCAGAAACAGGTTCTTTAAAAATATAAACAAAGTTGATAGACCATTAGTGAGGCTAACCAAGAAAAGAGGAGAGAAGATCCAAGTAGGCTCAATTAGAAATGAAAAAGAAGATACTACAACCAATACCACAGAAATGCAAAAGATTATTTAAGGCTGCTGTTAACACCTTTATGTGCACAAACTAGAAAACCTAGAAGACATGGATAAATTCCTGGAAATATACAACCCTCCTAGATTAAACCAGGAAGAAATAGAGACTCTGAACAGACCAATAACAAGCAGCAAGATTGAAATGGTAATTTAAAAATTGCCAACAAAAAAAGTTCAGGACCAGATGGATTCACAACTGAATTCTATCAGACTTTCAAAGAAGAATTGGTACCAATCCTATTGAAACTGTTCCAAAAGATAAAGTGGGAATCCTCCCTAAATCATTCTATGAAGGCAGTATCACCCTAACACCAAAACCAGGAAAGGATATAACAAAAAATGAAAACTACAGACCAATATTTCTAATGAACACAGATGCAAAAATCCTCAACAAAATACTAGCTAACCAAATCCAACAGTATATCAAAAAGATAATCCACCATGATCAAGTGGGTTTCATATCAGGGATGCTGGGATGGCTTAACACACACAAGCCAATAAATGTGATACACCACATAAATAGAATTAAAAACAAAAATTACATGATCATCTGAATAGATGCAGAAAAGGCATTTGACAAAATCCAGCATCCTTTTGTGATTAAAACCCTCAGCAAATCATCATAGAGGGGACATATTTTAAGGTAATAAAAGCCATCTATGACAAACCCACAGCGAACATTATACTGAATGGGGAAAAGTTGAAAGCATTCCCCCCTGAGAACTGGAACAAGGCAAGGATGCCCACTTTCACCACTTCTATTCAACATAGTACTGAAAGTCCTAGCCACAGCAGTCAGACAAGAGAAAGAAATAAAGGGCATCCATGTCAGTAAAGAGAAAGTCAGATTGTCATGGTATATGATCGTATACCCAGAAAACCCTAAAGACTCATCCAGAGAGCTCCTAGATCTGATAAATGAATTCAGTAAAGTTTCAGGATACAAAATCAATGTACACTAATCAGTAGCATTGCTATACACTAACAGTGACCAAGCCAAGAATCAAGTCAAGAACTCAAGCCCTTTTACAATAGCTGCATTAAAAAAAAAAAAAAAAAAAAAGGAAAGAAATATACCTATCCAAGGACCCAAAAGACCTCTACGAGGAAAACTACAAAACACTGCTGAAGGAAATCACAGATGACACTAACAAATGGAAACACGTCAACACATCCCATGCTCATGGATGGGTAGAATCAATATTGTGAAAATAACCATATGGCCAAAAGCAATCAACAAATTCAATGCAATTCCCATCAAAATAACCATCATCATTCTTCACAGAACTAGAAAAAACAATCCTAAAATTCATATGGAACCAAAAAAGACTCCTCATAGCCAAAGCAAGACTAAGCAAAAAAGAACAAATCCAGAGGCATCACATTACATGACTTTGAACTGTACTATAAGGTTATAGTCACCAAAACAGCATGATACTTGTATAAAAATGGGCACATAGACTAATGGTACAGAACAGAGAACCCAGAAATAAAGCCAAATATTTACAGCCAACTGATCTTCGACAAAGCAAACAGAAAGATAAAGTGGGGAAAGAACACTCTATTCAATAAATGGTGCTGGGATAATTGGCAAGCCACATGTAGAAGAATGAAACTGGATCCTCATCTCTCACCTTATACATAAATCAACTCAAGATGGATCAAACACTTAAATCTGACCTAAAACCATAAAAATTCTAGAAGATAACATTGGAAAACCCCTTCTAGATATTGGCCTAGGCAAAGAGTTCATGACCAAGAACCCAAAAGCAAATGCAACAAAAACAAAGATAAATAGATGAGACTTAAATAAATGTAAAAGCTTCTGCACAGCAAAAGGAACAGTCAGCAGAGTAAACAGACAACCCACAGGGTGGGAGAAAATCTTCACAAACTATGCCTCCAACAAAGGACTAATAGCCAGAATCTACAAGGAACTCAAACAAGGCAGCAAGAAAAATAATAATAATAATAATAATAATCCCATCAAAAAGTGGGCTAAGGACATGAATAAACAATTCTCAAAAGAAGATATGCAAATGGCCAAAAAAATGAAAAAACGCTCATCATCACGTATTATCAGGGAAATGCAAATTAAAACTACAGTGCGATACCACCTTGTTCCTGTAAGAATGGCTATCATTTAAAAATCAAAAAATAAGGCTGAGTGCAGTGGCTCATGCCTGTAATCCCAACACTTTTAGGAGGCCAAGGCAGTCAGATCACTTGAGGCCAGGAGTTTGAGACCAGTCTGGCCAACATGGTGAAACCCCATCAGTACTAAAAATACAAAAATTAGCCGGGTATAGTGGCGTGCGCCTGTAGTCCCAGATACCTGGGAGGTTGAGGAAGGAGAATTGCGTGAACCCAGGATGTGGAGGTTGTTGTGAGCCGAGATTGCACCACTGCACTCCAGCCTGGGTGACAAAGCCAGACTCCCTCTCAAAAAGAAAAAGAAAATGCAAAGGCATAAGAATGATACAGTGGGACTTTGGGAACTTGGGGGAAGGGTGAGAGGGGTGTAAGGGATAAAAGACTACACATTGGGTGCAGTGTACACTGCCCAGGTGATGGGTGCACCATAATCTCAGAAATCACACCTAAAGAACATATCCATGTAACCAAACACCACCTGTTCCCCCAAAAACCTAATAAAATAAAAATAAATAATAAAACAATGAAACATTTTTTAAAATAATGATAATAAATAGTAAACAAAGGAATGAACCAAAAATAATCAGTGTTACCAGTACAAAGTCAATTAGTGGAGAATCTCCGATAATTAGGAGAATTGCTTTTCTTCTATATCATTATTTTTGTCGCTTTGTAATGTATGTTGAGAATACAATGGATGAAAATGAACAAATTCTTCAGATTTGTGATCAGCATAATATTCTTCTAGAAAAAAAAACATACATGTGTTACATATGGTCTAGCCATCTCTCAATTCAAGTACATTACAACAGGCACATCACAACAATGCCTTATTTTTAGAAGAAACCATTTTGGGAGAAATGCCAGTTATTTTTCTATGAAAAGGATTAAAGCCAACCCATAATTTAAACTTTCTTGTCACTAGAGGGATGGCAGCATTCCTTCGTGCCTTAACAACTTTCCAGAAGGCAAATTACTTTAAACACATTTTCCTTACGCACAAAGTGTTTCCTCTTTAATTGCCTCAGCAGCTTAGCACAGGTGGAATCCTATTTATAATATTCGGTGAGGTATAATGAGGCCACTGCAATATTCCCTGCTGCAGAGGGTCTGGGAAGATATGAGACTGAAGAGTGCTTCTTCTTGTGCCAGTTCTGTAGTTTCGGAAAGGATCTCTGGCTCTGAATTGGGGACACTCTGCCACCTCTTCATTAGCAGGAAATAGTCAGCAATAATCAATACAGTGCAAATAAAATAATAATGTTACCATTTTACAGGATGAAAGAGTATATTAGCTATATGAAGATGTGGCATGGAGGAAGGCTTTATTAAAGATAAGGAAATAATCCACTTGAGAAGGAGTGTTGTAAGGTTTTTGAGGTGGCAAGAATGGGTAGGTTGGAATCACAAATAGAGGAGTTTACCATAGAAAAAGAAGAAATAACCTCTCTGCCAGGCGCGGTGGCTCATGCCTGTAATCCCAGCACTTTGGGAGGCCAAGGCGGGTGGATCACCTGAGGCCGGGAGTTCGAGACCAGCCTGACCAACATGGAGAAACCCCGTTTCTACTAAAAATACAAAATTAGCCAGGTGTGGTGGTGCATGCCTGTAATCCCAGCTGCTCAGGAGGCTGAGGCAGGAGAATTGCTTGAACCCAGGAGGCAGAGGTTGCAGTGAGCCAAGATTGCACCATGGCACTCTAGCCTAGGCAACAAGAGCAAAACTCTGTCTCAAAAAAAAAAAAAAAAAAAGAAAAGAAAAAAAAGAAGAAGAAATAACCTCTCTTGTTACAAAAGGAAAGGAAGTGAGGATGGGTAAATTAAGGAAAGGTAACAGAATTCTCAGATGTGATTCTATTTCCTTTGGGCAAGGGGTGGTTTGAGAGCCAGGAGTCATAGGTTATGATTTTGAAGGAAGTGGAAGAGGTTGAAATAGTTTTTGCATTTTACTGGAGAAATACGCTAATAATAAGAGCTAAAACTTTTATAATGTTCACTATGTGCCAATCACTAATCCAAGCATATTTCATGGACTAACTTATTTAATTTTCACCACAACCCTATGCGGTGTAGGTACTTTTATCTTCTTTTATAGATGAGAAAATTAAAGCACAGAGATTAAGTGACATTCTCAATGTCACTCACATTGTAAATGACGGAGCTAGGATTCAAACCCAGACTGTCTGGCTCCAGAGTCCATGTGCTTAGCCATCATTCAACAAGGATAGCTTAATAGACATAATATTTGTTAGTGACCATGGATTAATGTGTTACCTGTTTTTCTATTAGTCAGGGTCAGGGTCTCGCTCTGTTGCCCAGGCTGGAGTGCAGTGGTGTGATCATGGCTCACTGCATCCTCTAACTTCTGGGCTCAAGCAATCCCACCGCAGCCTCCTGACTAGCTGGGACTACAGGCATGAGCCATCATGCCTGGCTCCCTATTAGTGATTTTTCAACATCCCTGAATAGGCATGGAAAAGATACAGACATTAAAGTCTGTACATTCTAAGGGAATGCCTCCAGTTTTTGCCCATTCAGTATGATATTGGCTGTGGGTTTGTCATAGATAGCTCTTATTATTTTGAGATACATCCCATCAATACCTAATTTATTGAGAGTTTTTAGCATGAAGCGTTGTTGAATTTTGTCAAAGGCCTTTTCTGCATCTATTGAGATAATCATGTGGTTTTTGTCTTTGGTTCTGTTTATATGCTGGATTACATTTATTGATTTGCGTGTATTGAACCAGCCTTGCATCCCAGGGATGAAGCCCACTTGATCATGGTGGATAAGCTTTTTGATGTGCTGCTGGATTCAGTGTGCCAGTATTTTATTAAGGATTTTTGCATCAATGTTCATCAGGGATATTGGTCTAAAATTCTCTTTTTTTGTTGTGTCTCTGCCCGGCTTTGGTATCAGGATGATGCTGGCCTCATAAAATGAGTTAGGGAGGATTCCCTCTTTTTCTATTGATTGGAATAGTTTCAGAAAGAATGGTACCAGTTCCTCCTTGTACCTCTGGTAGAATTCGTCTATGAATCCATCTGGTCCTGGACTCTTTTTGGTTGGTAAGCTATTGATTATTGCCACAATTTCAGAGCCTGTTATTGGTCTATTCAGAGAGTCAACTTCTTCGTGGTTTAGTCTTGGGAGGGTGTATGTGTCGAGGAATTTATCCATTTCTTCTAGATTTTCTAGTTTATTTGTGTAGAGGTGTTTGTAGTATTCTCTGATGGTAGTTTGTATTTCTGTGGGATTGGGGGTGATATCCCCTTTATCATTTTTTATTGCGTCTATTTGATTCTTCTCTCTTTTCTTCTTTATTAGTCTTGCTAGCAGTCTATCAATTTTGTTTATCCTTTCAAAAAACCAGCTCCTGGATTGGCACAAGACAGGGATGCCCTCTCTCACCACTCCTATTCAACATAGTATTAGAAGTTCTGGCCAGGGCAATTAGGCAGGAGAAGGAAATAAAGGGTATTCAATTAGGAAAAGAGGAAGTCAAATTTTCCCTGTTTGCAGATGACATGATTGTGTATCTAGAAAACTCCATTGTCTCAGCCCAAAATCTCCTTAAGCTGATAAGCAACTTCAGCAAAGTCTCAGGATACAAAATCAATGTGCAAAAATCACAAGCATTCTTATTCCCCACTAACAGACAAACAGAGAGCCAAATCATGAGTGAACTCCCATTCACAATTGCTTCAATGAGAATAAAATACCTATGAATCCAACTTACAAGGGACATGAAGGACCTCTTCAAGGAGAACTACAAACCACTGCTCAATGAAATAAAAGAGGATACAAACAAACGGAAGAACATTCCATGCTCATGGGTAGGAAGAATCAATATTGTGAAAATGGCCGTACTGCCTAAGGTAATTTATAGATTCAATGCCATCCCCATCAAGCTACCAATGACTTTCTTCACAGAATTGGAAAAAACTACTTTAAAGTTCATATGGAACCAAAAAAGAGCCCGCATTGCCAAGTCAATCCTAAGCCAAAAGAACAAAGCTGCAGGCATCACGTTACCTGACTTCAAACTATACTACAAGGCTACAGTAACCAAAACAGCATGGTACTGGCACCAAAACAGAGATATAGATCAATGCAACAGAACAGAGCCCTCAGAAATAACGCCACATATCTACAACTATCTGATCTTTGACAAACCTGAGAAAAGCAATGGGGAAAGGATTCCCTATTTAATAAATGGTATTGGGAAAACTGGCTAGCCATATGTAGAAAGCTGAAACTGGATCCCTTCCTTACACCTTATACAAAAATTAATTCAAGATGGATTAAAGACTTAAACGTTAGACGTAAAACCATAAAAACCCTAGAAGAAAACCTAGGCATTACCATTCAGGACATAGGCATGGGCAAGGACTTCATGTCTAAAACACCAAAAGCAATGGCAACAAAAGCCAAAATTGACAAATGGGATCTAATTAAACTCAAGAGTTTCTGCACAGCAAAAGAAACTACCATCAGAGTGAACAGGCAACCTACAGAATGGGAGAAAATTTTCGCAACCTACTCATCTGACAAAGGGCTAATATCCAGAATCTACAATGAACTCAAACAAATTTACAAGAAAAAAACAAACAACCCCATCAAAAAGTGGGCAAAGGATATGAACAGACACTTCTCAAAAGAAGACATTTATGCAGCCAAAAAGCGCATGAAAAAATGCTCACCATCACTGGCCGTCAGAGAAATGCAAATCAAAACCACAATGAGATACCATCTCACACCAGTTAGAATGGCGATCATTAAAAAGTCAGGAAACAACAGGTGCTGGAGAGGATGTGGAGAAATAGGAACACTTTGACACTGTTGGTGGGACTGTAAACTAGTTCCACCCTTGTGGAAGTCAGTGTGGCGATTCCTCAGGGATCTAGAACTAGAAATACCATTTGACCCAGCCATCCCATTACTGGGTATATACCCAAAGGACTATAAATCATGCTGCTATAAAGACACATGCACACATATGTTTACTGGGGCACTATTCACAATAGCAAAGACTTAGAACCAACCCAAATGTCCAACAATGATAGACTGGATTAAGAAAATGTGGCACATATACACCATGGAATACTATGCAGCCATAAAAAATGATGAGTTCATGTCCTTTGTAGGGACATGGATGAAATTGGAAATCATCATTCTCAGTAAACTATCACAAGAACAAAAAACCAAACACCGCATATTCTCACTCATAGGTGGGAACTGAACAATGAGAACACATGGACACAGGAAGGGGAACATCACACTCTGGGGACTGTTGTGGGGTGGGGTGAGGGGGGAGGGATAGCTTTAGGAGACATACCTAATGTTAAATGACGAGTTAATGGGTGCAGCACACCAGCATGGCACATGTATACATATATAACTAACCTGCACATTGTGCACATGTACCCTAAAACTTGAAGTATAATAAAAAAATACAAAACTGTACATTCTGTGTATTTTGATTTTTAACACCCAAATAAGGTGTATTCTGTGCTTTAGTAGGACAAAGTTGATTATCTTATTGTCATGACTAGTGGATGGAGTTTAGAAATAAATCAAGAATGTTTTTAAAAATTGAATTCGGTTTTTTTGTTTTTTTTTAAGACAGAGTCTCGCTCTTTCACCAGGCTGGAGTGCAGTGGCGTGATCTTGACTCACTGTAACCTCCACCTCCCAGGTTCAAGCGATTCCCCTGCCTCAGCCTCCCAACTAGCTGGGACTACAGGTGTGCACCACCACGCCCAGCTAGTTTTTTTGTATTTTAGTAGAGACGGGGTTTCACCATGTTAGCCAGGATGGTCTCGATCTCCTCACCTCATGATCCACCCGCCTCAGCCTCCCAAAGTGCTGGGATTACAGGCGTGAGCCACCGTGCCTGGCCTGAATTCAGTTTTAAAAGATTTAGATTAGCTGTTTTGTTTGTTTGAGACAGGGCCTCACTCTGTCACCCAGGCTGGAGTGCAGTGGCACAATCACAGCTCACTGCAGCCTCAACCTCCCAGGCTCAAGCAATCCTTCTGCCCTAGCCTCCCAAGTAGCTGGGAATATAGGCACATGCCACCACACCTGGCTAATTTTTAAATTTTTTGTAGATACAGGCTCCCACTATGTTGCCCAGGCTTGTCTCAAACTCCTGGGCTTGAGCAGTCCTCCTGCCCCAGCCTCCCAAAGTGCTGGGATTATAGCCATGTGTTGCTGTGTCCGGCCTAGTTTAGCTGTTTTGATCAATGACTTTTATGATCAAACTTCCATGAACATAACTTTTTTAAAGCTCATAATACTATTGGCTTTACTTTTTCAAAATTTGGGTAAATTTTGAGTAAATGGAATTATGTCATTCATGGGAATGTTCTCATGTATCTTTGCCAAATTGATTGATTGATTGATAATGATTGCCTTATTATAACTTGTTCTGAAAACCTTATGGAAAGATTTAGGATCTTAGGGTTTTTTTGTAAAACTATGTTGGTTAAGATATTAAATTGGAATCGCCTTCTTCACAGGGTATTGTATCCCGTCTACTTTTCAGTGTGCTGCTTGTGGAACTCCATCAGTGTCAAAAGATTAAATGTATTAGAGGTATTAGATTTGTATTTGCAGATATATTTATAAGGAAGTAAAATATTCCTTGAGATAAGAAAATAATACTTTTGATAGTTCACTGGAACCATCTTTTGAAGTGAAACTAGTGTTTCTTTGGGAAAATTTGGGCATGAGGCTCTGTAAAAATGTTCAGAGCCCTGACATTATGGTATGGAAACTGCCAGTCTTCTCCTGAAGGCTGTCTCCTACCAGATTTGAAAATGTTCACTAGCAGATTTGAAAATGTTTTTTCAGGCTAATGAAAAAGTTTCTAAATTAAAAACTATCGGCAAAGGGGGAAGGGATACTGGAAGACAATGTCTAGCCTTTCTTTTGTGGTGAGCTGCAGAAGCTAGGTGTGGAGTAAATAAACAATGCATATTCTTTAATTTGGTACTTGCCTCTGCTTATTTAAGATAATTTTAAAGGATAGAAAGTAAATCAACTATCACAAAGTAAATAAGTTATTAAGGAACAGTATAAGGTGAGCTAGATAAATGAATAAAAATAAGAGAGTATATCAACTGATGGGTAAATAAAATGCATATATATTCATACAATGGAATATTATTTGACATTAAAAAAGAAACGAAGTGCTGATGTATGCTACAACATGGATTGGAAACCATTACACTAAGTTAAAGAAGCTATCTCAGAAAACACATATTATATGATTCCATTTATATGGAACGTCCCAAAGAGTCAAATCCATAGAGACAGAAAGTCTATTAATGTTTACCTAGAGCTGAAATGATGGGGAACTGGGGTGTGACAGCTGAGAGGTAAAGGAATCCTTTTTAGGGTAATGAAAAGGTCCTAACATTGTTAGGTTGTGATTGTTGTGATGATACACAATTCTGCAAATGTACTAAAAGCCATTGAATTGTACACTTTAAAAGAGTGAATTTTATGGTATGTGAATTGTATCCCAGTGAAGCTATTTTTTAAAAAAGAGAGAGAACCCAGGTTCTTCTGTCTTCTGTTGTCTGACCCAGTTCACTGCTTGCCCTCAACAGCTCCTATTATAGCCCCAAGGTGACTTCTGCATTCCGGGATGTCAGATATCAAGTGCAGCCTATAATGTCCAAAGCAAGGAAAAGTGTTCCTAAGAGTATCTTTGTCAGGGAGGATGTTTTTTTGAAACCCCCAGCAGACTCCTCAGGTGTCATATTAGTCAGAGTCATTTGCAGGGGAAATGAAAATGCTAGGTTTGCTTAGACCAATCACAATTCACCTGTGACTAAGAGGACATTAAAAGAGCTTTAAAAAAAAAGAGCTTAAAAGGTCATGCGATACCTGAACAAAACTATCATTTGATTGGGTTCTGAGGACTTTAGGACATAAAGGGAAGCTTCCTTTGTGCTCACACTCTCTTAGCTGCAAGTTATAACTGTTAAAGAAAAGATTATTCTGACTTGTTAAAACAGTAGGGAAGACTACTCAAGACTATTGCAGTAGAGGTCAACTCTTTTGCAATAGACGAGAGAGGTTGAGCTCAATTGCAAACACAAGGACAAGTAGAGATTTATAGCCAGCGAGTAGGTTGAGAGAGTTGATGAATGGAAAATTACTAAGAGGAGACATCAAGGGTAAGGGATTCTTGCTACAGACAGGCCAAGGGTTTATACATCAAAGGTACGGAATAAGGAACTAGATCCAATATCAAGAGTGGGGGGATTTTCACTGAAATGACTTAGTGGGGTTCCTATAAGACCGGGCTATGCAGGCCTGGCAAGGACAGGATGGACACCGAAGGCCAAGGTGAGGGCTTAGTTCCAAAGAGGGCTCAGGAGAGCCTAACTGAAGTTAGGTCAAAGGAGAGTCTTTGTCATAGCTCAGGTTTCAAGTTTTTGTCTTTCTTTTTTTTCTTATTATTTGTTTAAAAGCCAACAATTTGAAATCAAATAACTTTTGTCAGGTCTTTAGTGCAATGTAGATTTTTCTTAAACTACTTTTACTTCAGAAAGTAAGATGTTACCTCTTCACTGAAAAAAAAACATGAATATTCTCTTCATTGTTGTATTTTATTTTATTTTATTTATTTATTTATTTTTTTGAGATAGAGTTTTACTCTTGTTGCCCAGGCTGGAGTGCAATGGCGTGATCTCAGCTCACCGCAACCTCTGCCTCCCAGGCTCAAACGATTCTCCCGCCTCAGCCTCCCGAGTAGCTGGGACCACAGGCATGTGCCATCACACCCAACCAATTTTATATTTTTAGTAGAGATGGGGTTTCTCCGTGTTGGTCAAGCTGGTCTCGAACTCCCGACCTCAGGTGATCCACCCACCTTGGACTCCCAAAATGCTGGGATTACAGGCATGAGCCCCCGCACCTGGCCTGCATTTTTTTAAATAAGATATAATGTATAGTCTTCATTAATTACTTAAATTAGATCTTCGACTAACAGGCTTATTACTAACAGATCAATTCTAGTAAAATAGAGTTTTGAACACATGCATTTTCTGCAACTTCTGTGAAACCTGAACCGACATAACCAAGATGCTGATTATTATGAGGACCTGCCATTCCACATACTATGTACTTAAGATCGTTTGGAAGCAAATTCCTGTTCAGATAATTTAAAATCTGACAATGCAGTGATAGTTTTTATTAGGATAATATCAAAATAGTTAAAATGCATGCATAGTACATTTTAAAATGAAAATCTATGTAATCCCCATCTTAAGAACCTAAGAGAATCCCAAAAGTTCATTTGTTACTTTTGATGTTTTGGTATTCCCAACACATTTTCTCCTAAAAAGCAATATCACAAATGATGGTTAATTTGCTTTGTTAGTCCTAAGAGCCTATTTAGTCAGTTATGTAATTGAACTTTATAATGTTAGTAACCATAAACCTTTTTGAAGCACTAGTGGAAAGGAGTGGGAAAAAGGGGGCTTGAACTTTGGCATCGGCATCTTTGGTTGTGATGGAAGCAGGTGATATCAGTGGAGGAGACTCTAAGAAAAATTGTTCACTTGGGAAGAGGAGGGGGAATCCATCCGAGACTAGAGGTTTAGCAATTATATAGTTTGTAAGTCTGGACTGGATAGTAATGAATGTACCTTAAAAGTACTCCATCTTGACATGTACATTTTGAAAGGCTTATCACAATAAATATAGATCTTTAGGCAAATATGCACTTTATTAAAGTGGTTCAGTTGCCATGACAACATATCCGGAATTTATAGCTCCTTGTTTTGACAGTACTTCATTTCCACTTTCCAAGGCACTGAAATCCAAGGCTAAAGTTCTTAACAGCCCCTACTCTCATTGTATGATGAATTTCTGTGGTTTAGAAAACTTAGACATGCAAAATGTAGTTTGCAGAATCTGTCATGTGACTTTATAGTCATATATGAATTTTAAGTAGGTATTTTTCAGTTTTGAAATGCCTCCTTTTTAATTTTTTATTATTGCCAAAGCTACATAGTATCATAGTTTAATGACCAGAGATCCAAAAAATAACAGTCCCCTAACCTTATTTCTCAAAGGCAACAACCTTCTTTTCTTTCAGCTGATTTTTTTTTAGTATTTACTTCAAATCCCTCAACACCATACTTATATTGCTGCTTTGTTTGTATTACTATTTGCTTTGTAATTTTAGCTGTCATCAATTGGCTTCTTAATAAGGAAGATTAAATTTTAGCCCTGTCCCCTATTGCCCCACTCTCACGCACATATCTTTCTGTTATTTCCATCCTTCCATGAAAGTCATAATCATAGTTTTACTGATTTTATAGGAACTTATTACCAATTTTGGCTTGATCAGTATTCACCATGTTTATTATTAGAACCATATTTATAACATTTACAGGTGAAACATGGTATGCTATGGATATGTTTTCTTCCACAACTCATTTTATTTCTTTGGCATTAATAATTATAAAGGTTTTTCTTTTCTTCTTTTATTAGTTTTCTATGTAGTTGTCACTAATCCATCCTCAAAGTTTCCCCTAGTTATTTAACCTCCTCCCAATATCTTTAAACATTAAGCATTGTATTAATCTCATCTTCTTAAAGAAATTTCCCCTGATTCCTTCTGATTAGCTCCAGTCTGAACTGTTACTCTTCAGGCCTGCT
This sequence comes from Pongo pygmaeus, assembly GCF_028885625.2. NCBI lineage: Eukaryota > Metazoa > Chordata > Mammalia > Primates > Hominidae > Pongo > Pongo pygmaeus. Next base: position 34,575,064 of record NC_072384.2, on the reverse strand, counting down.
GCAGAGCTCTCATCCTGGAGATTTTTACCTCTTTCCTTTATATTATTTTCTTTCTTTATTTACTTCCTTGTTTTGTTGGAGCATTTTGTCCAGTAGCCTCCCAAGAAATGGTATATTGGAAGCAAATTATTTGCATTCCTTGCATATTTGAAAATATTACTATTCTATCTGATTTTTAATTAGCTGGATATAAAATTTGGAGAAATCATTTTCTCTCATTTCTGGTATTGGTATTGAGAAATCCAATACAATTCAGAATTGTTATTCTATTTTGATTCTATGAAATCTTTTCTTCCCTTTTCTGGAAGCTTATAGAATCATTTCTTTGTCCCAGTGTTCTAAAATTTCTTGATAATGAGCCTCGTTCTGGATCTATTTTCATTCAATGTGAAAGACACGTAGTGGGTCTTTTCCATTTTTCATTTTGGAAACTCATGCCCTTCAGTTATGTAGAACTTTATTTCTTTGATGATTTTTGTTAGTTTTCTCTCTGTTTTCTGAGACTTTTATTATTCATATATTTTCATATATTGCCCTCATGACCTGATCCCCTAATTATTTTACATTTTATATATATATATTTTTTGAGACAGAGTCTCACTGTTGCCCAGGCTGGAGAGCAGTGGTGTAATCTTGGCTCACTGCAACCTCCACCTCCCAGGTTCAAGCGATTCTCCTGCCTCAGCCTCCCAAGTAGCTGGGATTACAGGCACGTGCCACCATGCCCAGCTAATTTTTGTATTTTTAGTAGAGACGGGGTTTCACCGTGTTGGCCAGGCTGTTCTTGAACTCCTGACCTCAAGTGATCTGCCCGCCTTGGCTTCCCAAAGTGCTTGGATTACAGGCGTGAGCCCCCGTGCCTGGCCTATATTTTATATTTTCTGTTTACTTTCTGGGAGATTTCCTTAGCTTAATAACCAATGAATTATCCATTTTTGCTATTATATTTTTCATTTCTGACAGTACTTTTTTTCCTCTTTGTATCTGTTTTTTTTTTTGTAGCATACTGATCTTGTTTTATAAATGCAATCTCTTCCAGTTTTCTTAGCTCTGTATATTTGATCTGTTCATACATGTTGCTTTCTACAAATATCTATTGATCTTTGGTTGGTTGCTTATATTTACAAGAAAGACACTAACCACTGACTAGAAGCTCTGCACATGTATATGATTTATAGACTATGGCCTTCGATAAATGGTGATCTGAATGGGATGTCTCCCTGGGAAACCCCTGATAGCAGTATCTTTAGTTTTTTCTCTTGGCTGATCAGATTCCTTAGAAAAGAATCACTTTATATGATTCTGCTCTCTTGCCTAAAGGACATAAGCCTATTTCTGTTTTGGGAAGTATAGGGGTAAGAATGCTGGGACAGAGGGGCAGATCTCAGCATTTATTTTGTAACTTTCAAGTAATCCCCATGAGTTTTGTAGGATATACTTATCATCAATATAGGATTCCTCCATCCAAATACCGTCTATTTTATCCACTCCAGAGAATAAGTCTGTAGTTTTCTACCAGAATGGTTATGGTAGTTACCTATTGTATGGAATAGGTAGAGAGAAAGTAAATAGCAGTATTGTACATAATCAACTACTTAAACATTATTTCAGCAGGTCCTCCTAACCACACTCCTACCCCCCATTCCAGAGGTGTCATTTTCTGAGCCTTTTTAGATGACTGCAGCCGAAATCAAGTGCTTCTCCACTTCCCATAGCCAGTTTAGGATCTGTGAGATTGGTTAATCAGTTATCAGTCATTATCTACTTTTTAGCTTCCAAAGTTTTGTTGCTATTGACTTTTCTCCAGTTCTCTTTGTCCCTTTACACTTGCTATCTTTTAAACATAGCATTGAGAAGGAGCAGAAGTTAAATGTGGTCAGCCTGGTATCTTTTTCCAAAATTTCTAAATAGCCAGTTTTTAAAAGTTAAAAGATACATATATTCATATTTTAAACTTAATTCATGCTATCCTCTTTAATTCCTATTTACTTTATATCAAATTGATTTTTCACTCTTAATAAGTAACTTGGCTTCAAGTTACCTGTTAATCTGAACTTTTTAAATTTTCTTCCTTCTGTGTCACAATTGTTCTATATGTCCCCCTGTTCTCTCAGACCTCACTACTGTTGTCTTCATCCCATCACTCCAGCCTCTTCTGGAACCTTCTCCATCCGAGAGATAAGCTAAATGACCTCATTTCCATTTCTCTTAATCTGTGTACTCCTTGAACTGCTTATTTGTAAGTCTACCTAAGTTTCTTAAGTAGAAAAAAAAAAAAAAACAACTTTCCTTAAACCTTCAGCTTCAGTCCCTGATTTCTTACTGTTTTCAATCTTCCCTTTTAAAACAAAATGTTCTTCATCTGATTTTTTTGCTTTCTGTTTTCTCCTTAACTCTGTTCTACTTGGTCTTATATATAAACTTTTTTGAAAATCACCTTCTAAACAAAACTGCCAACTCCTTCTTGGCCATAGCCTACTTGACTACCTCCTTTCCATTGAAACCCATTGTTGTGTTGTTTTTAAATTCTTCTAATTCTTGTCTTCTTCTCATTTAATTGCTCAGTTTTTCCCCTTCTTGTCCCTCTTTTTTTACATTTTCCTTATATATGTGCTTCTACTTGCTTAGGCTACCTGGAGAACAAGGCAGCTAAAAGTTCATATTTACTGATTTTCAAGCCATTTTTCTTGCTTTATTAAAAGTGACATAAATTTTAAATAATCATTTTTATGACACTAATAAGGTTTACCTTTTAATATTTAGGCAGGTGCTGTAAAGGATTATATTAAGATGATGCTTCAGAATGATTCGCTTAAATTTCTGGTTTTTGCTCACCATTTAAGCATGCTCCAAGCTTGCACAGAAGCAGTCATCGAAAATAAGGTATGTTGCCATTTTTTAACTAAATACTTTTTAGAATGCATATTTTTACTATACTAAACATCAGTTGTAGTCTCATAATTGAAGTGTTTTTTGTCTTCTTTAGATGATGGTACATAAATTATTACACATTTTTCTTGAAAATTATATTAATATTATATGATGATGATTATATACTATTAAATTTTCTCTTTTCTTAACTGATCTCATAATTTTCCACTGACCAAATTATCTGGATTGATTAAAGATATGCTGCCATGATAGGCTATAATGTGAATTTTATTTTTGTTCCTGGATATACCGTTTTAGAGTGGTGTAGGCAGTTAAACGTTAGACTTTTTATTTACCTACACAGCGGCCTTTGAATGTGGGTGACATAGAGAGGAAAGAAAGAATGAATTTGGCCAATGTTAGTACCCAACTGCAGTCATACTATTTAAACTTCCAGGCAATATATGGAAAACGATTACTAAAATTTAGTGTAGATGTATTTGAAACATATGGCCCAAGTAATTTATCAGGTTAGCTCCATCAAGCCATGTGGCTTTACTGCATCTTCTTAGGTCTACCTTGATTTCCAATAGTCCACCAGTGAGTGACAACATCTTCCTTTGTTTCTATCAAAGATAAAAACTTAGTATACATTGTTTAAACATTAGGTAATATGTTCATTAATATTACCAGACATACTTCTAGTGTTTCCTTCATAGGAAGAGTTGTAATAAAGTGCTATACATTCAAAGGTACTTTCTCATTGGTTATCATATAGTTTCTGAAAAACACCCTCTAAGAGTTAATTAACCTTAATATTTTTTAAATGATTGGGCAAGAAATTAGATTCATAATATTTTTCTTATTCTGATTCCATTATACCTTAAAACTACTGGGATGGATTCCAAGTATAATAGTCTTTTTTTCTTACATCCATTTTACTGATATGTTTAGAATCCCATTTAGCTTTACTAAGAGTTAAAAATGTAGATATAGGCCAGGTGCGGTGGCTGACACCTGTAATCCCAGCACTTTGGGAGGCCGAGGCGGGCAGATCACCTGAGGTTGGGAGTTCCAGACCAGCCTGACCAACATAGAGAAACTCCGTCTCTACTAAAAATAAGAATTCGCCGGGCATGGTGGCACATGCCTGTAATGCCAGCTACTCGGGAGGCTGAGGCAGGAGAATCGCTTGAACCTGGGAGAAGGCAGAGGTTGCAGTGAGCTGAGATCCCGCCATTGCACTCCAGCCTAGGCAATAAGAGCAAAACTTCGTCTCAAAAAAAAAAAAAAGTAGATATTCATGGGGTTGGAGGTGAATTTTTCCCCAACTCTCCCTACCCTGACAATGTATTTTCTTTAGAAAGACCCTCAGAGAATTTTATAATCTTCCTTAATGGCTATTAAATGGTTTACTGGTTAATGTATACTTGCTCTTTGAGGACAGAACGTTAATACGGGACATTCTTTTTAATAATTAACTTGGATATTCCCTTATAAGAGTGAATATTCATATGTTCCAACTATTTAAGGCTATATTTTCTATGGCACTACATATATGAATAAGGTTTTTTGAAATTTAGGACTTATCATTTTTAGAAGTTGAATAATGACTTCTTTTTTTTTTTTTTGAGACAGTCTCGCTCAGTCGCCCAGGCTGGAGTGCAGTGGCTAGATCTCCACTCCCTGCAAGCTCTGCCTCCCAGATTTACGCCATTCTTCTGCCTCAGCCTCCCGAGTATCTGGGACTACAGGCGCCCGCCACCACGTCCAGCTAATTTTTTTGTATTTTTTTAGTAGAGATGGGGTTTCGCCATGTTAGCCAGAATGGTCGTGATCTCCTGACCTCGTGATCCATCCTCCTCGGCCTCCCAAAGTGCTGAGATTGCAGACGTGAGCCACCGCGCCCGGCCAATAATGACTTTCTTTTTAGCTATTCTAACACATAGTGATAACCCCCTTTTCTCAACTCAAATCATTCTTAAAGACAACAATGTTCAGTTTAACACTTAATGTTTCCCTACTTTTCAAAAATGTGTGTGGGTGCCTCAGTGCCCCACCTCACTGGAGATGACCATATCACATATTTCTTTAAAGTTTAATAATGTGAAAAACCAGAATTAAAAGCTCTATTTTCCGGCCGGGTGTGACGAGGCGGGAGGATCACAAGGTCAGGAGATGGAGACCATCCTGGCTAACACTGTGAAACCCCGTCTCTACTAAAAATACAAAAACTTAGCCAGGCGTGGTGGTGGGCGCCTGTGGTCCCAGCTACTCTGGAGGCTGAGGCAGGAGAATGGCGTGAACCCAGAGGCGGAGCTTGCAGTGAGCAGAGATCCCGCCACTACACTCCAGCCTGGGCGATGGAGCAAGACTCCGTCACACACACACACAAAAAAAAGCTCTATTTTCCCAGTTAATATTTGGGATATTTCAGAAATAAATGTACTACTCTTCATGAATCCATGATTTGTGGACAGAATCATCTTTCTCTTTTCTCACATGTCTGGCTGTATTTTCACTTTAGAATTAGTGATCTTATAACTTTAGAGTTAGTCTGATCCATGATTTAAAGTTTGCGTGTCAATTTACGTAGAATTTTACTGAAGACAACATTAGCTTAATTCATAAAAGATTTGTGGAGCTTCTGCTATATACAAGGCATTGCCCTTGGCATTGATGGGATAAAGATGAATTAGACATAGACTCTACCCTCAAGTAGCTTAAAAGATTAAAAAAATAAGAAATTGTTATAAGAAGCTATTAAAAAACTTGGTTAAGATTCTTCTTGTATAATATTTACCCATCTGTCACCTTAACCAAGTTCCATTTTGTTATGTGACCATAAAAATAAGCTGTAAAATATATAAAATGAGATGGGTACATAGGGGCTTGTCCTAATTTTGCCGTTTTCCTTGTTGATGCTAGACTCGTTACATTAGGATAGATGGAAGTGTTTCATCTTCAGAAAGAATACATCTGGTTAATCAGTTTCAAAAGGATCCTGACACTCGCGTGGCTATCCTAAGCATTCAGGCTGCTGGCCAGGTAAGAAATTTTAAGTCTAAATTTGGTAATGAAATGTCATTGAAATAAGAAAAAAGGCCATTCGCTATAACTTTGGTTTATAAACTTGTAACTTTGTATCTGGATGCCTTGTATAATAAATATTAATTCTTCTTCAGAGAGTTCCAGAAAGTATAATAGAAAGAGGCCTCGATGTCTTTGACACAGATCTCCTAAATTTTCAAGGAAAGGACGTCTTTGAAAGAATATACTTTCAAAGAAGAGTAAGAAGAGTATAGTTAACTTGATTGTAATATTTTTGCGTGACCTTTTTTCCTTCCTTTGAATTTGTATAGGCTTTTCTCATACCTGTCTTATATCCAACCCTTCACTTACTTGATTGTGTTGCATTAGGACCTGTATGGCAAGGTGGCCTGGGGGAAAATAACTCTTGTCTCAGGACTTTTTATAGAGTGCTTCTGTTTTGTCCCTTAGGATTAAGTTTGAAGGCAAGTAAACAAATTCAGATTAAGACTGACTTTAAATACACAAAGTTTAATTCTCTTATGTAGACAGTCCAGGCCTAGCCTGATGTTTGCACAAAGTCCTTAGGACCTACACCCCTTCTCGCTTTCTGCTTTACCACTCTTAGCAAGTATGTCTTATCTAAAAGGGCTGCTAGAGCTCCATCTTATCTGCAGTCTAAGCAGCTGCCTGGAGAAAAGCACACTGCACCTCTTATAGTTAGTCCCACAACCACACCTAATTTCAAGGGAAGCTGGGAAGAGTATTCTTTATTCCATGTAGCCCTGCTAAAAATTGGGTGTTATGTTACAAAGCAATAAGAGAAGGATAGATATTAGGGAAAGTAATGGCAATCTCTGCCACAGTAGGTAAGAGGGGATCTTCTGGACTGTTTTTCTGCTAACATTCTAAAATACTTTGTTGTAAATGGCTAAGCTAGGATATTTAACATAGGGAAAGGTAATTGAGCATATTGCTGTTCAACCAAGCTGGTACATGCCAAAGATCTGCTTTTACTCTGCTAATTAAAGTATATAAAATTATATACAGAGAGAAACTTTATGAGGATGAAGCAGTTCCACAACTCTCTGGGAGTTCTAACCAAAAGGAGGGTTGTCTCAATGCTTCCCTCATGTTGAGTTAAACTTCCAATAATCGGAGTTATTTATCTGTTAGACTATTCCAGCCATAGAGAATATCATCAAAAAGGGCTTAGAATTAGAAATGAAGTGCTTAGAGCTGGGGAGGTGCTAAGTAGGAGAAAGCCAGACAGGAGAGTCTAGGACCTTTTGAAATTAATAATGTATGGGGCACTTACATTTTATTCAAGGCTGTACTTCTGAAGACCTTATATAAATCAAGACTCATATACTTGAGGACTGATATCTCCATAGGAATAAAGGAAAGTAGAAAGGTCTTTGTTCTTGGTACTGTGAATCTTACATTATAGTTTAGCAGCTGCTTAGAGTGGTATTGATCTTGCCAACATATTTTCCCTTTATGCTTGTATAATCAAATGATGTTTTTTATAAAATTAAAGATGTCTCTCTTTAAATACTACTTTTTATTTTTTCAGCATTATTTCTAATATTCTGTGGCATTTTCAGTCCTAAATAGCAGCACAGTTTAATATATTTGTCTCTGTATTTTTATTACCTCTAACTTCTTTTTCAGAGACTGATTTTCAGTAAATTTTTCAGCTTGAGAACTAGTACCACCATTTAATTAGTGCTAGCATGATTTTGTTATGTGACATGAAAATATTTTAAGTGAAAATAACATATCAAAATAATAGCATAGCAGTCACAAAAGTCACTCACAGGAGTTTGGTGCATGTGAACAACAAACAGCATTGATTAAATAACACTCCAAAAAAATGGCAGATATTTCTGTTTACCACCTAATGTCATTTTACTGCTATATGGCTATAGCATAAGCGTGGTTCACATTTCATTCAGCCTACCAACATTAAAGTCATGCATTTTTTGACACATTTTTTAGTTTGAGGATTTTGCATTATTTCATATATTGATTATAAAGCAAGACTTAGTTAATATTTTTATGTCACACTATTTGAAATTCATGAAAATGCAGTTGTACAGAAAATGCAATTGCATTGTATATATTGAGACATAGGCAGTAAATTTCAGGTCTTCGGAATATAACATCACAGGAAGAAAATAGTATAACCAGAGACGTTATTTTCTTGCTTTATAACATGACAGTGTGAGTTAGATGAAGAGGATGTAAATGCTCTCTGCCTAGTTGCTATAGATACCATATGTTGGAAATTGTATTCTCATTTATAAAGTATTTTATTAGATTTTCCAGTGGTAATGTGAATCTGTTCATCATCAGAGAATAAAGTGATTTAGTTTATATACTTCCATCAAGCTGACTTTTGAAATTTTGAAATACCTTTCAAATGTGTTTTTTGTAGTTCACCTAGCTATGTTGCATTAAACATTCTTCATTTGCCTTTCATGAATTAAATCTTAATTTGGCCTAAAATAAACAACTAATTTGTTTTCAAGTCCTTCAGTGTTCTCCATTCAACATGTTCAGAAAGACTTTATTATATATGGCTGTATGTTGCATTCTCAATTTATTCGCATCTCAATTTATTTGCTTTATTTCACTTAGGGATTAACATTTACTGCAGCAAGTCATGTTGTATTTGCTGAGTTGTATTGGGACCCTGGACATATAAAACAAGCAGAAGACCGAGCTCACAGAATTGGCCAGTGCAGTTCTGTGAATATTCACTACCTTATTGCAAATGGAACCCTAGACACCCTTATGTGGGGAATGTTGAATCGCAAGGTAAAGCTTGAATTTAAATCAAGTTAGCAGCTTACTTATTATTAACCATAGCCAATGTGAGTTAAGAGGCTGAGTTTTAGTGTTTTCAGGCAAAGGATACTTAAGCACATCAAGATAATGATGACAATAGAGACCAAGCTAAGAAAAGGCTTCAATAGTAGTACCTTGCCTGCTCTCCTCTGTAATAAGAGAGGCATGAACTTCCACGTACTCCTGTTATCTTCCAAGCCCTTCCACTACTTTAGAGATACAATGATGGGGTTGGCTAGCAAGGAAACATAATGTTTCAAGCCCCAAGTCCTTTGCATAACCTAAGAATAAACCTTTTCTAGAAGAATTCTTGAGTTCCAAGCTAATTTTGGACAGAAGGTAGCCTGTACCCAGACTCTAGAAAATGTAGGAATGACATTGCTTGCTCTGTCCTCTCAGCTGTCTCATTTCCTCAGTCTTGACAATGTTTATAGAAAGGACTTGACTAAGAATTAGATGATTTCTGGCTGGGCGCGGTGGCTCATGCCTCTAATCCCAGCACTTTGAGAGGTCGAGACAGGTGGATCAACTGAGGTCAGGAGTTCGAGACCAGCCTGACCAACATGGTGAAACCCTGTCTCTACTAAAAATACAAAAAAATTAGCTGGGCATGGTAGCAGGTGCCTGTAATCCCAGCTACTTGGGAGCCTGAGGCAGGAGAATTGCCTGAATCTAGGAGGTGGAGGTTGCAGTGAGCTAAGATCGCACCATTGCAACAATTGCACTCCAGCCTGGGTGACAGAGCAAGACTCTGTCTCAAAAAAAAAAAAGGATTAGATTATTTCTGGGTTAGTTTGTTTGGGAAGCCATAACAAAATACCAATCTATATTGGGTAGTTTATAAATAACAGAAATTTATTTCTCATATTCCTGGAGGCTAGAAGTCTGAGAACAGGATGCCAGTATGGTTGAGTTCTGGTGAGGGCCCTCTTCCAAGTTGCTGACTACTGCTTTCTCATTGTGGAAAGAGGGCAAGAAAGCTCTTTGGGGTCTCTTTTATAGGGGACTAAGCCCATTCATGAGGGCTCCACCCTCATAACCTAATCACCTCCCAAAACCCCACCTCCGAACACCATCAACATTGGGAGTTACAATTTTAACATCTGAATTTGGTGGGGATACAAATATTCAGCCCATAACACTGTTTTTCAATGAAATGTTTTTTAAGCACTGGATATAAATATTCAAAATGGCCAATCATTTGTTGGTTAAGTTTCAAAGCATATAAATATTAGAATAAAAGTTTTTATGAAGAAAGTGAATAGTATAACTTCTCAAGTTAGACCTTTTCTCATTAAGCATGGAACCATTGACTGGGTAATGGATTATAATTTTGGATAATTATTGCTATGGTTTGAATGTTCATTCCCTCTAAAAGTTACTTTGAAACTTAATCCCCACTGTGGCAGTATCGAGAGGTGGGCCATTAAGAGATGATTGGCCTTCTTTCCCACCCTCTTCTAAAAAAAAGAAAAAAAGGTGATTGGGTCATGAGGGCTCTGCCCTCATGAATGGATTAATCCATTCATGGATTGAGGGATTAATGGGTTATCATAGGAGTGGGACTGGTGGCTTTATAGGAAGAGGAAGAGAGACCTAAGCTAGCACCACTCAGCCCCTTCCCCATGAGATGGCCTGTGCTGTCTCAGAACTCTGCAGGTACCCACCAGCAAGAAGCCCTCACCAGATGTGGCCCCTCAACCTTAACTTCTCAGCTTCCATAACAAATAAGTTCATTTTCTTTACACATTACACAATTTCAGATATTCTGTTACAAGCAAAAGAAAAAAGACTAGATGTCAATGAAGAGTCAAACTGAAATATTTTAAGAGATTTATTCTGAGCCAAATATGAATGACAGTGGCTCATGACACAGCCCCAGGAGATTCTGAGAACTTGTGCCTTAGATGGTTGGGCTACAGCTTGGTTTTATGCAAGGTGGGGTGGAGGGAGGCATTGGTTCCAGATCATAGGTGGATTCAAAGATTTTCTGATTGGCACTTGGTTGAAAGAGTTTATCTGAAGACTTGGAATACCTGGGTTAAGATAAGGAGTTGTGGAGACCAAGGTTCTTCTTAGGCAGATAAAGCATCCAGGTAGCAGGCTTCAGACAGAATAGATTGTAAAAGTTTCTTATTAGACTCTTTTTTTTTTTTTGTATTTAGAGATGGAGTCTTGCTCTATTGCCTGGGCTGGAGTACGGTGGCGTGATCTCAGCTCACTGCAACCTCTGCCTCCCGGGTTCAAGCGATTCTCCTGCCTCAGCCTCCTGAGTAGCTGGGACTACAGGCGCCCGCCACCACGCCCAGCTGATTTTTGTATTTTTAGTAGAGACGGGGTTTCACCATATTGGCCAGGCTGGTCTCGAACTCCTGACCTTGTGATCCGCCCACCTCAGCCTCCCAAAGTGCTGGGATTACAGGCATGAGCCACCACTCCTGGCCTCTTATTAGACTTTAAAAGGTGTCAGACTCCTTAGTTAATTCTCTCCTGGATCAGGATAAAGACCTGGAAAGGAAGGGGGATTCTCTACAGAATGTAAATTTTCCCCACAAAAGACAGCTCTGCAGAGCCATTTCATACAAAAGAAATATGTTAGGGAATAAAAGGTTTCAATTTGTTTTAGGGCCTGCTATCTGTCATGTTGGCATCTTGTTGCTACATAGTCTGTTTTGTCAGCCTTAAGATCTCTATTTTAATGTTAATGCTGGTCAGCTTTTTTGAGAAAGAGTCTCACTCTGTCAAACAGGAGTGCGGTGGCAAGATCTCAGCTCACTGCAACCTCCACCTCCTGAGTTCAAGGGATTCTCCTGCCTTACCCTCCCAAGGAGCTGGGATCACAGGTGCCTGCCACCACGCCCGGCTAATTTTTCTATTTTTAGTAGAGATGGGATTTCACCATGTTGCGCAGGCTGGTCTCAAACTCCTGACCTCAGGTGATCGCCCCCCTCGGCCTCCCAAAGTACTGGGATTACAGGCGTGAGCCACTGCACCTGGCGTGTTTCAGGTTTACTTTAGAATGCTCTTGGCAAAGAGGAGGAATCCATTAAGTTGGTTGGGAGGCTTATAATTTTATTTTTGGTTTACAAAGATAATTATATTACTAAAGCCCATGATATGTTGGAACAGTAAGATTTTCTTAGTGGTTAGCTTATGATTTAAATGCAAAATCAAGTTACTTAGTGAATTTCAGCTGTGAAGTGAACTGCTGAAAAATTCATTTACTTTTTCCTCTTGTAGGCTCAAGTTACAGGGAGCACACTGAATGGTAGGAAGGAAAAAATTCAGGCTGAGGAAGGTGATAAGGAAAAATGGGATTTCCTGCAGTTTGCTGAAGCTTGGACTCCAAATGACAGTTCTGAAGAGTTAAGGAAGGAAGCTTTGTTCACTCACGTAAGATTATATGCCTTACTCTTTTCTATTTTTTTTTAGTATCCTGAAACTATAACTTTGTATGTATGGTTTTAAATAGCAACTCTCAATTATTTATGGTGTTGAAAGGAGACTTCACATAAAGCTGGAAACCCTCTTAGAACCAAAAATTAACATTGTTTTCCAACAGTTTTAGTACTTACTGTTCAGCTCCTCAGATAAACAAACTGAATAAAATTCAGAGTTCAAAAGAAAATATAGGAGGCTATCTTTATGACACTGAGAATAGGGAAAGGTATATTAAATGTGCCTTAAAATGTGCAAATAATAAAGAAAAAGATTCAGATATTTGAGTATATCGAAATCAAAGGTTTTGTTATACAAACTGTCCTGTATATAAATCACAGACTCAGTAAAGATATTTGCATTACAATGTCCAAAGTATATGAAGAATTTATACAACTCAATTAGTAAAGCATAAACAAGTCAACAGAAAAATAGGCAAAGAGCTGGGCATGGTGGCTCACACCTGTAATCCCAGCACTTTGGGAGGCTGAGGCAGGCAGATCACCTGAGGTCAGGAGTTTGAGACCAGCCTGGTCAACATGGTGAAACCCTGTCTCTACTAAAAATACAAAAATTAGCTGGGTTGTGTTGGTGCATGCCTGTAATCCCAACTACTCGAGAGGCTGAGGCACAAGAATCGCTTGAACCACCTGAAGGCAGGGGTTCCCGTGAGCTGAGATTGCATTGCTGCACTCCAGGCTGGGCGATAGAGTGAGACTGTGTCTCTGTCTCAGAAAAGAAAAAAAAAATAGGCAAAGAATATGAGCATCAGAGGACACCTGAATAGCCAATAAACATGAAAAGAAGCTCTACTTCACTAAAACAAGGCAAATTGTAAAGATAATTTTCCCCTTTACTATTTATTAGTAAGTAATTAGCGGTATAACACTTTCAAAGCATGTGACCCCCCGTTCCCAAAACTTTTTACTGAGTGTTTTTAGCGTTCATTAATGATATTTGCATGAATCACCTTTGAAATGGTTTTTCTTTTCTTTTCTTTTTTTGAGACAGAGTCTTGCACTATTGCCCTGGCTGGGTACAATGGCGTGATCTCAGCTGGCTGCAACATCTGTCTCCCGGGTTCAAGCGATTCTCCTACCTCAGTCTCCCGAATAGCTGAGATTACAGGTGCTCGCCACCATGCCTGGCTAATTTTTTGTATTTTTAGTAGAGACAGGGTTTCACTATGTTGGCCAGCCTGAACTTGTGATCCGCCCACCTCGGCCTTCCAAAGTGCTGGGATTACAGGTGTGAGCCATGGCGCCCGGCCTGAAATGGTTTTTCTAATTCCATCATTGCTTCTATATTTATTAGTTGGCATTTTTCTGTAAAGAAGACATTTACCTCCCCGCTTTGAAAAAATACCACTATGGACCAGGCGTGGTGGCTCACAAACCTGTAATCCAGCACTTTGGGAAGCTGAGGTGGGTGGATCAGTTGAGGTCAGGAGTTCAAGATCAGCCTGGCCAACACGGTGAAACCCCATTTCTACTAAAAAAATACAAAAAAAAAAAAATTAGCCAGGCGTCATGGCACACGCCTGTAATCCCAGCTACTTGGGAGGCTGAGGCAGGAGAATCACTTAAACCCAGGAATTAGAAGTTTCGGTGAGCCGAGATCACGCCACTGCACTCCAGCCTGGGTGACAGAGTGAGACTCCGCCTACAAGAAAAAAAATTACTATGAACTTAGGGGTTTCAATTATTATTATTTAATGTGTTATAATCCTTTACCTTTTTTTCTTTTTAAGCTTAGATCTGGCTAATGAAAACTCCTTTAAACTGGCTCCTTTTTTAAAAAACACATCCTTATAATTCTCTGAGTGCTTCCTTGCTTTCTGGCACACAATATATAACAGGTTCACCTAAATTTTTTTGCCCCAGACCTGGAATTGGCCATTTCTTTAAGGAGCACTTACTCCCTTTACTGTGGAGTGATATTTGGAAATTAGGATTTTCTTGTTGTTGTTCCTCTGGGCTATCGTCGCTTCTAGGCTCTTTTCAATATACAGAATATATTCTCACACATATGTAAGGATACATGCACAAAGATCTTTACTGTGTCATTTTTTAGAATGCAAAAAAATGGAAACAACCAAAATGCCCATCAATAGAAGAATGGATATGTAGATTGTCATATCTTATAAAATGCTATTTAGAAGTTAAAGTGAATGAGTTATATTTATATGTATCAACAGGATGAGATCTTGAAAACACAAAGTTGCTTTAAAAACACATAGCACACACACAGTATATTCTATATTTATGAGTACATATATGTAGTAAAACATAAACACACATTGGAAGAATATATATCAAATTTATAAAATTGGTTACCTCTGGGAGAGAAGAATGGATATGGGGAAGAATAAAAATGTGATAGCAATTTCAGCAAAAATGTTTTATTTCTTTTATTTTATAAAAAGATCAGAAGTACAATATTAATATTTGTGAATTTTGAACGGTGGATATATAGATTTTTGTTATATTCACTATACATTTCTATATGTAAAATCCCCCAGTCTCACCTCTAACAAATGCTATATGTAAAATCCCCCAGTCTCACCTTATAACAGATTATTTATAAATTTAATAAGAAATAATATATTAGAGACATTTGTAATTTTAATGTCTGCTGTTTCCTAGCCTTTTTTTTTTTAATTCTTATTTTTTTAAAAGACAGGCTCTCTGCGTATCACCCAGGTTGGAGTCCAGTGGCATGATTATAGCTCACTGCAGCTTCAAAGTCCTGGACTCAGGAGATTCTCCCATCTCAGCCTTCTGAGTAGCTAGGACCACAGGCATGTGCTCCATGCCTGGCTAATTTTTTATGTTTCGTAGAGACAGAATCTCACTATGTGGCTCAGGCTGGTCTCAAACTTCTGGCCTCAAGCAGTCCTCCCACCTCTGCCTCCCAAAGCACAGAGATTAGAAGCATGAACCGCCACCACTCTTGGCTTTCTAGTCTTTTTGACGTAATATGGTGTCAGAGTTATAGAGAGTTTAATTTTAATTTTTCAAAGAACTGATCAGAAATTATAGGAATAAAATTAATATTTACATTTTTCTGATAATACAAAATTTAAAAATTTAATGTGAAGTTTAATTTTATAAAAATACATTATTTTATGTAGAATTGTATTAAATTTTTAATTATCTTCCTTGGCGGTCTAGTACAATTTTTTTCTAGAATATTAGAGTGTAATTCCGTCAAATATTGCTAAAAATTAGATTATTTATAAGATTTTCTTTTAATTTAAAAAAGTTTTCTTTGTTTTTTTTTTTTTTTGGAGATGGAGTCTCACTCTGTCACCAGGCTGGAGTGCAGTGGCGCAATCTTGGCTCACTGCAACCTCTGCCTCCCAGGTTCAAGCAATTCTCCTGCCTCAGCCTCCCAAGCAGCTGAGACAACAGGCACACACCACCACGCCTGGCTAATTTTTTGTATTTTATTAAAGACAGAATTTCACCCTGTTGCCCAGGCTGGTCTCCAACTCCTGAGCTCAGGCAATCTGCCCACCTCAGCCTCCCAAAGTGCTAGGATTACAGGTATGAGCTACTGTGCCCAGCCAAGGTTTCTTTCAACAATGCTTATTATATTATATTCTGGTCTACAATAAAGTCAATAGAAATCCTAGCTATTTTAAAAATATATAAATAAATCTATGATTTGTAGCTGCTCTTTCTCTAAAATTTCCTATCAAACTATGTTTACAAGTTCATTTCTAAGATATTAAGAATTTGAAATAAATTTTCCTACATATATGTATGTTTATTGTTTTTAAAAGTTTATCTGAAGAAAAATATATATTCGTGTACACAATTTTAAAAAATCACCCATACCAAATTTTACTTTCTTGAGTTAGGTGTATGTCTTTCATAGTTTAGTGTTGTCTTATAGATTTTCCAGTACTTGTCTTTATACAGATGCAGTTTGATGTAAACTGGAATCTTAGAATGTAGGGGTCTTTTGTTTGTTTTGGTTAGTTTTGCTTTGTTGGTATTTGCTTATTTATTGTATGGCCAGCAAGTGAAGTGTGCTTTGATTGACTGTAGGTGGGTGTGCCCTCTCACCAGTCTGTCTATACCCTCCCAGCTTCATGCAGTTTAAGAAATGTTCAATTTGTTGGCAGGTACTAAGGAAATTTAGTCTACTGATTAACTTATTTTTCTTCTGAACATTGCCAGAATTTCAGCATTTCCAACGGGAATTTTCCTATGAATTTGATTTATTTTTTATCTATTTACAAAGCCTTTTAAAGGACATTTCCAGCATCTCCATTTTTAGAAAACTTTCAACTTTCAATTAAACTTTCCTAGATTAACCAAACTTGCCATTTGACATCAAAAACTTCTTTGACTCAAAAATTTTTATCAGTTCTAATTGGATGGTTTTTAACAGCTTGTGGATATTTCAGTATATTATATATTCAAGTATATATATACTATATATAGCATATACTATATATATCAAGTGTATATATAGAATAAAAATACAAAAATACAAAATTTTTATATATAGTATACACTATATATGTCAAGTGTATATATAGTATATATTATATATATCAAATATACTTGAATATATATAGTATATATATAGAATATATAGTATGTAGTATATACTGTAAACTTTGAATATATATAGTATATATAGAATATATATAGTTTATATACACTATATATATTCAAGTATACTTGATATATATACTTGAATATATAATAGTCAATAATATATTCAAGTATATATATATAAATATGTTCAAGTATATATATTCAAGTATATATAGTACATATATAGAGTACATATAGTATAGTATATATAGTACATATATACTATATATATACTTGAATATATATATACTTGAATATATATTATTCAAGTATTTGAATAATACTTTAAATGAAACTAATCCACACAAATGTATGAGTCACAATTGTTTACCCATGCTAGATGTATTTACATTTTTTAAGAAATTACAGTATTTATTAACCCAAAGGAAACTCAAATTGAAGCCCAATTCAAGTGAAAAGAAAAAATTCCACCACCACAAGGAAAGATACTTTTGCACAGCCCAGTTGGCTGTCCCATAAGTAAGCAGTCTTGCCTTGGAGTCCATCACCAGGGTCACTGCCTAAGATGTGGTCAGTCCAATTTCCACTGCTTCTTCCTTTCTTCTACATCTGAATGTGTCTGACTTCTAAGTACTATTTTGGCTTTGAGGTGTTTTGATTTCTCTATAGTGGCTTCCATTGAGTGATAATGTAGGTCATCTCCAGGCGGGAGAATGGTATAGATTAATATTAATGTATGTTATTTCTAAGCAACGAAAGGCTGTTTCTGAATAAAGCAAGCTGAGTGGAGTATTCAAATAGGGAGCTTCCTTCTCTCTCCGGTTTTCATTTTGCTACCATCATCTAACAAGTATCTCCTCCTCTAGCTCTAGCTGTGGGAAATTGGGGCCCTTCCCTTAACCTCTTTAGGGCCTTTTCTTATCCTCTTTTGTTCCTTGCTCCAATAATCAGCAACATTATTTATCTAGCCATTTGAGTCACTAGATTACTAGACGGTTTCTAAGCCCCCTTTCATCCATTATATATAAACTATAAAGTATCCTAAGAGAAACTTGGTGCATAAATGATTCATAGATGAGCCAGAAAAAAAAAGGACTCTAATTTAGTATGGGTAATGAGTCCTGCTTGTGGTTAGGACATGTCTGCTTTCTGGCTGGGCACAGTGGCTCACGCCTGTAATCCCAGCCTGTAATCCCTTTGAGAGGCTGAGGCGGGCGGATCACCTGAGGTCGAGAGTTCAAGACCAGCCTGACCAACATAGAGAAACCCCATTTCTATTAAAAATACAAAATTAGCCGTGCGTGGTGGCACATGCCTGTAATCCCAGCTACTCAGGAGGCTGAGGCAGGAGAATTGCTTGAACCCGGGAGGCGGAGGTTGCGCTGAGCTGAGATTGATTGCATCTTTGCACTCTAGCCTGGGCAACAACAGCAAAACTCCATCTCAAAAAAATAAATAAATAAAAATATGTAGAATGGTTGCTTGTCTGCTGCAAAAAATTGTATGTAGTTAGGAGAGCTCTGCAGCATTATTATGAAATTTAAAAATATGCCCTCAGGCCAGAGCTTGGTGGCTCTTGCCTATAATCCAAGCACTTTGGGAGGCTGAGTCTCCATTGAGCCCAGATGTTTGAGACCTGCCTGGGCAACATGGCTAGACCTTGTCTCATTAAAAAAAAATAAAAATAAGAAAATTAGCTGGGCATGGTGGTACACACGTGTAGTCCCAGCCACTTGGGAGTCTGAGGTGGGAGGATTGCTCGAGCTCAGGAGGATGATTGCACCACTGTACTCCAGCCTGGGCAACAGAGTGAGACCCTGTCTCAAAAACAAACAAAAACGAAACAAAGTTCTCAAAATTCAAAAAGAAAATGCATTTTTAAATTAAATGTCAACATTGTATGAAATGTTTGCTTTGTTGTGGTAAAAAAGTGCAAATTAAAAATGTCTCGTATATACAAAAAATAACCTTTTTTTCCTGCATATTGTCCAATCGAATACATGGTAACAGCAAAAAGAAAGTTGCCCACAGGAGCTGTGGCACTTGTGAAATCTAAATCCCTCTTGTCCAAAATCTCTTCTTTCTGAATATGGTAAAGAACTGGTTTCTTGGGGCAGCACATCTTAAATGAGAATATTTATTTAATATATATTTTAGGAATTCAAAGCACTTTGTAATTATTATGTAATTAGTCTGCATAATAGCCTAATTAATAAGGACATGAGGGTAGCCTCATTGTACAGATAGAGACATACAAATGTCTCTGTCATAGTGTTGTAGGAAAATCCGGGTTCTTGTCACACGACCAGGATAATTTAGGCATGCGGATACATTGTAGGGTGAGAAGGGCAGCATTTATTGTGTGAAAAGGAATAAAAGGAAAACAGGGACTCTCAGCAAAGGCGAGAGTCCTGCTAGCAGGCTTTGCGCTTCACAGATTGAATCCTCTTTTACCACCCAGGAACAGGAGAGGCCAGGCTCCTCCTTCCTGCAATGGGTGCTAACTCCCCAAGGCTCCACCCCATCCTCCCAATGCACAGGTGGGTTGGAGATTCTCCAG
The DNA here is from genome assembly GCF_028885625.2 of Pongo pygmaeus. NCBI lineage: Eukaryota > Metazoa > Chordata > Mammalia > Primates > Hominidae > Pongo > Pongo pygmaeus. The sequence goes on along the minus strand of NC_072384.2, from coordinate 34,555,738 downwards.
GGAGCCCTTTTTACTTCACTGTCTCAATAGCTTACATAACATTATGTTATTATTAGACATTTGTCTTATTTACTTTTATGACTTTTAATACACTCAGTAATAATGACTAACATCTATTGAGTTGTTATTTCTTGCAGCCACTGTGCTAAGCCCTTAACATTCAGGATCTTTCTTTAAAAAAAAACTTACTTAAATAAAGATGGGATCTCACTATGTTGTCCAGGCTGGTCTTGAACTCCTAGGCTAAAGCAATCCTCCCACCTCAGCCTCCCAAAGTGTTGGGATTACAGGCATGAGCTACCACTCCAGGCTCATGATCTTATTTAACCTTCAGAGCAACATCATGAGGAAGATACTATTAAGTTGCCCCACTAAATCTGAGAAAGGTTATATAATCTGCCCAAGGTCATACAGCCAATAAGTGGCACAGCTGGGGCAGAAAGTGCCAGGCCTTTCTGCTCCAAGGTCTGTTCTCATAACTTTGCCAATCCATACTAGGTGCATTAGAGTTAGCATATCATGGGCCTTCAATAAATGTATGTGGAA